>NC_138147.1:6710000-7067500 GCF_964199315.1 Orbicella franksi | reverse complement strand
GAGACGGAAATTTCTCAATGGGAAGTACCGGATTTTTTCTGTAAATTGACTTTTGACATGAATAAAACTTTTAAAAATTGAAGGAAAATATACACATAGACAGTACGCTATCAGTCTTAAGAGAAACGATCTTAAAATATTTTAAAATTACCATATGCTAATGAGGCAAAATTTTGACCCAATATGGTTTAAGCTCTCATAAGCGACCGCCTCCCGTAAGCGACCACCTAAGCCGCTTGACATTTTGGCTGGTCGCTTACGGAAGGTTCCACTGTATATCGGAATTGGCCTATTACGCAGGCTATTTACTGTCAACACTCATGTCCACGGCAACCTACGTTGGACCCTAAGAATAACTTGTGCATCTTAACACATGACGACTCAATAGGAATTAGATGGGACTAGCGCGCGCGCTATGTTGTAAAGAGAAATATTTCACCGTGGCCTGAACCGTCGCCATTCAGTTGAGATTTTCAGTAGTTCAGCGTTAATTCCAGTTTGAAGTGGAGGAGGTGGCGGCTGGCGGCCGCCGGCTTGCGGGCCTTGTCTCTCCCTCTTCTCTTACCGGTCTCCGGACAAAAGTAGTTTCGTTAAAAGACGCTTCAGAGGGCCCAGGAGGGCGAAAAAACACCACACATGGTTCGATTAACGTTTCATGTAACTTTCCTGGAATATTCAGACCGAGATGTAATTAGATATGCAATTTCAGAGCTTTATTGTGTGGCTTACACGAAGTGTGTAGCCACATTATGCCATGATCGGATACTTATTTGTCTACCAGAGTCAGCGCCTGTCACGTGGTCTTGTGTCGTACGGCGCACTAGTCTGAGTCAGCCATTTCGGTTGTAAGCGTGATCAGGGGCATCCAACGGAATATTTCGGTAAAATATCTGTTCGGATGGAAGGTTGCCTAAAAATTTCGAAATTTTTTTCTAAGTGATGCTCTAGGCTTTTCAATTTTTTTCGTAAAACGATAAAGTTTCCCTAGAATTTTCGGAATTGATGTGCTTACTTTTATCATGTCCCATAATTTTTGGACGGTTTTCTTTGTTCTCTAAACTTTTCGTCTAGGGTAATTATTCCAAAAGCTGCTAAAAGTTTCGGTGAGCATTAGAGGTCATCAGGAACGTACATGAACTTAGTGAAGGATAATGGCACTAGCTAACGGCACTGACGAGATCGTAATTATAATGCTCTTTAGCTCTTTATAGTTACAAACAGCGGGGGTCTAGACACAGTTCTTATGCATTTACAAAACAGTTGAGCACAGGATAGAGACCCGCCTTTTAATTCAAAAACTTATCTCTCTTTTTGTCACAATGGACCACTTCACGCTCTAAGGGGCACTATGCATGGGTAATCAGGGCAAGATTGTAAAGGAACAAAGCGGCAAAAGATACGTTTTCCTTCATATTTCCGTTCTGAATTCCATTTTTGAGAGGAAACTTTTACTGTAAATAGAGAAACCCCTTTTCTATGTTTAATAGCGTTTTTGAGGCGATTGAGCTAGGCATTAGCCTACTTATCCGAGTATGGGAGAAGTTATTTTTACGGCTTGAGCAAAAAGACTTGATCAAATTATTTGGTCATTTTCATTGATAACATTGGCATTGTCTGGGACCATACAAAGAGTTTTAATATTTAGCTATTATTAACCGAGCAAGAGGTCGGTATGGGAGAATCTTGACCGAGGTTGTGAGTACAGACCGAACGCAGTGAGGTCTGTACACACGACTGAGGTCAAGATTCTCCCATACGGACCGACTAAGCTCGGTTAATAAGATGTTTATTATATGGCAAACAAGAAAAATTTAATTCGTTTAATGTAACTGGTTTGTACTGGCTAATATTTTGTTGGCGATCACCTGAACTTAAAATCTGCCATAGTTTGCTCGTCCTCTTTACCCCTTTTTTTTCTCATCAAGCTTTTTGGCACTTCCGTAAATTATGGAGAAAAAAATAGAAGAAAATAGTCAATATTTTTGTATTTTAGTTTGCAACTTTTTCACCGCAAAACGTAACCGGTCTAGATGCCGGTCTAGATGGGAAAATCTAGACCGCGGTCAATATCTGATTTAGCCAATCAAATTCGTGAATTCGGTAGTTCCCAGTCCTTGTGAGAGACAGCCATATAAGCACATTAATTAATAACCAGTGCACTACAACACAAGCTCTGCTGTGACCTGTATATTATATATTAAATTATAATATTGTTTTTGCCGGTCCCATTTGTAATAATAATACAAATAATAATTATAGTAATAATAATTAAAGTAATAATAATAATTGTAATAATAATAATAATAATAATAATAATAGTAACAACAACAATATTTAAACAGGGTGCATTCATCACATCAGTGGTGCAGCTGTCTTAAAAGCAATATTACGCCATAAAAAAAAGCCTAAATAAAAACAAGAGTGAGCTCCTGATTTCTCAAACCCTCAATAACTCAAACCAAAAGTTGTTTTCCCAATACATGTAACTCCCCTGTACAGCTTTCGTTAAAGGAACTCCATAACAGTTGAAAATTAGGACTGACGAGCCATTATCGTTTTCTAATATACAGTTGGCAGTTATTATTCTCGTTATTATTGTCTACAAAATTATTGTTATTATTGTTATTGTTTTTATTTTTATTATTATAATTTAGTATTAATTAATACATGTCATACTTGTATATACATTTTGTAATTAGGCTGGTAATTTAGTATCAACTGCAACAGAGTTTCACTGAATTGAATCAATAAATTATACCTCATGGTATTAATTACATGTCGTGGTATGGCGTATATTTTTTACACCAAGGCCAGTATAATATGCAGTCAGCCACACCTACATGTACACATTTGGACAACTATGTGTCTTTATAGGAACATACCTTTTTATGGCAACCAGATGGACAACATAACAATTTGCAATAAGCACAAAACAACACATTACGACACCACCTGTTTTCTGGGAAGCAGCATTTCAAACTCAAAGTAACAGTAATTTACTACTTCATTTCATTGAGGCCAGGAACTTTCTGGGAACTTACTGGTCTGCTATTTCTGTCCTCACCACTGATATCATTATCATGAAAAGTGATATGAGAACGTACTAATCACTCGGTAGTAGTAAGTTCTAATCATTTGTGCAATTAAAAAGCTGCTCAGTGTGACAGTTTTTCCTCACCAAGTGAACTTCAAAGTAACGGTATACATCTTAATCATGAAAAGTGATATGGGAACTTACTGGTCACTAATGAAAAAGGTGCTTTTGTGTTCATCATGTGAACCTTTCTTATTTTAAGTCGTTCACGCGCGGGCTTGTGTGATTGACATCTTGTGGTCATCAAATAATGGCGGACACGTTGACCAAATTTGGTGCAAACAAGACTTTTCGTAATTTTCAGCAGAGCCGAACTGATTTATTCAGCCTAGTTCGGATGGGTCCTGTTGAAGTGAATATTCCTGACTACTGAGTACGAAACTTCGATTCGCGTTATGATCACTTTCTCTGCCATCATTAAAACTTCGTGGGTCTCCATTTCCGGTAACAACTAAGGCATGCAAAATAAATTGTTTACCCAATCCAAATGTGTCAAAAAAAAAAAAAAAGCGCATTAACAAATGGAAAGACAACTTTTGAAAAAACGAAATCAAGTTTAACATGATTACCTTCAGCTCTTTTCTGACATGTGACAAAGCTTACCCTGATGTATTTTCCCTTCGAAATCGCAAAGTACAGTTGTTATTAGTTGTTATTAGATCCGTAAGAAATATAATTTCCACAAAGGAATAAATAAGCCCAAACAAAGATATAACACACATGAAAAGAATCCTGGCTGGCCGTTGTTTGATCAGAATTGTTTCTTGAATTGGCACCGTGCCTTTAGATCAGTCGAAGTAGAGTGGGACAGTAGAGTGTTGGTCAACACCGGGTAACCCGAAAACACTGACCCCTTGTCCGCTGACTACCCTACGGACCGGTCCATGGACTACCCCTACGAACCCCCTCTACGGACCACCCTAAAATAGTGTAAAAATAATAAATAAAGATTTCACTTATGGGTTGTCTAATAGATTCAGACTCGTGTCGGTGAAATGTCCGTGTAAAAGGGCAAGACTAAACAATCAGATAAACGAAAGTTTGAACGAAACTTTTAAGCTGACCTCCTCTCGCTTTCCTGGAAAACCCAGTACACTGTCCAGCTGTGGCGGTGATTAAACACATCGGAACGACGACTGACTCAAAGGAAACTCAATTTGACCCGACATTGAATCGGGAGGGGGGGGTGGGCGGTACTCCAAGAAAAATTGGGTGGGGCTGTGCGGCTCGCTTCCCAAAACCCCTCCCGTAAACTTCCAAAAATAACAATCCCCGAAAGTAGCCATCCCCCAAAGGTAACGTGAAAAATTTGAGGCTGTTATTAAATCCCGAAAGTAGCGAGCCCAACCCAGGGACCCCTTCCTAAGTAGCGAGCCCAACCCACGTCCCTTCCTTTCCGGTTTTCCATTCCGTCAAAAAGAGATCATTCGTACCAACTTTAAATAACGTTTCTTGCTTCCCGAAAGTGACGAGGGTCGTTACTTTCGGAAGTTTACGCTACCCTATTTACCCAATGGTAAGTTTATATGTATAATTTTATTATTATAAACAATTATTGGATGAGGTTTTTGTGATATCCGGAATAATCAAGGTCGAGGTAAGTGTTATTCGGCTTCGGCTGATAACACTAACCGAGACCTTGATTATTTCGGATATCACAAAAACGGAATCTCATAATTGCTTTATTATACATTGTTTTAACGAAAATAACGACAAACGCATTATGGCACTGAACACAGTTTATTTTGTTTATTTTTGTTGCTTCATGTTCTTACGTGAACTTGATATTACTCTTGGAAATCGTGCATTGCGCGCGCAACCTACGGATTATTCACTAATCTGCCAGCAGATTAGTGAATAATCTGTAGGTTGCGCTGTTTCCCAAAATTAACTATAGGCTTTTAGCCAATGAGAAGACAGATGGTGACTACGATGTATAATAAAAACGATTATTGCACTCACGCTTGTTGGATATGAAATGATTATAGTCAACTCAATGCTACATGCCTCGTTGGCTATCCATCGTCTCATATCCAACCCGCACTCATGGAATAACCGTTAATTATTTGCGGGCTTCAAAAAAAGAGCCAAGCTTTCTTGGGAATCCACTCAATTTAGAGCTATTGTGGTTATGCTTTGATATGGTGTGAGCTTGTACTTTGTGGTGTAAATGAAGCTAAAATATTATTGATTAAAGATTGACTGATTGATTGAATGATTGACTGTTTGATTGATTGATTGATTGATTGATTGATTGATTGGTTGATTGGTTGATTGATTGAGTGAGTGAGTGAGTGAGTGAGTGAGTGAGTGAGTGAGTGATTGAAAGGTACCTACACTCCAGTAACAAATATCTCATCTCATTAGCTAGGCAAATGGCAAATGTTCCCCAATTAACCGATTGCCTACATTTTAAAGGGCTTGCTTTGCAGCAGGAAATAATACAATGAATGTCGAGGAAAAGGTTGTTGTTATTCATCGTGGTGGATGCAATAATAAAGGCAACAAGGCATTCGCACCGTCTTTAAGTCCGACACGACACTTCGGTCACACTTAGTGCGACCAAAGGACACCGTCAACCCGGCTAAACAAGATGGTGTTGTCTACAGGATTCCCTGTGAGTGCGGCAAAGTCTACATCCAGGAAACAGGGAGATCTATGCAGGAGAGGATCAAAGAACACGACAGGGATATACGACTCGCCCGTACCCAGACCTCCGCCGTTTCTGAACACACCCATGAGACCGGCCACTATCCTATCTGGAATGAGGTCAAGTTTATTGATCGAGATCCTCACTGGTACACACGTAGGGTCAAGGAAGCTATTCACATAAGACTTCACCCTAACAACATCAACAGGGATAGTGGAATTGAAATTCCTGAAGCATGGATACCCACGATCAAGAAACACAACAACAGGAGAACGGTACAACAGCGGACCACTGAGGGAACAGCTACTCGCCGGAACAATGGAACAATAAGAGGATCGAAATGCACCAATCACAGCCGACCTTTGTGATATAAATGATACCGTGCAATCAGTCGACCTTATCGCCTGAAGAAGACTAGCAGTAAGCAGTCGAAACGTCGCGATCTACATCTCAAGTGACTACATCGTGAGACAAACGATAATACACTTTATTATTAATACAATGAATGTATTTTATACAATGAATCAGTTAATCTTTGCTGATTTTGCTTACTTTCACAAATAGTGTGCTAAACCCTTAAGAAAAATTCATATGTCTTTTTTTTTCAAGTTTGGATTGGGATATGTTAATCAAGGCCTATTAATCTTTTTAGTTATAAACTGAAGCAATAAGTTTCAATTACTCGCAAATTAGCAAATACATTTACAATACAGCAGCATCTCATTTACCATACCATAACTACTAATACGATAAAACTAAATAATTTGAAGCCCCACACGAGCACACTTCGTGATTCTCTGTAATAGCACCCTGTTCTCTAAAATACCTCATATTTTCACCTTCTACTGTCGATCACTGACCTTTCGAGTTGAAAATCTTAGTAGTGTCTTTCATTTTTTTCATGATAATTCAGTTTTATCCAAATTACAAGTATAACTTGTAAGCCACACATGTACGCACTGCGGACCTATTTTTCATAACCTTAATAGCTTTTGTTCGTTTCATGTCAAGGGTGGTGATAGCCGCTGACAAGCAATACTTGCAGATTCGAACTCTTCTCGTTGGAAAGCTTTCTTCTTCCACCTCGATCGTCCCCTTAAGAAGTAGCTTTACTTCAGGTAAGCGTATCAGGTCTTAAGTTTGTAAGTAACTGCCTCAGGACACTCAAAACGTTAAGGCGTGCTTGTTGGACAGTTGTATACGTTGCCCGACGAAGTTCAGCTTTGGATCGACAGCGAACCGTGTACTGTCTGCGTTATGCAAGCTTCTTCCGCCGGGCTTATTTGGTTCGCTCGCACCGAGTGTTATTCGTACGCGGAAGAAGGTCGTTTGATTGCACGTAGAACGATTCCGTACTGATAATGACCGAAAGTCGGTCCGAATTGAGAACTGTACTGTATTCATTTCTCGTTCCTTAAACATAAGGAACGAAGAAGTTAAAAATTATAAACATAATAACTGATGCGTTGTTTATCCAACGACCACCAGTCCGGATTATCCCAATACATTAGGCCACCATACTTCGCATAATACAAAAACGTGAATATCACTAAAACGAAAAAAGATATTCCAAAAAGGAAAACGCCTGCCCATTCTTCTTTACTTTGAAAAGCCTTTCAAATAAGCAGCAATTATTTTTTACTTCATAGGCACTTTAAAGTCAGCAATTACATGTAAGCATTCGTAATTTACATGTGGAAATCGGGTAAAAATTATATATATGATATCTTTTACCACAGCATCAAATAGATACAAGAAATATTTCAAATAAATACCAAAATGGAGAAATTTCAGATTTACAAAGAATATATTAACAGATTCTTGACTATCCATGCATCTGACAACACATCTAAAATTTTGGGAACATTTTTCTAGCTTAATATATTTTGTATAACAGAACAAGAATTTCTCACTCGTAAGCTTTATTGAAAATTCTGTTTAATGATTTCATTTCCTAGATTTAGCCAAAACGTGTAACAGTTTGGACATTTGAAATTTATCTTAATTGCTATGTAATGCTGGCATAGAAGAACGCGCGCGTCCTGTCGATTTCGGCCCGATAATCCCTAGATAAGAGGAAAGTCTCACTTCACGTATCGATCGTTTCTGTGCTTAAAAGAATGCAGAGTAAAGATGCTTACAGATTCTATGGTCTCTTCCCAAAGGATGGTAACAGCAGCTCGTCAAACTTGGCCCGCAGTTCTCATCGTTGTGCTTCCTGCGGTCCGAGGATAACCGTTATCTGAGCAGACTTGTCTGTGACATAGAACGCGAACACAAACTTTCCTTTTATTTCATAATTGTGACAGTATTTATCTCAATTCGAGATAAATATATACCTCCTGAAGGCCTGCATTCAAGGCATTGGAAGGCATTCGGGACTCTCTTTGTCCGCCATCTTGAATTTCTTGGTTTGTTGTGAAACACAACACTCCAACCAAAACACGCCTTTACACTGGTTGAAACGCTAGTTTCGTGACATCACAGATGTCCTAATTTATTGGGATCTATTCCGGACTGACCACAGGAGTAAGCATTTGTGTCACCCGGACGAAAGGATATGCCGAGGATTCGGGCGAATCGTCTTCCAGACAAAACGAAAGCACGCAAGAACTTGGTCCGTTTTTCTTGTCTTTAATATTTCGAATTTCTTAGACATTTCGGGGATTTCAGTTGGCCTCTGTACATATTCCCGTATCAATCAATATATCTCCTGATAAACAATAAGATCAGTTATTAAAAACTGATTCCATACAAATGTACCATTTTGCAGAAAAGTTTATTCACTTTTCAAAGTGTGGACTGCAGAAGGGGCTTGGTGAGGATCGTTACTGTGTTACTGAAGGTCAAACAAGCGCCAGCAGGATGGCCGAATTCAACCAGACTGGAGAACCTGACGGTGAATTGCAGTTGTGTATTATTCTGTCAGACGCATTCATTGGCTGCAAGAATAGGGGACATTATCATCTATATTTTGCTCCATCATTATACGATGTTACACCGCCGGAGAAGGCATGATGCTGGAAACGTCTTTGCTCTGAACAGTTTACGAGTTTGTAAAACTGTTTAGTTCTGTGGATTTCATGTTGAAGGAGATATTCTGATTAGTAGCAGAAGCACTTACGAGCCCATCCAACCTTTGTATCAGTTCACCTTTTAACCCTCGTAGCTCAACAAATTAACGGTACTGTAACAGATCGGGCTCAAATTTCTTGGGACAGATGATTATGTCATTTATTTTCAATATTTAGACTACGAGTAATCCCCTTTTGCTTAATCCGTCGAGCGCGTGCGAAAGGAGGGACTACCAACAAAGCCAGAGAGCACTGTTAATTGCTTTTTTATTTATCATGCAGATGTGCAGGCCGATTTCACAGAGGACAATCCCTTTTCCCAGCCCTGGGAAGACAGCGACTTAGCTCTTGTTGTGGAAGGGCAAAGGTTTCATGTTCATCGTCTGATATTGACTTTAAACTCGCCTGTATTCAAAGCTATGCTGACATCTAGTTTTAAAGAAGCAACGAGTGGTGAGATTACACTACCCGAGAAGAACGCAAATGAAGTGTTAGGTTTTGTTAAGCAGTTGTACGTACACAAGAGAGAGGAGATCACAAGTAAGTTCAACAGACTTGCACATCTTAAGATACCTTGCAACTCGCATTCTCCCCAAACCACATTAATTGTGGGGTGCGGCGGACTGCACGTCACAGGACTGCCCAAGAGACACAGATTGTACATATGGGTTATTGATCAAGCGTGAGGTCAAGATGGCTGAATATTGGCCAAGTTCATTTTTTTTTTTTTTTTTTTTTTGCATGTTTTTACAGGCTTCATTTGTTAATAACCTCATTTTGCACAAAACTCAGTGGACAAATTATCTAGTGTCACGTGACAAACGTTAAACGTTACGGTTTTTTTAGTTTATTGAATCTGACACTATTGGCCTTTGATTACCCGAAGTCATGTTCAGAAATTTGTCTTTAATACCTTCCAAAGTAGAAATGTTGGCGTGAAGTCAGTTGGCACAAAAGTAGACTTTTTGAGAAAAAGTAAGTTTCTTAGACGGTGGATTAAGCATTTAACAAGCCAAAAACTGCGTCGGAGATCTCAAGGGGGGTGTAATGGAGTTTATTTTGTACAAAGTTACCGCGGTTAGTTGTAGGAAATATCCCTCTTCATAAGGGGAATGAATGAGACTGTGATGGTAATTCAGGCAAAGCTTTCACAAGTAATTATACCAATCGAGTTGTGCATGTCTTAACAGCTTTACTATAAAGTATCGTTCATATATGTTAAAACTGATCTATATTTTTGGTCATGTTCTTACTGTGAACAGTCGTTGGTATGCCCGTTGCTGCGTAAGAAAACTTATACCACTGTGTACTTTCCTTAAATTTCACACTCACCTAGAGGCAAATTTGGGCAGATCGTTTCAAAATTGTTTTGCGAAGTGTTCAAGGGTCTTAAATCTTGTATTTTCAAAAAATGGAATTTTTTTTGAAGAAGCCATATTTTTTTGGTACCTACCACCTTAACGGCAATTAATATTTTGAGTCTGGCATTCTTTTGATGGGGATAAAGTCCGCTGTGAATTATTTTTCAGTGAATAATGTGGAGCACTTGCTGAAACTCGCTGATGAGTACCAAGTAAAAGGAGTCCTTGACCTGTGTGCCAGTTGTCTCAAGAATGAACCTAAAACAGAGTCCAATGCTATGAAGATTCTTCTTCTCGCTCAGCAATACGGTCTCTCAAGTATAAGCGAAGATTGCTGTAATTTACTGGCGGGAATAAAGTTGGACAGACTTGAAAAGTATGAACAACTTCCATTGCTTAACAACGAGAACCTCCGAGGCATTCTCCTTCCAAGAATGAGACATTTGGAAGAATTTATCAGGGACCTCAGTCCTCAAGTTGCAGGAATTGTGGCTTGCACCACATGGCTGTGGAACGAAGCCAAGAAGCCTATGGCTTGGTGCCCGACCCACTTTTCGAATGGGCAAACAAAAGTAAGCCTAAGAAATTGCTTGCGAACGTGCTCTGCCTGCAAACACGTTATTCATTGCTTGGCTTTTGACACCGTTGAAAGATCTAGAGATTATTATCGGAGTTCTGAGAGCTGCACTCTTTCCCGCTCTTACACTACTCGCGACGGCGATCACTTTGACAGTAACCTTTCGAATGTTTTGGAAAAGTTGTTTGATTTAGCTGATTAGACCCGCTAGCTGGAAGAGCTTCCTCAAGTATTGCATGAATTTACCCTGGTCCTTGGTACGTCCCAAAGGTTTTGTTACTGACGTGCCATGAGAAAACCTGTGGAACCAGAGTAACATGAATTGAAAATCGGCGAAAAGAAATTTGAATTCAAAATATCTTATTGTTTTGTTCATTATATATTCACGAGTTTATTGAAAGATGACTAAACTGACTGGATTCTGTTCCCATTGGTTAATAAGAACAATCGTTTACGAAGTAGACGTTAAAAACGGAATTGCTGATGGGCCAATGCTGGGTTAAATAAAAAATTCTTAATGTTTTTTACATTATATATTTACGAGCTCATTGAAAGATAACTTAACTGATTGAACTCTGTTCCTAGAGCTTAATAAGAACAATCGTGTACCAAAGTAGACTTTAAGAACGGCATAGCTGTTGGGTTTTGTATTTAGAAATTCTTCCGATTAAAACAAAATTAAATAATAACGTCAAATCAAGAAGAATCGGCATCGGGCCATATTGCCCACGCTGCTGGAGCTTATCCCGATTTCTGTAGCATCAAGCAAGTAGAAGTATTCCTACTCGCTCCGTGTTGACATTCTAGTACACCGCAGGGCTTTGTACGCCCGGTTCTCATTTATACACTTGGGTCAGTAGAGAGAAGCATTGTTCTACTTACGTAAGCTTCAAAAGGGTCGAAAACTTAAAAACTTAATTACTAAAGAAATGGAAAATCATGATGACCTGTTACCAGTCAAACAGAGGACGGTTAGCCAATGAAAAACATATTGTAAATTACCATTTTATTTTACTGTATATTACACTATATCCAGTATCTAAGAGAAATAAGCCGACCCCCAAGCATTTTCGGGGTGGAGAGAAATAAGAAGTTCAAATGATCCGCCCCCGGGTTCATCATCATAAAAAACGCTGCTCAACGTTTGAAAATAACGCTGCTCAAAATTTGATAAACTATAACTGATAATGAAAAAGATGTTATTCACCAGCATTATTTTGTACGTTGTTTTGTTCACCGGCATGTATGTCCGTTTATCCTAACTTCCATCATTGGCCACAACATTTTGTGATAATGGTGAGAATTTCTAAAAGATTTTCATGAATCTGATCATCTCAGGTAGCTTAAGAATCACTTTGTTATATGGAATTAACTTCGGTTGATTTGATCATGATTTGTGTCAACACGTGATGAAAACATCAATATTTGCGTTCTCCGCTAAATGTGAGACCAAAACCACGAAAGTGCCATATGGTCCGGGGTAGTCTCGCAGGTAGGAAAATTCTTAGTCCCAGGGCAATAATAAAATTTCAAATGCTTCACCCCCAGGATTAAGATTTGAGCTAATGCCCAGCTATTGCTCCCGGAGGTATGGGCACTGCTAATTACGCTTCACGAGTGTGTGTGGCCTAGGACCGAAGAAGACAGAGAGTTTCGTGGAAAGGCGGAAGTGGATTACGAAGAAGAAGATAGTTAGCTCAACGACCACACTGCAAATGGCCTCAAACAGCAGCGAATCGGCTATGTATATGGCAGCTAATATCTCACCAAGTTCACCTGGTAAGCCTTTGCATTATTAATTTGATATGTTAAGTTCTTCGACATCGCATATAGACATACAGGCTTCATATTCTTCTGTAAAACTGGTGCAAGTAATGCCATGTCTGTGGTAGGTTGATAGCGAACGCCGATCGATTAGTCAACTTCAGGGGCGGGGGAGAACACTCTGCGACGCCTGGCACTTTTTGTGTATCTGAATCATCCAACAAAAAATGACGTCACATCCGGTAAAAAAAAGCGCTGAGCGGCAAAATCAAATTTGAACATGGCATAATCGTTCTCTCAGTAAGGAAAATGGTAATATTTTGCAATCGGCCGGATATTTTTAACGTTTTATTTGGCCACGATAAACAAAATTTTGTCTTCTTCCTCGTCATATCAGTTTGTTTGAAGGACAGGGTAATTATTTATTCAAAAACACGCTGTTTTGAAGGCGTGTTTTTTACGAAATGTCGCCATTTCCTCCTCGCTGAATTCCACAGGAGTCATCGTTTGTGTGGAAATAATGAATTCTAGGTAAGTTGCACTCAATTCAAATACCCCATTCTCTTAGGTAGGCATCACACTAAGAAAAATGCACAATGACAGGTTTCTAGACATGGGGGAACCTTATTAACAGAAGCGCCTTTTTTAAAATTTACTGTTGCCAAACACTCGAGAGTACTTGAGTGCTGTTAATCGTATCACTGCAAGAACAGACCCACACACATAACGCGCTTTGCAGAACTTTCTTGCCGATCGACACTAACACAAACTCGTGTGTTTGCTCATGACTCAAACTGATGCCATAAAACATGTTACGATTGGTTAAGACCCTTAAACAAGATATGTTTTCCCTAAGCAATCCCTTAATTGATAAACGCTTCGTTACAGGCAGGCCGTGAACCCCTTAAAACAAAGCAAGAGGATTAGTTTTAACGGCGATTAAGTAATTTGGACATGTCGTGGTTTTTTCTCATTTATAATCAAATTTATTTTTCCGTTTCAACAGTGTTAGACGTCAGCAGCGCTAAGTTCCAATACCCCCCCCCCCCCCACTGAGGTCAAGCATGCACCTTTAATTTCTTCAAACCCTCTCATTTGCCCTGTTTGCAGACCAAGTTCCTCATCTATTAATCCCTGTCATATTGGCAACCCATTTTGAAAGGTTACTAAAAAATTGTGCATTATATTTCAGTGTGCTTTCTCTTTGTAATCTTACATCAAGATATTTCAATCCCTAAGGAAATGAGAGAACACTAGCAATACTGACAATTTTCAGTAATTCATCACTTTCAATATGCCATCTAAACAAATTGTTCATAAACAGCAGTGAAATTTCATGCCCCTACACCTAGCCATAAAAGGAAGTCTGGGAACAGGCAATAGCAACAGTGACAGTGCCAGGCTGGTGAATTTTACAAGCTAATGAACTCATGTCTAACAATGATGAGTGATGAAGAAGCATGGTGAAGTGAAACTGAAGAATCAGACTGTGAGTGACAGTGATAGAGTCAGTGTCGTGAGAGTGATGCTAGTGTCTGTGAACTTGGACCAGATCAGCAAAGAAAAGGTTTTGTACTAGAAATTAACGGAGAGCAACAAGTTTGTGCTAAAAAACTGAAGAAGCTGGCTCAGACCAGTCTTAAAGCCAGCATCTACTTACAGTACTTGTCAAGAGTTCCTGACTTGTGTAGGTGGGAAGGCTCTCTGTAATGACCTATATGGGGAGGCTCAGCTCACGATGAGTACCTTTTTCAGGCGTCAGGTATAAAATTAATGATAGGGATTTCACAAGTTGAGGTGTACGAAAGGGTAGGAAAATCTGTCATTTAGGGATTCCATTCTTGTGTTTCTAAAATGTTGTTGAAAAGCTCTCATTTACTCTCCTCAGCCTGAATGAAGAGATTCTGTAATATTATTTATTAACTTCTTTCCAAGGGAATAGAAAAGGGATGCAGTATTCTTAAATAGGTTTGTTAAAGGGGTACATTTACCCTTTTGCAATGTAAGGTCGACAAAAGAGGTGCCATTTCTATCAAAATGGTACAAATGTATACAAAAGGGTAAGGGGTAATGGACCTTGAGATAAGGCCTTTCCATTTAAAAACTTTGTAGAATACCCCTTCCCCCCCCTCCCAGCTTGTGAAACAAAGATGTTCAAATTATTGTTTTGTGAAAAAAGGCAATTATTAAAAAACAAAACGGTGCCAAGAGATTAAGTGATTGTCAATGCAAGTTTCCATTTGTATTTTGAATTAAAATGGGTATAACATGATCCTAGAGTATACTATGCAGCTTCACAGAGAGGCCCAAACTGATGATGAAAACATATGTTTTAACACTTAAAATTCTATTTTTGCCTCTTCCCTTGTACCTTGTGACCTTTCTAGGGAAATTCTGAAAAGGTCCCCACCCCCACCCCCAAAAATTCAAATTTTATATACAAATCACTTTTTTATCTTGAAAATGGTCTCAGAGACAACAAAACATTTTTATGGCTAGCTAAACTACTTATTAGGAAAATAAAAATGTTCAAGGAAAAACTGAACAGGAAGAAACAACAACAAATTAACTTTTTTTTTTCAGAAGAGCTACTACTTGTATTTTTTTTTAACTTACATGTAGGTCAACATAATTTGTTTTCACAATTTACCACAAAAGAAAACACCACAGAAAGGAGAACTATAGTTGTGGCATCTGAGCTACATTTTTAAATGGAAACATTTCCCATAAAAATTTCCAAATTATATTCTTACCAGTACAACAACATACCAGCTATATTTTGCAGAGAAGTATACTTAATTAATAAAATTGATGTAGTGAAATTTTCTATTTAATTTTTGTACACCTGATCTTACAGAGTGCAACCTTTGGTTTAACTGGTTCACTTTACTGTTAAGGAATAATTAAATAAATCACACCAGAGTGGCTTTGTATCTTTATTATAATTCTCATTATCAGTAGAGAAATCACACTGGTACACTGGTCCACTGATCAATACTCTTACGTGTATGTTAAACATGGGAAAGCAGGTTGCATCATCTAAATCATAACATTGTATGCCTGTGTGGGGTGTATATGCCAGGAGGTAACCACCTAAGAAAAGACAAACATAAATTATGTCATTGTTTCAATGACTCACCCTAAGTGGGTATTATGCTCATTACCACCTTAATAAACAAGATATATTAAAGTATAATTTTTACCTCCGCTTTAAACTTTTCAAACCTACAGTTTGTTTTCACTTTCAGAGAGGTTCTTAAATTCACAAGCACACCACCCACCCCCCTCAGCCCTGATTCCTACTCTCCCATAGCCAGGATCCCATTTCAACCCTCCAATAAATCAGTAATTTTTTTTCTAATTTTGGTCTGACTTAGATTCATCTCCACTCAGCCATGAAAGCAATGGTGGTAGATTTCTAGATATTTGTTGGTCTAGTTCACTATTGTTCTCAGATTCCCACCTCCCTTTTGACAGAATTAAATTCCGTTAAAAAATAAACTACAGTAGTTTAATCAAATTAATGCAGAG
Source organism: Orbicella franksi (assembly GCF_964199315.1). Taxonomy (NCBI): domain Eukaryota; kingdom Metazoa; phylum Cnidaria; class Anthozoa; order Scleractinia; family Merulinidae; genus Orbicella; species Orbicella franksi. Next base: position 7,051,449 of record NC_138147.1, on the reverse strand, counting down.
GCAAACATTGAACCAGAAACTTACTATAATTTTGGTATGAACGATACCAAAGTATAACTTACATAATTAATATCACATCTTTTCTATTGTAATTTAAGACAGTGCAACTACTAATAGATTGACCCCAAAAACCTAAAAACATGACTTTAGAAACACAGATAAGTGAGAATATTACCAGTTTTGCTTTTGCCACCAAGCACTCTGCTTTTAAAAAAAATACATGGAAGATAATGACAAAGCAATAACAAAACCAGCCAACCAACCTCTGGAAATTCAATAAACACACCAAATTCCCCTCCAAAATTCTCTTCAACACCTTACAGTACATGTTAATGTCAGCAGCATAAATTCAACTCAATGATTTGGCATGCTACTATCATCAAATGTTTATCCCTTGATTCAGAATTTTTAGGAGTATCAAATAGAATTCCGCTATAGATTACAAATACTGTTTACCTTAACAAATATTTGCATTAATTCTGGAGATATTTAAGTTTAAAATGTGTAAAATATATGCAAATGAGAGGACTGATGATGTCATACACCAAACCCAATATTACATCAAGTGCAGACCATATATACAGCAGAGATCATTGAAACTTGGTAACCTTATAGTTCTACAAGCAACACACTAATATGGCTACAAAAAAATGTTCCCTATTGGCAACTCAATCTTTTCCAGTCCCCTCTAACCCAATTTCAATAATCCAGTGATTTTCAGCTTGAAAAACATTAATCAAGGACATGAGGTGGCCAGAAAAGCCTAGAACATCAGGGAAGGTCTGAAATGCAGTCTGTTGCCATGGTAACAAAACTGTTACGCTCATATTATGTAGCACATCTGCAAATTGCATCGTAATAGCACTGTCCCCACTGGAGCCCATGGTTCAGTAGTTTACTTGGAGAATAAATTTCATAACTTTCCTGGGGGACTGGATGATCTAACCGGTATGTGGGAGACTCCCAGAATATTTGCAAGAATGTATGACTATCTCTTCACAGGTATTCATTAATAAATAAATAAATATATAAATAAATAAATAAATAAATAGACACTAACACTACTAACATGACTGAGTTTGGAAAATATATATTTTTTTAGTCTATGATATTTTGAAAAATTCCCCTCTCCCATCTAACACGCTGATCTTCTTTAATTTGGTACTTGAAATTGATAACAAGGATGCTACACCTTGGCAACTCGTTGGCCAGGATATGTTGCACAGTCTTCACATCAGATAATGGGTCTGTACATATTATTTATGTATCTATTAAACAGAGATCTCCCCATCCCATCCCTATGAAAATTCCAATTTTTATTAATAGTTTTCTTTAAAAAGTTTGGCTTTTGAGACCCTCCCAATCCCTGGAATTTCCAGTAATCTCCTTGGGGTGGGTATGGACATTTTCTAGAACCACACAATAAAACAAATAAACAAACTTTAAGATAAAATGTTGAAGTATAAGTCAGTGGGACATATATACATTGATCAACTTATAAAGACATGATTGATCATTGCAACGTACTATACACAACTTAAGCAAAGGTGAAATTATAGTCTGAAAAAAAAATTAGGTGTGAACTGGATTCTAACCCATGACCTCTGTGATACCGGTGCGATAACTTAATTAATTAAAGTTCTATGCTACAACATACCAAACTGCTAATTTATTATGAAGTGACACAGCTAAAGGAGAGTTGTCAAGAAATCAACTTTTTTGTGAATTCTAAGATCAATATGAGTCTTCTAAATTTAAGATTATTATACCTAACAAAAGACATATAGTAGGGCACTGCACTGTGTGCTCTCTCTACACACTCTTCCAGGCAGGATAGTAATGCATATACATGTACTTTTTTTTTTGTTTGGAATATACTGTTACTGCATGGTCATACAAGAGGTACTAGTTGCTGCTGAGTAGTCTTAAAATAAGTGAACTAAGTGTGACAAAATATAATGTATATTAAATCTGCACCAGTTCAGTACAATTTAATACCAAATTTTAATCAGCCGCAAAAAAAAAAATTGTTAGTACCTGATATTACATGTACTTTGTGAAGGCTTCTGGAGGGGTTATACTTTTATAAAGTACCTGGCAGCAAGTACTATTTTGATTTACTAAAGCAAGACTGTAGTAACTGCTAAGAAAATGTGTTTTGTACATCCCAGAAAAATTGGGTGGGGGTCAGTGCAGACCTCTTCACAAAAGTTAAACTCTTAACCTATTTATGACCAAAATCTGTGATTTTCCCTACCCCATTTATGACTGTTGCGACTGCTACAGTTGCCCTAAACATAAGTTTTGAAGGACTTTTGTCGATGGTCTTATCAATAATGATGAAAATTGAGGTAGCTTATTCTAAAAAAACATAACAAATTAAAGACTAGAGGGCAAAAGCCTTACCCTGGAGTATTTATGACCAAAACGACTGAATAACCATACCCTTTGGGGCTGCACAGCTGTATATAGCACACAGAGGAGAGTTCCCCCCCCCCCCCTACCGCTGGAGCAGGAATCAAAATATTATTGCCTTGATGACATAATAATCAAGAGTTACATATATGCATGGGACTTCACTAACAAAATGATGCCTGTTGCTTGCTGTAAATTGTATATAAATTACTCCTACAATGTGCCAGAATTCTGTTAATCTGGTCACCAACAGGTCACAAAAATCTGACTGTATAATTAATAAATAAGAAAATGACCGACTGAGCTTTTGTTTGAGCCAGAATAGAGTGGCCATAATAACTAGGTGGCTGTGTTAACAGGGGTGGCCGTATGGTGAGGTACATTCCACAGTAGTGATAAAGATGACACTCTCAAACATCAGTACCCATAAAGATTTTGGACAGTATATTTTGCATAATCAGTTGGAAGAGGAAGAGGGAAAATGGAAATAAAATAGAATAGCTCTTGTGTACCAGAGACAACCCTTTCCCCGAGTTACCCTGGCGGAGCTATCTTTTCACTTATTTCTTTGCAAAATTCAACCAACCGTTTACACAAGGATGATGAACCAGACTTGGGGGTGAGACAATTCAGGTGGGCAAGTTGACTCACCTTGGCAGCTAAAGTAACCAACAACTTTTCTTTGAGTATACATAAACACTTTGGCTCGCCTAACTGGAACAACTCTCAGCATGGCGAGTGTCACGTAATGCCTAGATTTAAGATTTAAAGCAGCAATTTGTATCAAAGAAGAGAAAATTAACTCAGCAAAACCCACTCTGATCAAATGAGTGAGGGAAACTTAAACAAAGAGGGATAGTTGCACATTTGATTATTCAATAGGAGTTACGAATAATCATGCAGGGTCAACTTTTACTCGGCCTACATGGGCTACATTTTCTCATACAAACACTTGATAAAGTTGCCTCAGGGGGAGGGTTACCCCGGGTACCCGAGACCACACAAGTGGGACCTGTGTTACCTCAAAGAACACCCCCACGATTTTCAAAGGGGAAGGTCCATGAACAGGACCTTAACTTAGGGCAGCTTCAATGGCAGATTCCCTCTGATGGCTTGGATTTGAATAATTGATTTAATTACTTTTAAAGAGGACTAGAACTCAAAAATCTTGCTCGAATTTCGACCCAGCGAGGCATAAGTTTCCATGCCGTGAATCAAGTTTTTACTGGGCGTTTTAAAAGCACTCACCAAAGAGAAAGAGACTGATGACCCCAAACTACCGATACATATGTACTGTATCTTACTGAAAACAACAATCTTCAACGAGAGATGTAGGAATGTGGGATACTGACCTTCAGCATGCGATCCAGCTTGTCTCTTCTACCAATACACGTGAGCCAAGAGTAACAAAAGTTCTGGTGACAGCGACTTTCGGAGCTAAACGGCTTCTGTTAATTATGTTCCCGTAGTACACAGTGCAAACTTTGGCCAGCAATACTTCATCCAGGTTGTTGTTAACATTATAGGCTATTACACTTATTGTTATCACTAAATCACGAACAACAAGAACCAAAAGTCGGAACAACACCAGTTTTACAAATGTGTAAAATTCGCCCGACGATGACGGAAGGCTCTCCGTTATTTTGCTTCAAAACAATAATAAACTTTTCTCTTTTCCCGAAATGTTTGCTTCAAAAGTCGAAGTAATGTGTCTGCAACATCCTTCCATACTCAATATAAAATGAAACGAAACTGATGGTTTACAAATAGAGGGAAACCGCGAGTAATCGAAACGCCATTTTCTCGCTTTGTGAAACGAGCCGCGAAGCGCAGTTTAAACCGGATGTGACGTCCTTTTTGTTGGATGATGCCTATACGAAAATTTCAGGAGTCTTCTGCCCCGCCCCTGTGCGGGACCCAACTTCCAGTGTCACGCGTGTCATGGTATACACCTCTATCCTTGTGTAATCCTTGTGCAGAACGCGCTTTGCGACTACTGTGTAAAGATGGCATGTAACATCGAGAAGACAAACGTTGCAACTGGTGAGTAAACACTGGAATTACTGGAAAATTTGAAGTACAACTTCAAGTTGTGATCGCTTGTGAAATGTAAAACGTTCTTTGTCATTTTAATCCGTAAAATCATTGAATCTAATAAGGCCCAATCGTGCTCCAGCGCAGCTTCTGCCATGCCGAACTAAATTCAGGAATTTATATTTATATTTAAAGTTCGACAAAAGCAGGGTAGAAGTAGGCGTCTGAATCAAACTTTTAAATTAAGTTCGGCAAGCAATAAAGTTCAGCAAGCTCTGCCGTTCTATACGACGCTGGTACGGCAGCGATTCAACCGTCGTGCTTTTTCGGCGCCAAAAAAAATTCATAAATTATTAATGTATTTTGGCGCGATTGAGTTCCCGCGGGGAGAACTTTACGAAAAGAATTGAAGCTTTAGTAAATCCTGAATACTGTGGCACGACGTCTGAAACAGAGTCGTGTTTCCCCCGTGCTGTAGCCGAACCTAATTAAACTTTGAGTTCGGCACGGCAGAGGCGCGATGTCTAAACTTGGCCATTAGGTGAGGCCAAATCGCCATTAAATGTGCGTTTTGTTCTTCCTGCATGAATGGAGTGTCCACATGCAGTGAAATTAACGTGAAAGAGATTTCAAGGTATTTTTTCCCGCAATATATACATCTAACTACGATCAGTTCCTGTATAAAGTACAGTTTATCGCACTTAGCTCTTCATGTAAAAATGCACTCAAAATCCCCCCCCAAGAGACTTCATCCAATGTGATGGACATTTGTAAACTCACATACCTGCCAACTCTCCCGTTTTTCCCGAGAGTCTCCAAGTTTTTCATCAAATCTCCTGGTTTCCCAGTTAGAGTACCAAATCTCCTGGGAAATACCTGGACCGTGGCTTTTTCAACATTTTTTCATTAATTTCATTATTTTTGAGATTTCAGAAAGGAAAATAAAACAAGAAGTGGATTTAGTGCTCTTATTTGAGCTGTTCTTTATTGGAAAACATAGAACAGAGCAATCAAATTGATATATATTTAACGAGTATCATAATTGGTCAGAAGTCAACCAATCAAATTGCATAATACATGGTACAGTGTAGAAAGTTGGCGTGGTTTTTGCAAGCTGTTTACATCAGTCGAAGGGAAGAAGGCAGCATGTCTTTCGGTTCACTGCAAAAAGAATTCTCAGGTGCCCTTTCTAGACATCTCCAGAATTTTGTACTCTTGGGGTTGGCAGGTATAATGACATTTTATGGAAAGTGAAACCTAGTGGTTCCACTCTCTTTTCAACTTTGTTATCACATTTTCGGGAACTCATCACAGACAATGTTGGAAGATTCCCTTGAAGATTCATGTGCGCACAAAATTCCCTCGTGGTTTCACTGCTGTTTCATTTTGTCATGTTCGTGGCCAGCTCCATACCACTGGCAAAGCACTCTGGTGCAAAATACCCCCCAACAACGCAAGCTGCAGTGCTGAGTAAAGCTTTTATCTAACACTCTCAGATTTGGCTCAACAAAGCTACAATGTATGTATCCCGCAAGAATGCTTATACCCCAAAAAATTCATGCACACCACCACTGCCAAGAAAAAAGTCATGCACATTCAGTGAGCTGACAATCAGTATGTTGCACAGAGAAAAAATATAATGCAAACACATTTATTGAGAAGAACTTTCCAAGTGCATGGTTAAAGGTTAAAAAAAATTTGTGCCGTTACCAAGTCACCCAACACCCCCTCAAAGGTCAAAGGGTTCACCTCTTAGAGTAGACACAAGTGTCATTTTTCCTCACGTCATGACCACAAATGTTTCAGTGTGTCCCCCATGTACATGTAACACGTCGCCATAACTGTTTCATTTAAATTCTCACATTTCTATAAGCCTTTCCTCTTACCACCAGTTTGCACTGACCTTAAAAAGCCCCTGAAAATTTGGCAGACACTATAAAAGTCCTTGAAAGTGAAGAAAATAGTTCTTTCCTTAAAATGCTTTGAAGTTTGAGTTTCAGTGAGAAGTCATTTAATGTTTGAGACTACAAGATAAGTACACAAGACCTTTCTTTAGAAAGCTGACCAAAGAATTTCAAAAAATATTAGTAATAATGAGATCCACCCTCATCTGTAAACATATGCTATCAATGTGGGATCATACTACTTGTCAGCTAAAATCCTCTTAAGTTGGGAGGGGCAGCCAAGGGCATGGACAATGTAGGTCGAGAAAAAACACCTCAGTCTCAAAATGTCAATTTGATGATACTAGATTTCATTGATTATTATTTGACATACTTGACAGTGTAAGGTGTCCTTAATTCAGTACTGATGTGAAAGTCCTTGAAGAGTGCCAAAATTCTCCTTGAAATTAGTCCGTAAACAGTCCAGACAAAAACTTAGACCTTAAGGTCTCTTCCCTTTGTGGTGCAAACTATTAGGCCCCTTTTACGGTAGCATGATCTGGTTACTTAATGGTTGGGTCTTTGCAGAAATCTAGTCTATGTGCAACTCTCTTCACTTCTTGGGTTGCCACATTCTTTATTCTATTCAGTTCTTTCTAATCATCTTCCATATTACTGGTATTTAGAGGCAAACACAGTTCTAGGTCCTTAAAATTGTCAATGCTTGATGGATTAACATCTTATTTAGATTGAAAGGTCATGCCTCAGTTGGAGAGAGAGGAGGCATGCAGATAGTCCATTTAGTCCTAACTAGATTTTGTCTTTAAAGGCGGAGACCAAGCAGGAAAGAAGAGAAAGCACTGCTTTTCTGAACCCTGGGAAGATAGTGACGTAATTCTTGTGGTGGAGAATGAGAAGTTTCATGTTCACCGTCTGATACTGAGTATGAACTCTCCAGTTTTCAAGGCTATGTTCAAATCACAGTTTAAAGAAGCGACAGCCAATGAGATTTCACTGCCTGAGAAAAATGCCAGTAGAGTTCTGGACTTCCTGAAGATAATTTACGGTTCCCAATACATCCAAGAGCAAGCAGTGAAAGTTAACAGTTAGGTGACACATTTCAGTTGAAAGTAATTATATCATGGTCAAGCTCCTGCATGTCGCAGGTGCGTGAGCCAAGCCCCATTGTTTAGAAAATTTGGTAACCCATCAAGCTAAATAATTTGGGTTGTGCGGTGATTTTCCCTCTGTCCGTACATGTGTCCATATGCCCCTTCATGTAAATCAATAAGCACTTAATGACTGGCCCTGAAGGGAAATAATGAGTTTTGTTCCCAGAGAACCTCAATGTTCCCCAAGGCAAAGCTGTGAGGGGTCATCTGCAACTGAGTGTTGATTGATACCATATATGAACATCTTGATCAGTAGTCAATCAACATCCTGATTGATACTCAGTCGACACTCGATCAATACGTGATCCACTGTCAATTGATATTCGGCTGAGTGTCAAGCAACTCATATTTATGTATTAATTGAAAATCAGTCAACTGTCAACTGAGATCTCGATGGAGTGTTGATTAGGGGAGCAATGATTCATATTCCTTGCAATTCGATTCAATTTCGATTATTTCCTTTCGATTTCGATTTCAATTTGATTATGCAAAATATTAATGTTTTTTAATTCTTACAACATGATACACAATGTAAACAACATACAACCCTAAACCGTCAATTTTAGGATACAATGAGTGTGTCGCACGAGGTTTGCCCTATTTGGAAATTCTCAAGGGGTGGTAGAAGGGCAACATTTTTACCACGCAACACAAAATGGCGCACAAACTACAAACGCCTTTACTCGTCAATCAAAAACACATTTTAAAGAGTTCTGGATTTTGATATCACAATGTAATAACTCACTGAGGGCACTCTGGGAATGGTATGCAAAAATTCGAACCAAAATCAATAAGTGGAATCAAAGAATTGGGAATCCAAACAATCATAATCGCTATTAATAGAGAATTCAATTAATCGTTACACCACTAGTATTGATTGAGTATCAACTGAGTTGTCAATCGAGTGTCAATCGAGTGTTGATCGATGATATCGCTCAAGGGTATCAATCAGCACTTGACTGCGGATGCGTTTAGTACACATGATCACACAAAATTGCCGTGGTTTCTAGGAGCATGACCTGATCATGTGCTAGTCAGAAGTTAAAGTTGTTGTTTCCCTAGGGTCAGTTAGTGAGTTTTGTTTGCACTCAAAGTGAGTTAGTGAGTTTTGAGCAATGACACATGACACTTTCTCCAATCGGAAAACATATTTGAGGTGGGAGGTATAACAATGTGAAATGTAACACTGTGCAACAACCACATTCCTACGGCTTTTCCCTTAGATATTGGGTGGGGCGGGTTTACAGCATACATCTTTAATATTGGGTTTCCATGTTATGTTCAATTGACAACTCTCAAAACAAGGTATCCGCTGACCAGTATCACGTGACCATATTGCGGGCTCATGTATAGAGCTCACCTATGCTTTTTTGGAGTTCACCACTGCCCACAACAGGTACAAGTTTTCGACTGGATCACAGGCTGGAGCCATGATGATGTTAATGACAGTGATAATAATAAAATGATAAGTATGCACATGTAGAAGATGCTCAGTAACACCGTTGAGAGGTGTTTACCTCTGAAAATTGAAATTGTGGTTTAAAAAATTTAATGTTTTTGCCACCAGTTGATATGAAACAGTTTGACAGCTACAAAGTCCACTACGAAAGTCACAAGTTTGACCCAAGTTAGGATCCAGCTGGATCCCTTAGGGAAGAAGTTGGGGATGAGTCAGTAAAACAGGCCATCTAGCTTCAGCCGACCAGAAACATGTCTGTATCAGGAGCCCATCACTCTCAGTATATATCATAATCACTAAAATTTGATTTTTGTCCCTTCATCTAAGAAGCATCCCTGCTTGTTTGAATCACAGTAAGGCATCTCTCTCTTTATTATCAATTACATCTTACGGACTTCTACTGTAGGTATTGCTTAGCTAGACTGTGAATGCATGTCTATTTCCAGGCAGCCGGAAATATGTCACTCTGCATTCGCCGGCTAGATATTGCTTCAAAGCTCAAAATTAAATCAAAGATATATACTTTTTAATGTTTTAGAGGAAAATGTGGAAGATCTTCTACAGTTAAGTGACGAGTATCAGGTAACACAGCTCATCTTTGACCCTTGTGTGAAGTTCCTCGAGGACCAACCTAAAACAAGAGAAAACGTTATGAAGATTCTGGCGATTGCAAACTTGTACAACCTGGAGAAAGTATATCAAAGCTGCATCGACCTGCTCAAGAATATGAAACTTGAGTCCCTTTCAGAAACTGTTCATTTGCAAGATCTCAACAACGAAAAGATGCAATATTACCTGACACAAAGGATTGAACGGTTAGAGACAGTTCTTGATGGGGTGTTCCCCCAGGTTTTTGGGTTAGTGTTTAGTTTGATGAGTCTCTTGCATGACTCTGGAGCAATGGTGTAATGGTGCAGTAAACATGTCTCTAAGGGTAAATTTAGAATGTACAGATCGTTGGAAATTAGAGAATGTATAGGCTGTCAAGGAATGTTAAAGTTGATTGTTGATGCAACCTGTTTTGTGAAGCATGGAAAAAAAGTCCCCTACCATGGACCCATGGTTCATTTTGATAACAATCTGTTCTCTGTTATGCATGATCTCTTTAAGGGGATTAAGAAAAACTGAGGACTATCCTTTATAACAAGGAAGAAGTATTAGACAGACTGAGTTCTTAGTGAGCTGCATGCAGTCACACACTCTAATTGGTTTTGCATATTTCCATAAACGACCACTCTAACTCTTAATTTTATCAGCTATGTGGGCTTAGGCCTATTCATAAGTACATGTAACTTAGTCACCATTCAGTCTTTTTTTTCTACCATGCTCGTGATCAATCTCCTCTGAGGTCATGCTATGGGTGAAATTGTCCCTGGTGGCAGGGGAAACTCCCATATGAAAAGAACGGTGATGCTCGTGATTAATTTTGAAAAGAATCCCTGCGAGGTACCAAGATCCTGTCTTGTGGGCGTGGCTTGAAGTGTTTTTCAACCCTAAGAGGTACCAATTCTAAAACAACACATTATCTCCTGTCATCTTTTTTCGGCTCAGTACCCGAAAAGGTGCCTCAAAAGCTCCGCTGTGGTCCTTTTGAGGCTGAACACCCTAAGAGGTACCAAAAGCACTTTTTTTTATCCCTAAAAGCTACAACAAGTACCCCTGTCGTTTTTATATGGAAGTTCCCCGTGGGGAAAGTGCCCCCATAAAACTCTGCAGAATTTTGAATCTTTGGTAGTTTTTGAAAAGTGTAGCTATGCTATTAGTGAGGCAACAGGAATCACTACGCTGGTGTTGAGAGACCGTTAGGTCATACTGTTAGATGCGCCCTTTCGAGCTGCTATTTGTAAGGTTGTTACTGTGCATTCCGTTCTGGTCTTTGATGTTGAAGTTACAGATCTAGAAATAGAGAAAAATAAAACTTGTTATATGAAACCAGGAAAAAATCAAGCGAGTTCTCTTTGCCATTTTACACTGTGAAGACTCTGACATTGAAAAGATTAAAGTCTGTTTATTAACTTTAGCCGTCTCTCATACTTTTAGTTATTTTTTGTAGATCGTAGTCTAAATAATATGTATGTATTTAACAAATTGACGTCAGTTTTTTATGCCTTTGTCCTCTTACTGGTGATAAATTGGGTCATAACATTGTCAAAGTGGCTGTGGAACCACGAGCCGCAGGCGAGTGGTTCCGCAGTAAACTTTGACAATGTTTGACGAAATTTATCATCAATAAGAGGACAGACGCATAAAAAACTAACGTCAATTTGTTTTTTACAATAACAAGACCCCAAAATGGTCAAATTCCGGTAATAAATGAGGGGGAAAGATGCCGTAAACTTGCCGTAGACAAAGATAAGTGAATTTTATTCAAAATGACGCGAACATTGTCAATAGCTTTTCTCGCATTTTGATTGGCTACTTAAAAAAGTCCATGAAATCTCATTGGTTAAAAAGTTGACAGTTTGACAGCTGAAAGTTGAACTTGAAAGCTTGCATAAATTAAAATTTTATCTCTCTGTATTCTTATTGATTATAAAAATGAGCCAATCAGCGCGTGATAAATTAGACAGGTATTGTAAAAAAATATTTTCTAATAGCATGCCATTTTGTAAGTAGTTGTCAAACTTATGTGTATTGATTTTATTTTATTTTATTATTTTGTATTTCGTTATGAAGTAAATTTAAGACATGACCACATTTAAAAAATCGGTACGGGACTTGGGCAGAGCCAATTTTTTTTTCACTATTTCTAAGTCCATAGTCTGTGCTGAAGGGTTTAAATAGGCCTTTCAGGTACTCCGGAGACTGATCATTCAAAGTTTTAAACATCAACTTCAATTTTTTCTTTTTCCTTCTGATATAGAGATTATCCCATCCTAGCTTACTGCGGAGGGCAGTAGCGCTAGAATAGTGATCAGACTTGCATTCAAGTTTCCTGCTCTTTATCACTTAATGACTTTTCCTCACGAGGTTTTGCTCCCTCGTCGGATGAAGAATTTCCTTCAACTGCGTATGTATGCTGGCCGGTGGAAGTGTTGCATGCCATCTGAGGGTCACTCTGTTGCAAGTCGAAAGCAATGCTAGCTATATTTATAATAAGTTTCATTAACGACCTTAGTCAATGAAATTCGTGACTTCTTTAAATTTAACTCCCAGACTTTTACTTGGTCTTTTAATTTTAGGATGTGTTCCTCGTCAGTTTACTAAAAAGAACTGATAAATTGAAGAACTTGCATAAAGTGCTCATAAGAATATTTAAATACCGTTTATAAACTTATGATCTACTTTGAAAGTGAAACAAGTGTCATTTTATCATAATTTCAAGTCCATATTGAAAGCATCGAGGAAACCAGATCTTAACAACAGTACAAAGAAATAGAGAAAAATTTACCGTTACGATCTATTTAACGGTTAGGATGTTTTCTTCACTAGTTACAGCAGGAAAACCTGATTGAACCCGGTTTGAGCGTTGTTTCAGGCAGCGGCGTTATTACGATTTTGTTTACGACACACCATATAACCTCATCAAATTAAAAAGGGTTTTTTAAAAATTACTTTTAACCTCCTATTCTTTTAGAAAAAGCTAAAAAAAATTGCAAAATGAACTAAGGAGCGCAAGAACACAGTCCATGTGCGTTTTACATGTCAAACTGTGTAATTTATTACAGATGGCGTCATTTAGGTGGGCGCCTGCTTCCAGTGTCACGCGAGCTAACGAGTTTATACCTTGTGCCAGTTGCACAAGCTCGAAATACGTGGTGTATGCGACAGCTTGTGTATTTAGAGAATTGTATAGGAAAATCACCGATCGTAAAAAAATTCTGTAAATAACTATCTCATTTGAAACAAAGTTTTCCTACCTCAAATATGTCGCGTGCCTGTCTCTTGTGCCGATTTTAAAGCCATTCTGACGCCCGTTAGTGAAGTTATTCGAAACCGTCGTCTCTCCTTCTATTCTTTTAGAATGAGAAACAACGGTTTCGAATAATTAACAATTATTCCATGAGCGCGCATTAGATATGAGATGGTATAACCAATCTCATATCCAACAAGCGCGAATGGAATAATTGTTTTATTAAATTCGGTGCGTTTGTATTCTTGGAAATTATAGCTTAATTTTACTGGATTTTAATTTTACAAAACGACTGGAAGTCGATGTTGCAGAAACAACAACAAGTGGGGAAATCACATGACATGCGCGCCGTTTGTAAAATTAGTTGAAGAAAAACTTTGAAAGCGAAGCAAGCGAATTTGCTGGATGAAATTACAATCAAGTAGAATTCAAGGAACGTCTATCAAATGAAGGAGAAATAACCACGATCAGAAAGTTTGAAAAGCGTTCAAGTTCGAGTCATGGAGAAGAGCCGAATAATTGTGCACTTGCACATTGCCGTCGTAATACTGCGGAAAACTTTGAACGGAAAACTTTGACGACCTCTTTCAGGATTCCCTCGCTTTGAAAGCCTTGGCACTTTGAGCTGTATGTGTGGAGCTCATTGTTGGCCAGATTCAGAGTCAGGGACAGAAACTATCTTAGCGTCAGATTCATCTTCAGAATCTCCAAGGCCACCCTGATGGTTTTTCGTGGCAGGTATAGAACCGGGCTTCCTTCGGTTCAGCTCAAAACACTCAACTCCTTGAGGTGTTTTTCACAAGGACAGAATTGTTGGCGCTAGCTGTCGTTGATTCTCTCGTCCTCGTCAGCCAAAAAAAGAGGCCGAGATGAAACTAAGTCGTCCTCTGTAGCTGTGGGGGATTTTTGCTCTCGGCCGATCCGAGCTCGCTTAAGTCGAACAGTTTCCCCTTCTGCTCATTGGAGATGATTATAGCAAATTAGTCGCTTCGCGCCTCGTTACCTACATATCATCTGAAATTTAACGCGCGCTCATGCATGCATTTAACGGATTTCACGGTATTGCATCATTGCAAGACATCTCACGCTGCTGGAGCTTATCCCAGTTTCTGTAGCATCAAGCAAGTAGAAGTATTCCTACTCGCTCCCTGTTGACATGCTAGTACACCGCAGGGCTTGGTACCCCCGGTTCTCATTTATACACTTGGGTCAGTAAAGAGAAGCATTGTTTGACTTATGTAAGCTAGAAGAGGGTCGAAAACTCAAATACTAAAGAAATGTAAAATCATGATGACCCGTGACAAGTCAAACAGGGGACGGTGAGCCTATGAAAAACATATTGTAAATTACCATTTTATTTTACATTTTATTTAACAATTATTCCACGGACGCGCGTTGGATATTTATGGGTTATTGACCAAGTGTGAGGTCAAGATGGCTGGATATTGGCCAAGTTCTTTTTTTGCGTATTTATGGACCAAGACGGAGTCGAAGTCCATAAACACGAAAAAGAAAAGGCCAATATCCAGCTATCTTGACCGAACAGCTTGGTCAATAAAGGATTTATAATATGGCTTTCGGGCAAATTTTTGCGGGACACGGCGGGTAGTCCTGAGCGGGCAAGATAGCTCCATCTTGCCCGCTTGCGTAGCCAATCACAGCGCAGGATTTGATTCATCTTCCCCGCTCACGGAGCTAGCCATATAATAAGAGATGGTAGTATCCAACAAGCTAGCGCGAGTGGAATAATTGTTTTATCAAAAACGTCCTAAAAATATATAGAAAATAGCCTCCATTTGGCGCGAAAATACTATCGGATATTTGTCCGCGGACATTATCTGTTCCAGGAAGCGAAAAGTTTTCCGAGAGCGTAGCTCGAGGAAAACTGTGAGCTTTGAGTTACAGATAATGTCCAAGGACAAATATCCCAGCATATTTTTGCGCCAAATGGAGACTATTGTGTTTATATCCTTGAAACATTTTTTGCAACACGCGCAGTTTTGAAAATTGGTGAATATCCTCGGATATTCCCCAGTTTTAGCTGGGGAATATTCGGTCACGTGTCGTATTTAGACCAATCGCGCGCGAGCGAAAATATTTGGTGACCCACTTTGGACTGGGAGAGGAAAGGACAAGTCTGTGTTCAAGCCCCGTTACCTTGGGAATTATCTCCACTTTCCGTGGCATACATGATACAGCTGTTAGGGTGACTGGGAGTATATCTACTCTGCCCTGGATGCATGGATGCTAGTCATAGCAAAGGTACTCCTACCTCCCCCCGTTTTTGCTGAGGTCATTGTCTATATTTTGCCTCATTAGCGGGTACACTTTTAGTGGAAAGGGAACCATCAGATACTAGAAACAAATTGACACCAAAAATGTAAAGAGCTTTTGAAATTTGAATGGTAATCTGCGAAAATCGAGCTTTAAGCTCTGACTGAGAAAGACTGACGCTGAATTCAGCCAAGCCACATCGTTTCTTGCAGAGCTACAATCTCGGTCAGAATAAAACAAGAAATACGCCACGTCTCCCCCCGAATCAATGATGAACTGGCGCTAAACGCAAAGCGTGCCATTTTCCCCATCATTGAAATAGGTGGGGGGGGGGGGGGAAGGGGTGGTCTTAGCATTTCATTTAAATTGTCGAAGTCCAAGATTGTAGGTTTCAAATGACGTAAAACCTCTAAGGCATCCGCGGACGCGAGACATTTAGTGGACAGTTCTTCTCATTGTTACCGAAAGCCAAAATGGCGTAAGATCACGGTCATGTGATTACCTGTTGCGTACTAATTAGAATGATAATAAAAAATCCTACTCAGAAAGGAACAAATATGAAGCAAATATAGAAAAAATAGAACGCATGTCAAATAAAGAGAACAATAAAGAATAATTGGGCTAAACACTAACATATAAATTAATAGGAAGATTTATAAAAATATACCAGCAAAAATATAAAAATATATAGGAAATGAAAAAATATGGCACAGAAATGTTATGGATGTATCACATAATTATTTAAGTTGTTTGAATATTGACTGGAAAGGCGTGCAACACTTTGTGTTATGTAATATTGAAGGAGATATTACATTTTAAAAACTGGAATTTTTCTAAAGATAGTTAATTGGCCATGCCTTTTCAGTATTCAAAGTTGATGTTGTGTTTGGCTGGATCTCAGAGTGAATAGTTTTATGCTGGTGAGACACTTTTGAAAACAAGGATTCGCTGATACATCTTTCAGAAGAGAGGCACTTTGAGATGTGGTCGAGTTTCGTAAATATACGGGACCCGGTGTAGATCTAATCTCTAACCTTTATTTACCCTCGGCAGTGTTATAGCACAAGTGCTACTGGGGCCGAGCAAACAACTGAAACAAGTAATTCAAATTGAACATAACATTGTTCGTAATGATACCGTAAGCTTGGGTGTTTGTCACTCAAGGTGAACAATTTAATCAGATGAAAACACTTGAAATTTCTCTTTCGTAGCACACACCACAATACAAGTGCTATGCATCAGTCAATTCCAGAAGTGACCATCCTTGCTCGAGCCGACCCGCGAACATTTTCGGGTTGGAGAGAAATAAGAAGGTCAAATGGCCCGTCCCCGGCCTCATCTGAAAAAAACGCTGCTCAAAATTTGATAAACCATAATGAAAACATGTTATTCACCAGCATTATTTTGCCTGCTCAGCAAGATTGTGTGTTCCCTGTGATTTGATCACGATTTGTGGTTAAGGCGTGATGAAAATATCAATATTCGCGTTCTCCGCTAAAGGTGAGACCAAAACCAGGAAAGTGTCAAATGTTCCGGTGTCGTCTCGCGGGTAGGAAAATTCCTAGTCTCCGGGCAATAATAAAATTTCAAATGCCCCACACCCAGGGATTTTAAAGATTTGAGCTAATGTCCGGCTATTGGACCCGGAGGGTATGGGCACTGCTAAAATTGATTGATGCTTTATCATTCTCGTCCCGATAGCCCTTCTCGTGCCAAGGCCCCACCGGCTAAGAGAAGCGAAAAGGGCTATGGGGACGAGAATGATGCTTTACGAGTGTGTGTAGCCTGGGACCGAAGAAGACAGAGAGTTAGCTCTACGACCACACGTCAAATGGCTTCTTACAGCAGCGATTCGGATAGTAAATTGGAACGTGATATCTCACCACCACCAAGTTCACCTGGTAAGCCTTTATATTATTAATTTGACATGCATGTTAAGTTCTTCCACATCGCATGTAGGCTTCATATGCTTCTGTAAAACTGGTGTAAGCAATGCCATGTCTGTGGAGTTTGATAGCGAACGCCGTGGACGTTCCTCGCTGTCGCGTGGCTTAATTTGGGATCAATTAGTCAAATTGTACGACCCAAATTATTTTGGCCTTAATGGAAGTGGAACTCTTGATTCTTGGCCTGTTATTTTTGTTTTTTGAAGACTTCCAGGCGTAATCACCTAGGCCAGAGGCCCGTTTCTCGAAACTGGAAACTTTTCGGACCCGCAAAGCTATCTATAGATAATCTGTATCTAAAAACAGAGAGCCTTGAACGCTTGAAACTTCTTATATGGAGAGAACCTCTGTCCATATTAAGAATATGTGAATAAAACAGCTCTGTAATCATATGATTTGAGATTTTGCTACGGTTTTCCGGGTGCGAAAACTTTTCGGGACCTTCGAGAAACGGGCCCCTGCGTGCCCGAAATTGCGAAACCACAGAAGTTGAAACACGAGTATGACATTATCAAGCAGACATACACTTACGTCGTTGTTCAATTTTATTGTAGAACTGTATTTAGTTGCGAGGTCAGACAGTGATATTTGGTTAGTCAAGTTCCCATTGATATATCAAATATATGTCTGAAAAAAGTCATTTTCTGTCAATGAAGCTTTGTTAACGGATATTTTTAACTAACAAAATCCTTGAACTTCAAACAGTACGCTTCGTAATAGGAAATGAATGGGAATCCTGGAAAACGTTTTGTTGCGAATCAGCCTCGACATTTCATAACTTCTTCATAATTTGGGCTATCAAAACCTTTCACTTAAAAAGTCCATATCAAATTTATTTTGACAATGACTCAAGGAACTCCGGCGCGCCTGTTGGTCTAAAGCTGTGATCATGGGCGCTTACCATTTGTCAGAATAAACCGGTTGGGATGAGCAAATCAGCAAACCACCGAATGAGATGGCGCTTACCATTTTCAATTCGATTTCTCGTAATTGTTTTCGGCTGATCATGAGAGACTGGACACTGGAAAATTTACCAAATGGTAAGGAAATTTCCGCCGTTCCGTTCCGAACGGAAAAAGAGGACTACCTCTGAAGGTAGTGTACAATTTCCGAACGGATTTTCCGGAAAATTACTGTTCCATTTGACTTTCAACCGAAATTTCCGGATTTTTTTGCTAAATGGTAAGCACCCCGTGACTCCAGTGAACCTGTAACGTAACGCAACGCAATTGTTTTCGAACTTGAGACATGGTCGGAACCTGTGGAAAGTGTAGCGACGATACGGGCAAAACCCGTCAGAATGTATTTTTTTATCGAAAAGATATAAAAATATATATATTTTTTAAACGTAAAATTAATTTAGCAAGTTTTCGAAACCGTGACAAACTGTATCCCGTGATATTTTCATGCTAAGCTTACACAGGCTGACTCATCAAAGGGCAAGAAGAGAAAAACTCGAAAACAAGTTGACCACATTTTTCATGGTCTAGACTCTTACACGCCAAAGAATTGACATCATAAGGTTCAAAATTTGGCAGTGAGACTGCTCGATTGCAGCCAGTGGTTCTACTTGAATTTTTGAAATTTTGTAACGTAATTTCGAGGGTTTAATAAGAGTGTAGACAACGGGAAATGTCGACGATATGCAAAAGACGACATAAAAATTGCAATGTTTTCAGCGGAGTATCAACCAAGAAAAAACATTTACGGAACCTCGTGATATTTGAGCGTGTTTATTGCGTCCCGTGAAAACTAATAAGGAAAATTGCACAAAGAAACATGGAGTTAGCATGTGATGAAAGGAACTAAAGTAAAAGAAAGTATTAATCGAGCGAAAAGGGAGGTCCCATCAGGGGGTGAAAATGCCAACTGATGAACTGCAATAGACCTACAATCGTGGACAAAAGTCCTTGGGACACTTAAGTGATGTAATGAATTATCTTTGTTTTAAGCTTTTTAATTTTTTTGCTGACTGTTTTCATACAGCTTTTTTAACTGAAGATAAAAAAAATTACTCCAGACTTGAATTTACTGTTAATTTAGGGCAGTGTGTAAACCTGTTTTTCGAAAACATGATTCACCCATCGAATTTCAACAAATCCGGGCGGTGCCTTGCAGAAAGTCTTCAGTTTCTAGCACCTTCCAAGACTTACATTGTCGTGAGCCATCATAACCACTCTTTATCAGTTAATGCTACTATCATGATACCAAAAAACTGCTAGGATCACTCGTTGTGACACAACAGGTTGCCATAGTAACCGCATGACCTGCTAGATTTGGCTTTAAGAGCTAATAATTCAAAAATGGCCTGACTAGTGAAACCCAGTTTTTATGATTGAATTGTGATAAGCATGCGCGCTAAAATACACGTTTTTTTCAGTACATGGAATTCAGAGCCACCTTAAATTTCGGAAATGTCACGTGGTTATGGTCGAAAGGACGAATAATGTTAAGAAAGCCATGATTCACGTCAAACAATCTCGCCCATGTACTCTGGCATGTGAACGTAAAATGTAGTCAATTAACATAACATGAAATTAACATGTAGTGAAAATGTGTAAACAATTAACCGGAAGGCCACAAAACTTATCAGAGTAAGGTTATTAAACTGATTATTGTTGACCTATTACGGGCGAATCATGATTTTCATTTAAAAAGAGGTCCACACACTCTACTGAAATAAGGAAACCAGAAACTGTAAGGGACCGCATACGATAAACGCTGCTGACGTAGGATCTAAAAGAGATCTGATCAGCCAAACAAATGTATAAAGACAAACAATAGACTGCACTAAAAATAGACTGAAATAGGCTACGCTGTAATCAAGTCGTTGAAGAGAACTTAGCTTATAACAAATTCAATATAGAAAACCAGCCATTGGTTTTTACCTCAGGATAAGTCATTTCTTGGTTGAGGTCCACGGCTAGGAGGTCCCCATATAAATCAAAGAATCTAAATAGCATCAGGAAAAATTGTAGTATACACGAACACGTTGGAATCATTTCCAATCAATGCTTCATTCTGAAATCAGTCAAAATCAATTAATTTTATAACACGGAATAAAGCTCACCTTCATCCTTCAGAAGGAAAGACGAATTTCTGTTGCAATCTGCCGCCTCTGTTTCATCCATGTGTTCTTCGTAACTCGTCAGGCGTTCATTCAGTCAACCGAGTAAAACTGGGTTGAGTAGCGCGCCTATCGGGTACCTGTATAAGCAAGCTCGTCGTAAACAGTTGGGTCACTGTTTTTTCCCAGGTCTTTCCATCCCTAGCCCTTGTAGACCTTCCAATTGATCTACAATTAAGATCTGAAAGGGATCAAACATGCAGTTTTTCCCTTGTCAACTGGTTTGGCTCTTGTATAAAGTTGCCAGGTATTGTGGCACAGAATCCTGCAAAGAGCGTCAGAGTAGGACGGCAGGCTAGTAAAAGGAATATTTATTCATACGACAACTGGAGACGGGTTAGATGAACCACGCGATCGAAGATTACCATTTAGTGCTCCGTCTTGCACACCAGGAGCGTATTTTTAATGTACTTTGCAGCGTTGTATATTGTCCCAGCAAACCGGCTGGCAGCAAAAGATGGCATACAACTCCCTTGAAACAAATGAGAACATAATTGATGAATGTAGCGATACTTCCGGTGAGTTGACAGCACTGAAATTCGTCTGATTTGAACATCTCGTGTTCGGTTCAGTGTAGCCAAAAGACCAGCCTGTAGAAATTTGCTTGCTAACTTTGACGGAAACGGAGGAAGCGTAAATGTGCGTTCTACTCTTCGTTGTATTAAAAGATATAACTACACCTATTTCGCTAATGCCAGGAGTTGCTAATCAACTGAGTGAGATGGGAAATTGTACATTAGCCTACGTGTAGCCGTACCCACCCCCTCGGAGGGTGGGTACGGCTACACGTAGGCTAATTGTACATGTGGTGGTTAGTACATGTACTTTCGTGAGAAAATTATCATAGTAAACAGCTATATGAAGTACTAACTGCGGGGGTTCCCAATAGGTTTGGCGGGATGCTGAATTTGGCCTTTTTTCGCCGTGATATTTGGGATTTGAGCTGAAAACAAGGGCGAGAAGCGGGAATTACAATTACGAGTGGGAGCGGGATTTCGTGTTTTTATGGGGTTGGGATGTGGAATTTGCAAGGGGAACAGAGCGGGATATGGGATTTCAATTCTTACGTGACTTCAGAAATTGTTATTGACCAGCGCAAAAACCACAAGCTGGCAGAAACGAACCGTACAGCTGTGTCAGGTTTCAAGTAATGAATAGCAACCGCTCTGTACCCTGTCAGATTCTGTCAAACGTATCGTCCAATTCCGACATTTTTGATGCTTGCGTCTGTAACCTAGCACGCGAACGCAGACGTATTTCCGGCTGTCGCTTGTCCCCGTCGAAAATAACGTCTGTGAACCCGAGCCAGGAAACGATTTTTGTGACGTAATGACTTTTGTTTCTCTTTGGCCAATCAGATTCCATGATAGAATGAAACTCGAGTGCTCCTCGCAGCGAATACCTTGCGCAGTAGTTCTGGGGCTACTTGAGCTAAACTGTGGTTGGCTTAAAATTCCTACGGCACAGAAATCGTTTCCTGGCTCGGGTTCGCAGACGTTATATTCGGCGGAGACAAGCGACAGCCGCAAATACGTCTGCGTTCGCAGGCTATCTGTAACCTTGATCTCCCGATCCTTTCTAGTTTTTCTAGTCTTTCGACCTTTTCCAAAGCGCTTGGCTTGTTTTGGCCAGGATGGGCACACCAGATGGCGGTGATAGTGATTTACCGAACAAAGTATGCGACATTACGAATTGCGTCATCGTATATTAGACCATATTACGAAAAGGATGTGCGAGCAGGAATGCCTTTATTCGGAAAGAAAAGTTCTGAGCCCAGACTTCAAGTTAAGTGAAGACGCTGAAAGAAACTGTCAAGTGTGTTTACGGGCCATCTCTTGAATATGGGAATGAATAATATCTTTCTTTCACTGATACGTGGACAAAAGGAAACAAAACAGTAAACGTTTAATCATTTGTGCTTACTTATCTGCTACCCATTGAATTCTTTTGTGATCTTTTATGCAATATCTTGTTTTAAAAAGTTTGTGTCAATAATTAAATTAATTATTAATTTTAAAAAATTTATGATTAACGCAGAAATGTCCTTGAAAAGTAGGTGGGATCGGGATTTCCAGGCAAAAAAGGGCGGGATGGTGGGATTAACAGGAAAAAATGGGCGGGAAAGCGGGATCTGAGAACCCTATTGTGGACCCTCGACTGCTGCTAAGGCCGGCAAAGCTTCGCCTTCAGTTGAGATATTTGTTCCGACCTAACTTATTTAAACTTCTGCACATCATTTTCTCCCTTATTCCTTGATGATTCTGTTTGCCAATTCGACTAACATTAAAACACGGTCATGAAAGCGCCCATAGACGTTAATTGTCTATATTAAATGCGAATTGCAAGTTGATTTTTGTGCCGCTTAATTTTAGTCTTTTCATACACGATGTTTCCAAGAGATCAGTAGTAACAGCGTAGCGTGTTCTAAAAACAGAGTCTCCTCCAGACATTGACTTCCTCGCTCAAAATTGTACAAAAATGTTGTTTTGGCCGGGGAAAATGTTTTCTTTTGTTACTTTTGTGACTACTTTCTCGCTATCCAGTTCAGTGAACCGAATCAAGCAAGCATTCGTTGCCGATTTTACCCTAGGGAAGGGGGTCTCCCTATAATATTAGTGTAAGGGGAGATCCCGCCCGAAAGGTGTACCATTAATAGGCTGGAGGTCTATTGAAGAATAGGGAAGTTTCACAGGGTGGAAAAAGGGAAGGGAAAACTGTTATTTAGGTATTTTAAATATGCTATTTATTTCTCGGGAGGTAAAATATTTTATATGACGTTTTAGAGTTAGTTGCCAGTTTAGGGCAGGGGTAAACATCCGCAACAATTCCAGATTGCTGTCCTCTTTTCCTTTAGTTCTCGGAGCAAAGCAGACAGTACACTTACCCAGCCACCCAACTCACCCACTTTTGTAGATATGATGGGTACCCATTCGCCTTTGCTGAGAATGGCTCATATAGTTAGAAATATTTTTTACGCTGTAGTTTCGTTTTGTTGAATAAACGGTCTTCTGGGTGGCCAAAGACGGCAACCACATGTGTCTGCTTCCACTGTAGACTATGAAAAAGTATAGTTAGGCCTAGAACTTAAAGTGCCTTTCAAAATATCTTGCTAAGAGGAGACTTACCAAACGTCCAATTCATCCAAGTATTATTGCCAAAAACAATTTTTTACCTCTCCTTTGTCTACAGTTAGGATATAACAAGAGTGCCACTTGGTATGGAAGGTCGCAAAAGGGTTGCTTTTTCTGTGGGAATGGTACAAAAATAGGTAGAAGTTTTGACCCCGGGGACGGAGACTCTCCGCATATTGAAAAGACCCCCGGAGATCTTATTCCTCCCGGTTTTCAGCCCTTCTTCCCGTCTTCCACCACCTGATACCACTTTTCTTGTTCCCACCTCTTGGAGAGAGAGCATTTAATGTTCATTCTAAAGTGTAGTTTGAGCTAAGTGTGTCAAGCCTCCATTAAAAGTCGCCTAAGTTGGTTTCTCTTCTATTCAATCAGATCACCCAAAGGAAGACGTTCGTGAAAACCCGAAACTCAATCATCGCTTTTCTAAGCCGTGGGAAGATAGTGACATGATTCTTATTGTGGGAAATGAGAAGTTTCATGTTCATCGTGTAATCCTAATTGTGAACTCGCCAGTGTTCAAGGCCATGTTCAAATCGGAATTCAAAGAGGCTACAGCCAACGAGGTTCCATTGCCTAAGAAAAAAGCCAATGAAGTACTGGACTTTCTGAAACAACTTTACGTGCAAGAACGAGAGGAAATAACTAGTAAGCATTTTTATTTCAGAATAAAAACTAGCGATAGAAAACGACGTTTCGATCTCCCTGAGATCATTTGCATCTCACAAACCACACTTCTAGTAGTATACAATGTCGGGTATACGTGCCGACACCTCTATCAGCGCGTTGAGGAACGCAAAGGATTGTCTTCAATCGGGAATCACATTGAAGAGCAACATGGAACAGTCCCAAGTGATATATCTCGTGATTTTAAGATCTTGAGAAAATGCCAAAGTAAATTCGACTACCTGATCTACGAAATGCTCTTTATAAAGGTGCTAAAGCCAACTTTGAACAAACAGTCAAATTCAATCCGTGCAAAGTTATTTATAAAGTTTTTTCTACAGTATTTTATTAATTTAACACTTACATTTTAGCGCTTGTATTTACATGTTTTATCGTTGGACATTCCATTCTCACGCCCTAATTTGTACTTATATATGTATATTTCATTCACTTTATCTACAACTTGAAAATGATCTCAGGGAGATCAAATCGTCGTTTTTTAATCGCTAGTTTTTATTCTGAAATGTGTTTCAAAAAACTACTTATAAGAAGCATTTTTATGCAACCAAAATTATCTATGAGAGGTTATGACAAGTGTACAAGACCAATAGGTAGTTAAACGCTTTGTGTCAGGGTCGGGATTGAATTCCTTAGGTAAATTCACATTGGTTGCTGTCAAGAGATTATCCAGGTAAGAGAGTGAATCCCCCGCATAAGCCTCATACCCAAGGTAAGTTATTGTTAGTCATGGTTCCTAGTTCGTCCGCGTATGTTACTCGCGCGTTGCGGAGATGTTTTTAAGGACGATTTGTTTATGAGTCGCCAAGGACGAGGACAGCGTCGATTAAAAAACGACTTTACATTCAACCTACGAATCTTGCTAGAATTTACGTTCATTCTGTTTGTCTATCACCCTCAGAGATAATTTAAACATAATATGTGCTACAGCGGCAGAATTGGAAAAAGAAATTTTCAACTGAATTGGCCGTCGTATTTCATGTTTTCTAGAATACGCAGAATGTGGTTTTTGTATGCTGTTGTTTTGTAAGACTGGCAAAGAAATCACGACAAAGACTTGTAACGCATCCGTACACAGCCATTGTACATTTTGACGTTGCTGTTGTGTTTTGCTTATTCTTAAACTCTATAAAACAGAGTGAACGGTAGGAGAATGAACAGCCGAACTAGCACAAAGCAAGCGAAAGCCCGGCTGAACAAATAGACGGCTGGGAGTGCAGCAAACATCTGTGCTATGAAACGCATTTTGAAAACCATATTTCCCGCCATTTCTTCTCAGGCCAGATTCGATATATCAATATTCTACCATGGCTCCGAGGCCCTCAGGACAAACTTCTATACTTGGTGGTGTTTTCTTTGTTTCCAAGTGTCTTTTGGGAATCGAGGCACAAAGGAAACTTAAAACATTTACAATAGACCAATTTCGATATATTAAAATTCAGCCAGGAGCCATAATCGGGGACGGAGACCGTAAGTCTTGGGATCCGCGCGCACCTATGATATGGGACAATTTTTCTATTTTTAGAACAAATTGCGCCATCCTGACGTCAAATATCCGCGCGGATCCACGCACATGTCGTGAGCTCTCGCGTGGATGTTGTCACGTTGCCTGATCAAATGGTGAGAGTGGCGAGATTCTCTTGCAGATTTTTCACAGCGATGGCAGGGAATAAGGCAGGAAATAAGAACCAGGGCTCTTATATGTAGTTTTATGCTCTGAGCTAATGGAAAAGGTGAGTTTTTCAGGGTCGAAAGCCAGACTTCAATTTCGCGCTGTGAATCAATAATATTTGCTCGCGCTAGTTGTATGCGTAAGCTTTTGCGTTTGTTCTGTAAAGAAAAGTTATGTAAGAAAACTCTTAAGTCTGGTATCGAATTAATTTGTGAGTTTCCCAAACAATGCTTAATCATAACCAAACCCTGTTTTTGATAGTTTCTTGTTGTTTCTGTTTGTTTGGCGAGTTTGCAAAAGTTTTTGAAAGGAAGGTCTCATTTGTATAGTACAGCGCGCGCGTGCACTTCAAATCCGAGTCGGTGTTTTCAATTGTCAACAAATCTTGACAAAGATTTCTTTCGTTGTCTTTTGTGCCGAGATGCTGCAACAAGTTTCACCAACGGCAAAAGGCTACCAACATCATGTGTGTTTCTATAACATAGTAAAATTTTACACTGCGAAAATAAAATAGACAAGGAGTTTTGATAATTCAACCAACAAAATCGAAATCGTTATTCGAGTTGATTAAGAAAGCGTCATCGTAATTTTGTTGATTATTTCGCTGTATTCACCTATTTTCAGCTAGGCTTTTAATATGTTCTCAAACACTTATCAACCTTAAACATATTTAAAAACTAGAGATATGATATGAGTTCGATGTACGTTTTCACACGAAAGTGGGAAAGTCCAATTTGTCATGTTTTGCTGATTGTACAAAACAGGCATCGGCGGGCGCTCTTATTCATCGACAACAGACAATTCATTGGGTTTTTACACACAAAAAAAACTAAGCAGCATCTACACACATAAACGTTACTGTCACTTACTGGGCCTTGATAAAATATCAAACTTTGCTTACAATCTAGGCCAATCTCAAACTTGCAATTATTATTATTTTTTTACTTTTCGGTCGAGATAGAGTCTGCGAAATCCTCGCAAGCGTGTGGCAAGAGGAGGGAAACTTTGAAGTCCTGAAACTTTGCTATATCCAAATATATCTAACTAGTTTTTTTTGCTGTGGTTTGGAAAAGTTGTTAATCTTCAACATATGTGAAACTTAGACTGGAGTAATATGGAGCTCTTGTAAAAGAAGCAGCAGAACACAACTTGGTCCGTGATATAAAGCGGCACATAACTAAATTCCACACTGTCTTACTTCACTCATAATGGAGCAGCTTACGACGAAAATACTGACATCCCAGTAAAATTCCAACAGACATGAACGCATTGAGTTGTGGGCCAAAAGCGTCAACCATTTCGGGAATTTCGGACGCCATTTCCCCACGCGACATCCGCAAAAATCCTCGCAGCATGTACGCGCGTGTGCCGCACGGGATGGCGCAATTTGTTCTAAAAATAGAAAAATTGTCCCATATCATGGGGACAACCCCAATACTAGAAATGGCGCGCGCTTACGGTCTCCGTCCCCGATTATGGCTCCTGATTCAGCCTAAAACAATAGACCTCAGTACGAAGCCCTGGGGAATAACTACAGAGTTTGTGGGGTTTATTTCCCATGGCCTCGTGCTGAGGTCTAATGTGTTAGGCTGAATTTTAATGTGTCGAAGTTGGTCTATTTTGACCCGAAAGCCTCGGATCTATGATAGATTATCGATATATCGAACGTGGCCCTATTTGCGAGAAAGTCGCTCGGGCTGTCCACGCATTGCGCGAGTAACATCCTCGAACGAACTGGGTACTATGTCAAAAAATAACTTATGAGGGATTACCTTGGGTAGAAGGCCTATATAGCGGATTCACTCTCTTACCTTGATAATATCTCGTTGCTGTACGTCGTTGTTGCCTCAATGCAACTTGTGGTCAATTTAGCCCTATGTTTTTGATTGGACAAGGTTTACTCAATGACCTAATTACCCAGGTAATCCCCTCAAATCAATTTCTAGATCACACCCAGTTTCGAAACTTGAAAAAAGCCAATCCTGTGAGGTGAATTTTGCTCGCTTTGACAGCTCCGGGGCCGCTTTTATCCCCATTTTCATTTTCTAGGAAACAATCCGCTCAACCGTGGGGTAACACAATCTGCCGGAGAACTGGATACCATCTCTTAAAGTAGCACAGTACCTTAGGCCTTATGGGGAATTAGCTCTACCCTTCGTATATAAGATACAGCTTATCAGTATTGCTTCCTTGAGTGATTCAGTTAATTGTTCAAGTGTTTATTACAATCCTCTTTTCTCTTTTTTATTAACTCAGTGGAAAACGTGGAGCATCTTCTCAAGTTAAGCGACGAGTACCAGGTAAAAGGCATTTTTGAGCAGTGCGTCAAGTTCCTCGAGCATCAGCCAAAAACAGAAAGAAATGTAATGAAGATTATGAGACTTGTAAGCTTGTACAAGCTTGGCAGTGTGTTTGAGGGCTGCTACACCACGATAAGGGAAATGAAACGTCAGTCCATTTTAGAAGCTACCCAGCAGGAAGCTCTTGACCAGGAGACCTTGCAAAATATCATGTCGCAAAGACTTGAACGGTTAGAAACGTTTCTTGACCGGTTGTATCCTCAATTTATTGGGGTTGTGGAATTCTGTATGTCGCTCTTTTATAAATCAGACAACCTGAAAAAAGGGGTGACTTGGTGTCCTTTCCACTTTACCAGCTGTAAATCACACTCGGGCGATATTGATAAACGCCTCAGGGAATGTTCAGTTTGTAAGCAAATGTTGATTACAATGATTGGAACAGCTAAGGAATTGGGCTTTCAGGGCTTCGGTCCATCACGTAAGCGTGAGTTTCCTTATCATTATGGTGGCAATTTATATTTTGACGAAGCTATGTCATCTTTGATACAGGATTTCTCTAAGTTGATAAAAAATTAATTGCCACAAGTTTCAGCTAGTAAGTGGAATCACTTCTGGAAAGGTTCTTGATGTCTTGAACAATTTAAAACGCTTTTATCTTATACGGGTTAGAAGTAGGAGAACGCTACTAGAAGTGTTGATGGCCAAACGTCAAATTAATTTGTTGAGTAAAGTCTGTGCGAGGTCGTAACACACAATTTTAGTAAGCACACCATGGACGAAAAATCGAAACGAAAAAAAAAAATGGACGAAAAAAAAACAACAACAACATTATGCAAAGTAAAACAGGCTAGCGTTATCTTTGAGGGCAATAACCGAATGCTGCTGTCATTATAGTGTACTGCAGAAGGATTGTAGATGTAAAAGCTCCGCTTTCAATCGAAAGTAGCTTGTCTGAAAGATTAGCCTAGTAGAGGGTCTTCAATTTTTAAGGTATAGCCGGTTTACGGGTGCGTTGCACAAGACCAATTTTAGGAAAGTGTTCAAACCACTATCGAGGGATGTCTATGAATGAGGTGTAACTGATAGCTGAGAATTGGTTGCCGGATTTTAACTGTTAGCTGACAAATAGTGCGTTTTTAAGATTATAGCGGACCCGAAATCTGCGAAATTTATCGATAACAGAGAAGTGGGCTGGTATTTTAATGACGCCGAGGATCTCCGAACTCTTAAGCCACGGCCAAACGATCGCAACATGTCAACGCAACATATCGCAACATTGTTGGGCGCAACATGTTGCGCGCGTTTGGCCCCCCTATAATTGCGACGTGTTGTGACATGTTGCGGCATGTTGGGTGTTGTTGGCTCACATTTGACAATGGTCAAATTTTTCATGCAACATTTGTGGATGTTGCGTGACGTTGTAGTCGTTTGGCCAGGTTCGTGCAACAATGTCGCGCCCGGGTATACGCACTAGTTCGATTTTCAATACCCAACATGTAGCAACACATCGCAACAGGTAGCCAAACGCATGCAACGTGTTTCGCCCAACGATGTTGCGATGTGTTGCGTTCAAATGTTGCGATCGTTTGGCCGGAGCTTGCAAATGCTGGGCCAACAATGTTGGGCTGGGCCGGGCTTTAATTGAAAACCAAGAGACGATTTTTAAGCTTATAGAACCAAAAATGACGTGGAATTAACTAGCGCATAAGTTAAGTGCAAATAAAGCCTGTTTCATTATTAGAGTGGCCCAATTTTGGTGGCACAAAAAGAATAGTTGTGCACGTTTCTTTAGAATTGTCTACGTTTTTTATATAAGAGTAGACATTTTGTGATGTATTTGTGGCTTTGTAAAAGGGGACCGCAAAATAGAGATAAAGGAAATATACATGTAG
Source organism: Orbicella franksi (assembly GCF_964199315.1). NCBI lineage: Eukaryota > Metazoa > Cnidaria > Anthozoa > Scleractinia > Merulinidae > Orbicella > Orbicella franksi. The sequence continues at coordinate 7,021,610 of NC_138147.1, read as the reverse complement.
GTAGAATTTTTGGTTTATTCGCAAAATATTGAGTAAACAGGTTAGACAAGAAAATAAAGAAAACATGAAAAAAATTCTGTTGCGACTGTACTCTGAATTCTTAAGGATGACGGTAGAGTAAGGGTAAAGTTTGAAATTTCAGCAACCTTGACCCGAAAAGAGATTAGACTGTGAACAATCAGGTGGTATCCCAGGGATGGTATCAAGGGAAGATCAAGTACGGGGCCCACTGGTAGTTCAAACGGTGAGACAGCTTTCAGTTGAGCTGGGCAGTCACTGAACGGTGTGCGTGAAGATTTTAATCCTCAGGTGTTTTGATTGGCTACTTGAAAATAAAGAAATCTTTAACGGAAGTCAAATTGTTCGCGCGGATTGGTGGCGCGAAAAATGTAAAACAGCTTGACCAGCCGTGTTTATGGAGGACCATTCAAGAACAGCTGCAGCTGACCTGCAAATCGTTTAGCTTCACGGTCTGATCTGGCATCAAGGCATTTAAGAGCGAAACAACCAAAATAAACGATTCAATTGCTCCATGTCAGGAGTCAAAAACAAAGGGCAATAACTGAAAAATCAATGAATGCCAAAGCCTGTTGGTGAAAAAAATTGGACTGACGGAAACATTCTCCAAATTGATACCATTGAAGGTCTGATACAAAGATTCCTCGAGTCTTGCCTTGACGGCCGCCATTGACAGTCCCTTACAGTATATAGAAACATTACGATTGCATACATGAAGACCGAAAGTCCGAGAATTCTTCTGTTTCTAGAGTTCTTCGTTTCTCGTGCCAAGGCCGCGTCGGCTAAGAGAAGCGAAAAGGGCTATGGGGACGAGAAGGGGCGTGATCTAGGTTTTCTAGTCTCCAGTCTCCCAATGAAAGGCGCGGATCCTGCTCCTTGTGTCACGCGATCAAAGGAAATTTTTGTCCGTGCTCCAGTGGTGAAGGAAACACAGAATACATACTAAAATACCTTTTCGCTTTGTGACAGTACATTTTTATACAATAGCTTATACAGAGATGGCATCTAACAGCACCATCGAGGACACAAGCCTTGTAGAAAAGGGAAGCCAAAACGAAACTGGTCAGGGGCACCCAACGGATCGTTTCGGTAAATTATCTGTTCGGAAGGCTTTTAATCCCCTCTGATTTTCTTGAGAGAATTGGCACCTCGAACTTTTGTGACATGAGAAATTTAATGTCTGTTGTTTTCGGACTGTTAAAAATGTCGTTTTGAGTACCGAAAAAAGGTCAGCTATCATTTTCGGAAAGGCGATAAGACCTAAGGTTTTCGGGAAATGGACAAAAAAGCCCTAATAAATTCGAGAATACTCAAGTTCCCCTAGAATATCCGAACAGATAAAATTTTTTTAGTGCAACCTAAAATTAACCTACAGAGCTTTAAAAGTACTCCAGATAGCCTAAAACAGCATCTAACAGCATTAGAGAGAAAACGGTCGTTGGGTGCCCCTGACTGGTGAGTTAACGATTCGCATACTGCTGCATATGAATACTTAAAGAACAGGCAAAATGCTGTAGGAACACTGACCTCAAGATCGGTTATGCTTCACCATTTCAGACAAGCAAATGCATAAATATTGAATCTAAGGTTTGTTCCGCAAATAAAAACAGAAGTGTATGTCATTTGGCTCCACGGTTTGTTCGCAATATGCACCATTTAATATGCGTTCATGCAAGTAGAGTATGCAAATTTAAATTCTTGGTCACGAAAACCTACTTCCTCTTTCTGTTATGTTGATATTTACATATTTATATATTAGATGATTTTCCGAACTTAGCATTCCATGTAAAAAGAAACCTTGCATACGCTCTAGAGACTCAGACTTTGAAGAATCAGTGCAGTATTCATGCGTTTTCATCCCTAATTAATTTTTTTCCTTTGTTTTCTTTTTAAAATAACAAAAGAAGAGAATAAATTAGGGATAACTGAAACGCATGCAGAATCTTCCATTTGGCTTATTTTACCAACCCCTTTCCGTCTGTAGGAGGAGACCAATCAGAAAAGAAGGTGAAGCATTGCTTTTCTGAACCCTGGGAAGATAGTGACGTAATTCTTGTGGTGAAGAATGAGAAGTTTCATGTTCATCGTCTGATACTGAGTATGAACTCTCCAGTGTTCAAGGCTATGTTCAAATCACAATTTAAAGAAGCCACAACCAACGAGATTCCACTGCCTGAGAAAAATGCCAGTGGTGTTCTGGACTTTCTGAAGATAATTTACGGCTTCCAATACATCCAAGAGAGAGTGGAAATTACAAGTAAGTATTTTTGCAACATAATTAAAGCTAACGTACATGGCAAATGTTTCCGCTGGAAAGGAATTATCTTACGGTCATATAAAATCTTTGGACTGTCTAGCTTGCTTCGAAGCGAGATGTTTAGGAAAGTCTTTCACAGTAACATCGCAATTTGCCTGGCGCCATTTATCTCTGAAAAGTAAATTTGGGCTTTTGTCTAATTTAGACCTTTCCTTTCAATGTTTTTAGTGGAAAATGTGGAAGATCTTCTACAATTAAGTCACGAGTATCAGGTAAAACAACTCATATTCGACCCTTGTGTGAAGTTTCTCGAGGACCAACCTAAAACAAAAGAAAACGTCATGAAGATTCTGGCGCTGGCAAAATTGTACAACCTGGAGAGGGTACATCAGGGCTGCATCGACCTGCTCAAGAATATGAGACTTGAGTCCCTTTCAGAAACTGTTCATTTGCAAGATCTCGACAAGGAACAGACACAATATTACCTGACACAAAGGATTGAACGATTAGAGACGATTCTTGACGAGGTGTATCCCCAGTTTTTCGGGTTAGTGGTGACTCTGATACCCCTGATACACAGAGATAGTAACTACAAAGTGAAATTGTGCGAAACGCACGTCGACGGCTACTGTAGAGCATTTCATCGACCAGTTTCCTATTTACAAATCAGAGACTGTCCAGAATGTAAAAGCATGTTGAGCGGTCAAATGGTTCATCGAACCCGCTCTCGTGTCACAGATGACGACGACGATCATTTCGATTCTAACCTGTTCTCTGTTATGCAAGATTTCTCCAAGCTGAAGAACTAGTAATGAAAAACTGTCCAGTAAAGAACTACTAGCTCTGAGTATTCGAGCTCACTCTTATTTTTTACTCAAGCTCCGGTTATTAAGTGATAAAATAGAATTTTCTCCATAAAAGAGAACTATACCTGAGTGTAATCAGCTATGAGCTTAGGAGTATTCATATTAAGGTCAGTAGATTTCAAACAGTTTTACTCATAAATTCATAAGATGCGGCGGTCTCATTTCTAAAGAAACTAAATAAGTTAAGCAGTGACGACAATGCTCAAAGACCAGTAGAAAAATTGTATTCTCTGGATTTTGCTTATGGTGTAGTTTGATTTATTGCCACCGCAGGATTTTGGCACAGAGGCGTGCTAGAAGTCTCTTGCCCAAAAACTATCGTCGACGGTGTTGATAAAGGATAGCGTTATACATGGTATGGTATACAAACTCGATCGGCAACTAAACCTCAAGAAAGCATTACTGATTTAGTTTCACTTCAGCCTAGAAGTGCAGCCCAAATCATCACCTAACTTTCTTTTTATTGCACGTTCACTCGACTGCTAACAGAGTTTCAACATATCGCTGTTTCAACAACCTTTTCCTCGACATATCGCTGTCCGTTTGTATTTTTTCCAAATTCCAGTCCAGGCCAATTTAAGTACTAAAATCTGCTCTGATTTCTCAGAATTGGTTGGAAACTAGAAAAATTGTTCAGAATGCAAAAAGTTGCTCGAAACAAAAAAAGCTACTCGAAATACAAGAAGTTTCCAAAAAGTTGCCGGGCAACTTGTGGAAAGCCCTATCGAGTGTTCGAGTCCCAGATCGGACCAACACTCAGGGTTAAAATAACTGAGAAGAATGTGCTGCTTTTGTTATTACAGCAAATGGTTAGACGTTCAAGTCTTCTCGGATAAAGACTAGCAAACCGTAGGCCCCGTCTCCTACATCTTCAGTGTTACATGGTTAGCAGGGAACGTTAAAGAAGCCACACACGCATCGCAAAGAGTAGGGCGCATAGATCCCGGTGCTTTACAAATAGGTTTTTGTCGATTGCGCTAACATAATTTTTAGCATAATTCAGCAAGCTTTTTATCTAAATTTAGCACTACTAGCATAATCTGGCTTTTCTGACCTTCACGAAATGACGTGATTTCGTTTTGAATATTCTTCTTTTTACTTGTTCTGTTTCTAAAACTTCTGTTACTGTTGTCTCCGGGCCCCCATGACGTCAGTGTGATGTTTCTAGGTCTTAGGCGCCGCGCGTAACGCATACGGTACGTAGTGTGCTAACTGAGCTCTAACATCTCAGATGACGTCCTCGTTGTCGATCTGAGCACTCCCCAAGTTCCAGTTCAGATGGTTCAGCAGATTACAATGAGATACAGAGAGCTTCAATTTCTTGGGAGAGTTTATTGAAAACGTCTTTAAGAGCGAATTAAACCAACTCACACCCCACACCGAAAGTACAAGGGAGCGGGGGATAGAGCCCCTCCCGGCCTTCCCTGGGTTTTCCTTTTGTTAAGGCAGAGAAATTAATTTACATAAATTAGATAGCCTCGAGCTTGCTATACAATGTGATATATTTACCATCTTTATTAATTATGACGTCTCATGACGTCATTTGACCCGCCATCTTGGATCCGCCATCTTGGATTTCACTATTTTCTTAAAAAGTTTAGAAATAAAGAAACAAGAGAAAAATTAAAACAAAATCAAGACAGGATGCTTAGAAATGTAGAAAACGGCGGTTCCAAACGGCATTATTCCTATTCGTTTCATCAAGTGAATTGTCAGAAAGAACGAAGTATAAAGCTTCGCATCATGATGGCGGTTGACATGAAACGTTGAATTCACCTATGTAACTAGTTACGAAATGTTACATTTTGTGACGTCTTACATGACCCAAAAGAAAAAATGTAAATAAACTCTCGAGAGTGCGCAGTGCCGATTGGAAATCATCTTTTAACAGAGAAAACGAAACAGGTAAAAATTATAAACATCATGCGTTGGCCATGGGAGTGAGCTAGTGTGCCACCCGGATGAAAGGGCTTTCAAATATGCTGGGGCTTCGGGTGAATTGTCTTCTAGGCGAAACGACCGCACACAAGAACTTGCTCCCTTATTTCTTAGACATGTCTGAAATTTTAGTTGGCCTCAGTACATATTTCCGTACCAATGTATCTCCTGATGAACAATAAGCTTAGTTATTAAAAACTGATTCCGTACAAATGTACCATTTTGCAGAAAGGTTTATTCACGTTTCAAAGTGTGGGTTGCAGAAGGTGTGAGTACCTTGGTGAAGATCGTAACTGTGTTACTGAAGTTCAAACGAGCTCCAGCAGGATGGCCGAAGGCAACCTGACCGAAGAACCTGAAGGTAACTTGTAGTTGGGTATTTTTCTCTCAGACCCTTTGAGTGGCTGCAAGAATAGGAGAGATTATCATTTATATTTTGCCCCATTGTTATACGACCTTACACCGAGAAGGCATGATGCTGGAAAGGTCTTTGCTCTGAACACTTTAAGAGTTTGTAAAACTGTTTAGTTCTGTGGATTTCATGTTGAAGAAGATATTCTGATGAGTAGCAGAATCTATCCAACCTTTATATTAGTCCACCTTTTAACCCTCGTAGCTCAACAAATTAACAGTACTGCAAGTACTGTTAATTATTATTAGTTATTATTATTATTATTATTATTATTATTATTATTATTATTATTATTATTATTATTATTATTATTTAACGTACAGAGAAAAGCTATGTCCGTGTGCAGGCTGATTTCACAGAGGACAATCCATTTTCCCAGCCCTGGGAAGACAGGGACTTAACTCTTGTTGTGGAAGGACAAAGGTTTCATGTTCATCGTCTGATATTGACTTTAAACTCACCTGTATTCAAAGCTATGCTGACATCTAATTTTAAAGAAGCAACGATTGGTGAGATTACACTACCCGAGAAGAATGCAAATGAAATATTAGGTTTTGTCAAACAGTTGCATGTACACAAGAGAGTGGAGATCACAGGCAAGTTCCACAGACTTGCACATCACTCTGATTTAAGGTAACTCGCAACTCCTATTCTTCCCACACTACATTAATTTTTTGGGTGCGACAGATTGCATAGACCTGCACAAGATTGTACCATGAGGTATTTCAGGTGAAACGGATGTAGAGATGCAATATATCAGAAAAATTTGCGCTGCTTATTTTAGAGACTTTATTGAGGAAACTATACCGACACAAAGATAAGCCAGATCAATGCATGCATAGTAAGGTTTTTCAAAGCGCGAGGAGTGCAGCGAGGTCTTCGTTCTGATTGTTCCGACAGGGGGCAGAATATTTCCATCTTGCTCGCGGTCAATGAAGTCGTAGTTGCGCAGACGTTTAAATAGCAAAAGTCACTATATGTTGCTCTCTCACCGTTTTTCGCTGAAAGGAACTCGGACTGAGCAGGCCAACAAATAACCTATCTCTCTATTTACTGCTTTATAATCGAGTGCATCCTTGTGTACTTGTTGTTTGCCACAAATAACTAATAAAGCGGAGAAAAGTGACAAAATTTTAAAATTTTTGTAAACATGGTGCAGACGTCGCAACAAATACGCAGTTTACAAGACGCAGAAGAATCCAAAATATCAAGTGAACTATCTGCAGGAGTCAACAGTCTTCAAACCGGCTTAACATATCTAGTCGATCAATATTTTGATTTTGCTTTCAAACAAGTTTCCAGCTCTTTATTCACTTTTATCATGAATAGCCTTCCAAAGCCAATGCCCCGTATCAAACAAATACATCACAGAAAAACGTATTTGCCCGATGCGCTCGATATAAAAGTAAACACGTAGCCACGTGTACACACTGTGCACCTTTTATTAGTTGGCATTGATTAACGGTAATTACTTAACATTTTGAGTGTGACGTTCTTTTCAGAGGTAGTCCGCTATGGATTATTTTTCAATGAATAATGTGGAACACTTGCTGAAACTCGCTGACGAGTACCAAGTAAAGGGAGTCCTTGACCTGTGTGCCCGTTGTCTCAAGAATGAACCTAAAACAGAGTCCAATGCCATGAAGATTCTTCTTCTCGCTCAGCAATACGGTCTCTCAAGTATAGGCGAAGATTGCCGTAATTTACTGGCGGGAATAAAGTTGGACAGACTTGAAAAGTATGAACAATTACCATTGCTTAACAACGATAACCTCCTAGGCATTCTCCTTCCAAGAATGATATGTTCAGAAGAATTTATCAAGGACCTCAGTCCTCAAGTTGCAAGAATTGTGGCTTGCACCACATGGTTGTGGAGCGAAGCCAAGAAGCCTATGGCTTGGTGCCCGACCCACCTTCCCAATGGGAAAACAAAAGTATGCATAAGAAATTGCTTGCGATCGTGCTCTGCCTACAAACACGTAATTCATTGCTTGGCTTTTAACACCGTTGATGCTGCTAATGACTTCAGATCCAGAGGTTATTACCGGAGTTCTGAGAGCTACACTCCTTCCTGTTCTTACACTACCCGCAACGGCGATCACTTTGACAGTAACCTTTTGAAAGTTTTGGAAAAGTTGTTTGATTTAGCTGATTAGACCGGTACCGTTGGATGAAAGAGGTTCCTCAAGTATTGCGTGAATTTACCTGGGTCGACCTTGGTAGGTCCTAAAGGTTTTTAACTGACGCGCCGTGAGAAAACTTGTGGAACCAGTGTAACATGAATTGAAAATCGGCGAAAAGAAATTTTAATTCAAAATTCTTGTTGTCCTGTTCATTATCTATTCACGAGTTTATTGAAAGATAACTTAACTGACTGGATTCTGCTCCTAGTGCTTAATAAGAACAATCGTGTAAGAAAGTAGACGTTAAAAACGGCATTGCTGTTGGGCCAATGTTGGGTTAAATAAAAAATTCTTAATGTTTTGTTCATTATATATTTACGAGCTCATTGAAACTTAACTGATTGAATTCTGTTCCTAGTGCTTAAAAAGAACAATCGTGTACCAAAGTAGACTTTCAGAACTGCATCGTTGTTGGGTTTTGTATTTAGAAATTCTTCCGATTAAAACAAATAATAACGTCAAATCAAGAAGCGAATCGGCATCGGGCCATTTCTGTAGTATCAAGCAAGTAGAAGTATTCCTACTCGCTCCCTGGTGACATGATAGTACCCCGCAGGGCTTAATACCCCTAGTTCTCATTTATACACTTGGTCAGTAGGGAGAAGCATTGTTCGACTTAAGTAAGCTACGAAAAAACTTAAAAACTGCTCAATTGCTAAAGAAATGGAAAATCATGATGACCTGTTGCCAGTCAAACAGAGGACGGTTAGCCAATGAAAAACATATTGTAAATTACCATTTTACTTTACTGTATATTACACTATATCCAGTATCTAAGAGAAATAGGCCGACCCCCAAGCATTTTCGGTGTGGAGAGAAATAAGAAGTTCAAATGACTCGCCCTCGGGTTCATCATCATGAAAAACGCTGTTCAAAGTTTGAAAATAACGCTGCTCAAAATTTGATAAACCATAACTGATAATGAAAAAGATGTTATTCACCAGCAGTATTGTGTACGTTGTTTAGTTCACCGGCATGTATGTCCGTTTATCCTAGCTTCCATCATTGGCCACAACATTTTGTGATAATGGTGAGAATTTCTAAAAGATTTTTATGCATCTGATCATTTCAGGTAGCTTAAAAATCACTTTGTTATATGAAATTAACTTCGGTTCATTTGATCATGATTTGTGTCAACGCGTGATGAAAATATCAATATTTGCGTACTCCGCTAAATGTGAGACCAAAACCACGAAAGTGCCAAATGTTCCGGGGTTGTCTCGTAGGTAGGAAAATTCTTAGTCCCAGGGCAATTTTATAATTTCAAATGCCCCACACCCAGGATTAAGATTTGAGCTAATGCCCAGCTATTGCTCCGGGGGGTATGGGCACTGCTAATTACGCTTTACGAGTGTGTGTGGCCTGGGACCGAAGAAGACAGAGAGTTTCGTGGAAAGGCGGAAGTTGATTACGAAGAAGAAGATAGTTAGCTCTACGACCACACTGCAAATGGCCTCTAATAGCAGCGAATCGGTTATGTATATGGCAGCTAATATCTCACCAAGTTCACCTGGTAAGCCTTTGTATTATTAATTTGATATGTTAAGCTCTTCGACATCGCATAATATGTTTCTGTAAAACTGGTGTAAGTAATGCCATGTCTGTGGAGCTTGATAGCTCACACGTGGCTCAATTTGTGATCGATTGGTCAACTTGTACAACCCAAATTATGTTGACCTTAATGGAAGTGGAACTCTTGATTCTCGGCCTTTTATTTATGTTTTCTGAAGACTGCCAGGCGTAATCACCTAGGCCAGAGGCCCGTTTCTCGAAAGCCTTGGAAACTTTTCGGGCCCGCAAAGCTATTTTAAGATAATCTGTATCTACTAGACAGAGAGCCTTAAACGCTTGAAACTTCTTATATGTGTTGACTACTCCGGATGGCAAAAGTTTTATTGCTTACACACACACTGATAATGAATGACTGTCGAGCTAAACTCACAAGTTTCTTTACTTATGCAAATGTTAGAAAGTTCTAGAAGCGTTTCTGCATATATTAGGGTTTGCGGGACAATGCACATTATTTGCGACGACACTTAAAAGGTGATCGAATGAATAGGATTGCATGAGCTGATTATGTAACAATATGAAGAAAACCTCTGTTCATATTAAGAATATGTGAATAAAACAGCTCTTTAATCATAAGGTTTGAGATTTTGCTACGGTTTCCGAGTGCGAAAACTTTTCGGGACCTTCGAGAAACGGCATGTACTAAAACCCGAAACAACGAAACGAAACGACCGAAACGACCGAAACGAGTGAAACGAAACGAGCGAAACGAAACCACCGAAACGAGTAACATAATAAGTAAATAAGCCTTGATCTCTGGCACGTTACTATGGCAGCCGGATCTCGTACCCAGATCCACATGTGTGACATTGTTACATCTCGAGCTCAAACCAGAAAGATGGATGAGCGCAAGGGTGTCGACGACGACCACGGAGACATCGAAAAAAGGTGAGTATTTTTCACATTTTGAATGGCATTCTAGCTAAAACAAGAAATGTAATTTCAAAGAAAGGTTTTCTGGTTGTATCGTGGATTCTTAGGCGGTGGCGAATCGACAACGCCGAGCCCGGGCCAGGATGTACGGAAAAACAATCTCAAGAATATCCGTGAAGAGCTGAGCGCCTAATAAGAAATTACTTTGAGAACTGCAGGAGTCACGAAGGTCTGACGTTAATATGATTAAAGCCTGTCAAATCGGCCTTGTTTTTCTTTAGAGATATATATTAAAGAAAGTCCTGGTTCGCACGAAGAATGCTGCAAAGTCATTCTCGAAAAGACCATTCGATTCGCCACCTTCTAAGAATCCACGATACGACCAGAAAACCTCTCTTTGAAATTAGATTTCTTGTTTTAGCTAGGATACCATTCAGTATGTGAAAATGCCCACCTTTTTCTCGATGTCTTCCTGCTCGACACGCTTGCGCCCGTCCACCTTTCAGGTTTGTGATGTCACGATGTCACACATGTGGCTTAAGAGCAGGATCTGGGTACGGGATCCGGCTGCCATAGTAACGTACTAGAGATCAAGGCTTTGTTTTTAACTTTTTTATTTATCTACTTACTATTTTACTCGTTTCAGTCGTTTCGCATGTTTCGGTGGTTTCATTTCGGTGGTTTCGTTTCGCTCGTTTCGCTCGTTTCGTTTCGTTGTTTCGGGTTTTAGTACATGCCTCGAGAAACGGGTCCCTGCATGCCCGAAATTGCGAAACCACAGAAGTTGAAACACGAGTATGACATAACCAAGCAGACATACGCTTACGCCTTTGTTCAGTTTTATTGTAGAACTGTGTTTAGTTGTGAGGTCAGACAGTAATATTTGGTTAGTCAAGTTCCCATTGATATATCAAATATATTTCTGAAAAAGGCCTTTTCTGTCAATGAAGATTTGTTAACGGATATTTTTAACTAACAAAATCCTTGAACTTCAAACAGTACGCTTCGCAATAGGAATGAGAATCTTGGAAAACGTTTGGTTGCGAACCAATCCCGACATTTCATAAAAAGTTCTTCATTGGGCTGTCAAGACCTGTCAAGTTATCGAACAATCACATGCTTTCATTTTAAAAGTTCATGTCAAATTTAGTTTTACAATGACTTTTAAGTCATTGTAAAACTAAACTCTAGCGCACCTATTGGTCAAATGCACGGTGATTGTGACTCCAGTGAACCTGTAACGTAACGCAAGGCAATTGTTTTGGAACTTGAGACACGGCCGAGACTTGTAGAAACAGTAGCGACGATACGGGCAAAAGCCGTCACAAATATATTTTTTTATCGAAAAGATATAAAAAAAAATATTTTAAACCGTAAAATTAATTTAGCAAGTTTTCGAAACCGTGACAAACTGTATCCTGTGATATTTCATTCTAACCTTACACGGGCTGCCTCCTTCCCGAGAACAAAAGGGCATGAAGAAAAAAAAATTGAAAACAATTTGACCACATTTTTCATGGTCTAGACTCTTACCGGCCAAAGAACTGGCATCGTAAAATGTTCAAAATTTTGCAGTGAGACTGCACGTTTGCAGGCAGTGGTTCTACTCGAAGTTTGGAAATTTTGTAACGTAATTGTTCGAGGGTTTAATAAGAGTGTAGCCGGGACAACGGGAAATGTCGAAGATACAGAAAAGATGACATAAAAATTGCAACGTTTTCAGCGGAGTATCAACCACGATAAAACAGTTGTGGAACCTCGCGAGGTTTGAGCATGTTTATGCGGTCCGGTGAAAACTAATAAAGAAAATTGCACAAAGAAACATGGAGTCAACATGTGATGAAAGGAACTAAAGTAAAAGAAAGAAATAATCGAGCGAAAAGGAAGGTCCCATTAGGAGGTGAAAATGACAACCGATGAACTACAATATAGCCCTACAATCGTGGACAAAAGTCCTTGGGACACTTGAGTGACGTAATGTATTATCTTTGTTTTACAACTGAAGTTTGTAAAAAGCACTGCTATCCTTTTTAAAACGCGTTACTGTTCCCCGTCCCCACCCAATACAATCTTGAAAATTAAGAGAAATTGCAGGTACTAGTTTTCAACATTGTATGTCGGCTGGGAGGAGACAAGGTTTGGTAGGTGAAGTTGTATGCGCGTCTTCGCCTTTGCGCAAAAGCGCTATAAGTGTAAATTTGTCCCAAGACGTTTGTCTACGATTGTAGCTTGGCTAGCTAGCTAGCTTTATAGCTTGAGAGGTTTGTTGCCCCATTTCAAACCATTGTTTTTGATACTCTTGCGAATTCTAGTTTTCAAATTTTCAAAGGGTTGCGTGCATAAGAATAAACAATTTTTAGCTGCATAAAAGAACAATTCTCTAGAGGATACCACGTGATCTGTAAATGGGAGAAACAAACCACCCAAGCTACTGTTAAAAAAGGTTTATTTAGAATTTGCGAAGGTATGAAGTCTCAGCTGACTCAGGCCCTGGACCCTAAAGAGCTATAAAGGAACTGAATGTGACTACGATGTGTGGGCTTTTTTTCCTTTTAAGTGAATCAAACGTGCCAGTAACTTTTTAAGGAGCAAGCTTTTTTTCTTTTTTCTTTTTCCTAGATGCCCAAATTTTTGTTGCCGAAGTTGAAGAGATAAATCCCTTTTCTGAGCCTTGGGAGGATAGTGACCTTGTTCTTGTAGTAGAAGACAAGAGATTCCATGTCCATCGCCCGATATTAAGTTTACACTCGCCAGTTTTCAAAGCCATGTTAAATACTCAGTTCAAAGAGGCAACTGCTAATGAGATTCCTTTACCAGGGAAGAAAACAAACGAGATTTTGAGCTTCCTAAAACAACTGTACCTGAAAGAAAGAGACGGGATAACATGTAAGTAAAACAGAAAGCAGCATTTCAGTAGCTTTGACTAAAAAGAAAGGAAGGTTTTCTCATTAATAATTTGTTTAAAATGCTTGCTTGTATTATTCCTGCAAGTACATTCTATCAAACTCAAACATTCAGAAATAGCCCAGATACCTACCTGGCTTCACGACGTAAAACTCAAGAATGTCCTTTCTTTCTGTGCAGTTCCGCGCCAGGTCTCTCTCAGTCTACCACATCTTCTCTATCCCTCCGGAGCCCACGTTAATACTTAATAAAATTAAGGCCTCAGGCCTTATAAGAGGGGCTTTACCTGAAATTCTGAAAACGTTTGGAATGCTTGTTTTTACCAGAATTTGAATATTAAGGTATGAAGTTTTGTTTTGAGAAGCGTTTCTCTCTGTAAGTTTAAAGCTCGTTTTCTCAAAACAAGTTATTTTTGCCTTTGAGAAAAAAAAAATCAAAAGCTAGATTTAAGCTTCTGACCTCAAACTTTCAGGATTGCTAGATCTTACTGGGTTAATTGATATAAATGAAGATATTTGCCTTAGAATTCTCAGGATAGAAGTTATCAAAATACCGTGAATGTTTCATAATTTAGATTGCGCAACTTTAGATGGTTATCAGAGCTCCACATTTTCAAATTTTGCAAAATCCCTCATTCATTTCAGCTGGTCATTTGTTTACTTCAGATTATACAAGTAAAAAGACGTTTTGTTTTCTTTTAATGATTCATAAAAATCTTTTCTCAAGTGCATAGGAGTCATGCACAGCATGTGATCCTTTGAGAGCCAGGTGTCAAGTTACAATAATTGACACGGCATTAAAATACAGTGAAACCTGACACCCTTGAGACACTAGTGTCCACTTAATACAGAGTGTCCGCTCTAGACAGGTTCGGTAATAAAGTTAATTATTAACCCTTTTATAGCACAGTGTAACAGAGTGTACGATCAAAGACTGCTCATAGTACAATGTCCAGTCAGTCAAGGCATCAATTTGGAATTGCTGGTTTTCAGTGTCACGCCATTCAAAATATATAGATCAAACTAAAAATCAAAACCGTTCAATACATAAAGTCCAGAATCTGGGAAATAAAAGAAAGTAAATATGCAAAGACTCTCGCCCAAATTCTGGTCACAGCAATTTTTTATGCAAGATATGCGGAGAACTTTTTTACCCAAATTTATAGAGATTTGTATGGAGACGCCATGCTGGTGCCCATCCGTATGGGCACCAACATGGCGGCCGGAAACCAACAGAAACATCTGTTACTGAGTTTTGCTACAAATGCGTGAATTTATCCTTCGTGGAACTCTAGAACATTAAAATAATATTTTTTCTAAGACATGAACTGTTCAGATAACCAAATTCCCCGAAATAAGTCACTTTTTTAACCATCATGACAGTTCTCTCGGCCGTCATGTAAATGCCGCGTCACGCAAAAGCTTAGAAATTCAAGCGTAGTGTATCGCGTAGTGTAGTGTGAGTTGAGCTTTTAGAAGTAAAAAGCCCTTGAAGTGTCCGCCTATTGCAGGTTTTGCGCAACAAAATGGCTTAAATATTGGTGTCAGCATTTAACGGAGGTGTCCGCTGAATTCTGTCTTCTATTTTCGTTAATTTTCAGTGGACAAGGTTGATCATCTCTTAAAGTTAGCAGACGAGTATCAAGCAAAGTCAGTTTTTGACCTTTGTGTAAAGTGCCTCAAGGATGAACCGAAATCTAAAGAAAATGCGGTGAGGATACTTTACTTGGCAAATTCTACAGTGATGGCAAGAGAAGAAGAAAGGTTAGACATTGTCCGGCGGGACTGCTACAGCTTGATTAAGGACATGGAGCTTGAAGATATCATGGGGAAAGAAGATTTCAAGAGTTTGGACCGCGATAGCTCAGAAAGTGTTTTGGTTGAAAGGGCGGAACGATTAGAAACGTTTCTTAAAGGGGTTTACCCTCAGTTGATTGGGCTGGCTGAATTTTGTATTTTTCTTTGTTTGGGGAATTCAAGTTATAAATCACGTATAACTTGTTGCCCGCAGCATTTTCCCAGCCAGAATAAAACGAATGAAGGGCTACTTCAACGGATCCAAACCTGCCCAGTTTGTAAGACGATGATTGGGCAGTTAGTTTCCTTGTCAAAGCCTTCATATAGTTTTGATTTCTCGGGGGAGCATCTGTACGGAGGTAATTGTTACTTTGACCAAAAATTGATCTCCATCATACAAAATTTTAAAAATGTGTTTACACCCTCTCCATGACCGAAACTTACTGGGCTCTTTTAGAAAGATAAACTCTGCAAAGTATCGACGTAGCGAAAACTGTATTCTGCATTGCAGTTCTTTCAGCTAATAGAATGCTGAATACTGGGACAAACTTTACAGAATAGAAATAATAGATATGGCGTCTTACAACACTCACTTTCGCTTCAAATACTCAATCATCTTAATTCTTATGGGCGAAAATACTTTCTGTTCTACTCTTCCTGTAAAAATATAACCCAAACTATTATCATCCTAATGCACGAAATCGTAGATTTTGGGAGATTTCTTATGGACATATCCATGACATTATTAGTAGTGTATGTAATCGATTTTTTTGAAATTCTGCAGGTAAGTAACATTCTTATTCAGTAAGCAATGTAGTGTAAGCGTTGTTGTAAGTAGTGTTGGCTTCATGATATATATATATAAACTTAGATAAGGTAAGCAATAATTAATTTTTAACACTTAGTTATTATAGTCAGTGTAAGTAGTGTATACAAATATTTTCACTCTACTGTAGAAACAGCTGAAGACAGACGGAAAAGTTTAATTTTTGCCGTTTGCCGTAAACGCCATGTATAACCTCCCTAGTCATTGCCAGTGACGGGCGCACAGTTGAAGTCTATATTCATCTAATTTAGCTCTGGTATCGATAGACATGTGCCTAAGTTTAGATAATAATATGGCAAGATAATGCATTTCTTTAATTAACGTTGCCCTCCGCGTTACCTTTTTAGTTGCTATAGACCTTCCTTGACCCTATTCAGCCTAGTTTTTGGTGT
Source organism: Orbicella franksi (assembly GCF_964199315.1). NCBI lineage: Eukaryota > Metazoa > Cnidaria > Anthozoa > Scleractinia > Merulinidae > Orbicella > Orbicella franksi. The sequence goes on along the minus strand of NC_138147.1, from coordinate 7,005,576 downwards.
CTACGTGCTTGGTGTCTAGTGCTTTAGCACGTAGACACCTATGGAAGAACGAAAAAAAAAATTCGGAAAATAGTTCACATACCGCAAAATTAAACGTGACGTCACACACACAAGGCTACACTCAGGTTTACATTTCGTGACGCGTTAACACAGGAATGTGTAACCAAATCTTTTTTTTTCACATTTTTATTGCTTTTGCACACACACAAAAAAGAACTTTACAAACACATAATAACACTAGCATTAGTTACATTTTTGAGAAATCTAAACATATATTCTAAGTGTTTTAATTTACAGTATTTCCCTAATTGTTATTTAAAATCTACATAGAGGAAGAGAAATAAGGAGAAGAGGAGGAACTTTACGTTGTAAAACATAATTAATCTTTTCGATTTTATACTTGTATTTTATTTTATCGATAAAGTCAGTGATCTGTAGTGGTGGTGAGCTATTTTGGAGCTTACATTTATAAACATGATAGCGCAAGAAGAGAAGAGTTTGATTCAATTTCTTTGTTAGTGTGTTTGATGCAGAGAAAAAGTCAAAGAGAACATCTTCCGCAATTAGAATGAAATTAGAACTATTATTTACATTAAACCATTGTAATACTTCTTGAGTAAATATAAAGGATTTTGTGAACTGGAACTCAATAAAGGTATGATCTATGGAGTCTGATTCCCCGCAATAAACGCAATTGCTATCTGGTTTGATGTTAAATCGGAACAGTTCCTTCTTTGTGATAATAATGTCAAATCAAGAAGAATCGGCATCGAGCCATATTTCCCATGCTGCTGGAGCTTATCCCGGTTTCTGTAGCATCAAGCAAGTAGGAGTTTTTCTACTCGCTCCGTGTTGACATGCTAGTACACCGCAGGACTTTGAATTTATGCACTTGGGTCAGTAGAGACAAGCATTGTTTGACTTATGTAAGCAAGAAGAGGGTCGAAAACTTAAAAACTCGATTACTAAAGAAATGGAAAATCATGATGACCTGTTACCAGTCAAACAGAGGACGGTTAGCCAATGAAAAACATATTGTAAATTGCCATTTTATTTTTATATGTAATAGGACTACACGCTGCCCAATTTGGAAATAATTGGATGGAAAAAATTCTGAAGACAGCCAAAATTGGACGAGGCCGTAGGCCAAGTCCAATTTGGCAGTCCGAGGAATTTTTTAAATCCAATTATTTCAAATTGGACAAGCTATTAATTATAAAGGATTCAAAAACAGATCAACAAGGTAAATATTTCTCACTTCGCTTTGCTCAGCACGTCACAGGTCAAACACTTTTACACAGGTTTTTTGCCTCTTCGAGTGTTCTTGTTCTGATTATTCTCCCTCATCTCGAGTAAATCAGTAGCATCTATCTCTGGAAACCTAACCGAAGACTCCATTTGAAAGTTTAGACGTCGAAAAGGTGGAGAGAAAAGTCGGGAAAGTCCGCCATTAACATAAGAAAACTTAGCGAGCTACAATCGCTCGGTGACGTTTGATGGCAGTGATAATTGCTGCAACCTGATTGGCCAATACTAGGTTCTTTTATTTATCTTGACATTTCATTGGTTGATGGAAAGTATCCAGATTTTTCTCAAATTGGACAGTTTGTTCAAAGCTAAACTAAACGTTCGAGCAAAAACTATCCAAATTATTTTAAATTTGGACAGTTTGCAAAAATTAATAAAAAATAGGTCTGTTGGCAATATTGGATTTCGATGGAGCTATATAATTATACTGTATATTACACTATAACAAGTATCTAAGAGAAATTAAATGGGCCGACCCCCAAGCATTTTCGGGGTGGAGAGAAATAAGAATTTCTAATGACCCGTCCCCGGGCTCATCACTGAATAAAAAAGGCTGCTCAAAATTTGAAAATAACGCTGCTCAAAATTTGATAAACCATAATGAAAAAGATGTTATTCACCAGCATTATTTTGTATGTTGTCTTGTTCACCAGCATGTATGTCCGTTCATCCTAGCTTCCATTGGCCACAACATTTTGTGATAATGGTGAGAATTCCCTTGACAAAATAAGTACGATCTTAAAGATTTTTATGAATCTGATCATCTCAGGTAGCTTAAGAATCCCTTTGTTATATGGAATTAACTTCGGTTGATTTGATCATGATTTGTGTCAACGCGTGATGAAAATATCAATATTTGCGTTCTCCGCTAAATGTGAGACCAAAACCACGAAAGTGCCATATGGTCCGGGGTTGTCTCGCAGGTAGGAAAATTCTTAGTCCCAGGGCAATAATAAAATTTCAAATGCCCCACCCCCAGGATTAAGATTTGAGCTAATGCCTACACATGTACCATTGCAGTTATGTCCTATGTGGCAGACATGTCCTCTGACGTAATGTGATATACGGAGCCAATCATATCATGCGTTCTATCTAATAACACGCAGCATAAGACTGGTAACTAAACTCCGTTGCAGTTCGGTCTTCGAGCAAAATTGATTTTTGGAGGGGTAGCGTAGGGAAGCAGTATTTGACTTTGTATGTCTTTACTCTGAACCAGAGTAACTCTGAACGTAAATATGCAGCCACTATTTGCAAGAATTGCATTTACCTCACAAGACTTCTATCGGAAATTGACCGCTTAGTGTATTTTCAGTTTCAAATTCAACATGAAAGTTCGATCGAAGATTTAAACAGTGGTTGCTCTCCGGTTTGCGAACTGCGTGTTCCCGGCCAGCCAATATTAAACTCCGCGCTTTGATTATTCTCAAATCGTTCAGGTCGTTCAATGACATTACAGAGGCAAAACAAAATTTCTGAGAAGCAGTGTAACCAATTTTAGTTTCGGTGCTGTAAAACTACCACTCAATCTACGCAATATTTCTCTATTCCCAATCTTGTCACTCACACGAAATCCGGTTCGCGAAAGCCCTCTTCTCTGTATAGGTTTGTTGAGGCTGACTGACTGAACCTTTGTAAGCCGTCTCCAGTAGCATCGACCATTTATTACAGAAAGTTTCTTGTCGAGTAGATTTTATGGCCGGAGTGCTTTCTAACTGTTCCTAGTTCGCTTTGCTTTACAAAACAGCACTAGTAGTCAAAAAACCACAGAGCACTTTGTGGCCTATTGAAAACACCAAAGAGCACTTTGTGGCCTATTGAAAACACCACAGAGCGCTTTGTTGCCTATTCAAAACACCACAGAGCGCTATGTGGTGTTTTATTTTGGGAATTTAACATTGAAAACTGGATGGCTCGTTGACTCGTAAATATCTCACAGATATTTTCTGAAATAATTTGGTTTTTCCAATTTTTCACACCACAAAGCGCTTTGTGGCCTATTCAAAACACCGCAAAGCGCGTTGTGGCCTATTCAAAACACCATAAAGCGCTTTGTGGCCTATTCAATACACCACAAAACGCTTTGTGGTTGTCATCGTTATCATAGCGATTCTGTCAGTGGAAGTTATACTATGCGGAAAAAACTGGCAGAGGGGCTCTCTTATTTTGACAGGGAGGTTGGCGAGATTTTCGCACCACCCCTTACATTAATTGTGCATGCAATTTTTTGACTAACTCGTTCTTTTCACGATTGCTGTTTGAGTATAATGTGATAGTTTGACATAGTTGCATACATAATTAATGTATGGAGCTGTACGGAAATCGTACCTGGTTAGCCGAGTGCTCTTAAAGAAACCTCTGAAAGGAACCAATAGATTTTCGCACACGCGCTGAGGCAGGTTACGTTGAACACTATTTCAGTTTTTGTTTTTAGAAAGAAATATCACCGAATCTCCGATATAAGACTTGATACCCTTAAAAGTACTCGTTATGGTTATCAGACAGAGCACTGACTGCTAATGAGATTTGCATTCCTGGGATCGGCTGGAACTAGCTACAACGGGTGCCTGTTATTAACCGGGAGAAACGATGAAATGAAAGCAGAAGGTTGAAAGTTAGGAATTCAGTGATACCTCCACAACCCATCACTTGTTTCGGTTGGAGAATCTTGGAGGGATTTATTATGTTCATTGATTTATAGCTCTATTGTTAGTCCTCGTTTGTAGGCACACCACTCAGGAATTTAGCACTGAACAAGGAATGAAACTTACGTCGGATACTGATACGGGTATTTCTTTTTTTTGCAAGTCTATGGATCTCGCCATAACATTGCAAGGTGAAGAACTCGACTAATGTTTTACCAACACGGACCTCATACTAGTTCAGTAACATAATTCAGTTATGACAAAGAAGACTACAAATCTTTTATTTATTTATTTATTTATGGCTAGACTGGACTTTACACAACTGGTGTTTTCATGAGCAGGTATAATTACCATTATCACTATCAACCGGAATCTTATACATGTAGATCTTTCTACACACGGGCGAACCAAAACAATCTGACTTGTGACCTTGAATTAATTGGCTTGAATTACCTGCAATGCTCACGGATGATACAAACCGTTGCTTTATCCAAACATTTTCGAAAATTATATTTTAGGGCCTGCTTTTAGCCTGTGTTGTAAAACCACTATAATCTTGAGATTTGTATTGTTACAAAGGCAAAATAACCAAAGTTAGAATTAGTTTGAGAAATTCTATTTTTGACAGGTAAATGCCTTTTGGACATACTAATATAATACTTATCATTGTATTTACAGTGGTGCACTTCTAACACAGGCCAACAAACTAATTTTTTTTCATCATTTTTTGACATGTTTTCAACAACTTTCTTATGGCTTCCATTCAAACCTGGTAAATCCAAAATTATGAAAAGAAATGTGAGAGGAGGAGTTGTCGACTGACCAACAGGTTACATGATGCTTGATATTTTCACCATACCTAGTTCATGCATTTTGATTAGCTTATTTAAACCAAGGAAGGTGGCCACAGTTAGTCATGCACGACTGTGACTGGGTTCTTATTGCAAAGATGAAAAATTCTGTCATGGTTTTGTCCCTTAAATCTACATCCAACAAACTATTCACCGACAACACAGTGATTTGTGGTTCATTTAGTGAAAAAAAAGTAATGACATATTTTCTTCAGCCTTTGAGCTTAGGCTAATTTGAATAAGCTGTTGTAAATGTAGAACAATCAAAACAATTTCAGACTCATCCTCTATTTACTTAATTATTACTTATTGATACATCTGTGAAAGAAATATTGATAAAAATTTAAAAACTGAATCTACAAAATACTGATTATTCTACATCACTGTCAATAAACTCATCCTCTATTAACTTTCTGTAGAGGTCTTCATCATCGTCTTGTTCTTCTTGCCTTTCCTCTTGTTCTTCTTGATCCTCTTGTCCTTCTTCTTCTTCGTCGTCTTCTTCTAACTCCCCCTCCTCCTCATCGATCATATCATCTAATGCCTCCAGGTATGGTTTGGCCAGGCTATTAAAAATATGGAGAGGGATTTACTTCATTTAATAGACACAACAATATTGTGGAAAACTGACACTTTCTGTGAAGGGGCCTGTTACGGCTATTTTGTGTTTTCTGTGTGTCCTTTTTGGTTCCGTATGTTAATGTATTTTTTCACATTCTGCATGCTTTTTTTCTCGCATCGTATGTAAATTTCGTTGCGTATATATTTGTGTTATCCTTTCATGTTCATTTAGTGCTAGTTTATCGTCTGGTACACTTGTATTTTCTTGGTTCCCTGAACCCCGTTGCCAGCATTTTGGCAAGCCGTTTAGTTTATCGTCTGTTTGTATTTTCCTCTTAGTTTTCTGCCGTCTTCGGTTAGTTATTTGTAGTAATTCGTTTCATGTTTACCTTTAGGAATTTACCTTCCTCCTACGGAAAGTCAAATAAATTTGCTGGACTAATTGAAACAAGCTTTAAGTTGTGTCTGAAGTCGGCCCTTTGCTTCTTTACGGCCCATTTCTTGAAACTTACTGGCTACTCGAGGGCTTGCCAACTTACAAGGACCGTTTTCAGGCTGCTGTTTTGGGCCCAAAGCACCAAACTACATAATGAAACTGAAATCAGTTTTTAAAAAGAGCTTTGGAATTATAATCTAAAGTACAACAGTAATATTATTATAATTCAAATTATAATTATGCATACTGTATTTGAAAGTGGAAGTTTTTTCACGAGGAATGTGAACGCCTTAAAGAGATCTTCTCCCGACTGCGCCCTCCTGACGACCTTGTGCAGTCAACCATTCGCATATTTATTGAATCAAAAGTGTCCGAGGATTCACATAACCGAGTGGCTGATAAAAGAGAAGCCCCAGTCAGAAGCGTGTTGCCCTACAAGGACCAGAAATCTGCAAACGTATTATACGTAAAGAGCTGGCTGACCTCAGTCAGAAGATCAACGCAGATATTAGCCCAGTTTACACAAGTAGAAAGATCAAGGATGAAATTAAGGTCAGGGAAGAGAAGCAGCCTCTTGTGAGTCAACAATGCGTGGTGTATTCATTTCAGTGTGGCCTGTGTGATCATACTACTAACTATGGTGTGATGCAGGCTATGTCGATCACACGTGCCGACACCTACACCAACGAATTGTAGAACACAAAGGATCGGCAATCGGAAACCACCTCAGAGAGCAGCACGATATGGAGCCAGAAGACATAGCACAGAGTTTTCGAATCTTAAGAAAGTGTCAGAACAAATTTTACTGCCTTATTTTTGAAATGTTTTTTTTTTTATCAAATAACTGAAACCAACGCTAAACAAACAGTGCGATTCAATTCGCGCCAAATTATTTGTTTAGAGCAATTCTTGCTAAGATTATTTTATTTTTCCATTGTATATTTTTAACACTTTTTCACATATTTTGTCACATTTTAGCGTTCGCCACATTTTTATCTATTATAACTTGTTTTTAACATATTTATGGCTATATGCTAATTTAGAAAATTTTACTCACTTGAAAATGACCTCGGAGAGGTCGAAACGTCGTGACTTTTTACGCTAGTTTTTATTTCAAAATCTATTTCTAAGAAACCACTTTTTAACATACTGTATTTCTGTACCTAAATAAGAAAACCAGTTTTTGATGAATATGATGCAAATGGATTTCTCTATAAACTCACTTCCTTCAACTTAATGTCTGCTAATTTTTCATGCAAATAGCAAACCGCCAGTTGTGATTGCAGTTACCCGTCTCATTCTACATAGCAATTTTCAATTTGGTTTCAAAATTAACTTGCATTTGGGTATGCATCACTGTGCTCTGTTTGCATCCTGTACTTTCTTTGTTGTGTTGTTTGTAATATTGTTAATACTCTGGTTCTGGTTTCAAGGCACTTCAATTAACTGTTCAGACATCACTTACTTCCAGTATGAGATGAAGTAATAAAGTACATGTCATTTTTGGTCTAGGACATTGATGGGGATTCCTGGACAGGCTCCCAGAGGAGCTCCCATCTGCTTTCAAAATTGTATCATTAGGCTAGCAAAACTAGTGCCAGTTCCAAACCCCACATTAGAATTTAAAATCCTTAAAACTCATAGTCTTGTTGTTATTGGGATAAGATGTTCTAGGTTCCGAGCTACTGTGTCTGAAACACCTCACAAGATTAGAAGCCACAGATTTAGGAAAGCCATTCCCTAACAGGAACGTTTTAATCATTGTTCTTTGTTTCTGAAAGAGAGAGTCTATTTCACATGTACGAGAAGCCTGGTGCAACAAGGCTCTAACCCAAGCAATTTTGCGAAGTCAACGTTCATGACTAGAAAACAAGACATTCTGTTCAGTGTTTGTGTGATTCCTATATACGTCACTGGATGTTCTTTTCGGAGAAATGCTAAAGTTAATTTGGCTAACAATTCCTTTCTATTTAAATGTATGTTGCTTGAAAATTATGATCTGGTGGCCCTGGATGCAATTTGAGTTTTTCTGTAATTTCGAAAAGTCAAGCCCCACTGTTTGTTATTAATATTGTATCAAAAGGATAACACCATTCTTATCATGGTTATTCTGTTGATTCCATTTCACCATTACTTAAGGTAGCTCTGCAGTTATTCTGGGCACACTCACCCATGTCAAAGTTTGCAACATAAATTTTGGGGCTTTGAAGTGTTGGTTAAGAAATTTTGGGAAATATTTTGTCTTTCACTCGGTGATAATGTTACTTAATTCCATTTACTGGGGATAATATTTTTATTCTTACTGGTGTTTGACTGGACCCCATTTTTTGGACAACAACAATACCAGTAAAAAAAAAATTTTGCTGGCATACTTTTGCTCAATTTCTGGAACCAGCTTATTTTGACCTAATACAAACCATGCCCAAGTTTCGGGGAAATCATTTGAGCAGAAGTTTGGAAGTATTAAGTCAAAGACATGTAAACTCAACTCTAACATTCACTGAAAGTTTCTACATATTGACTCTCATTTCCAAAACAAGCCATGAACCCAAATTTTGTGAGAAGCTTGCTCCAAAGCTTGCTAAATCAAAGTGGCTGGTTGATTAGTGATCGTGCGAACCATGAAAAGCATTAATCCCTAGTTCTCAAACACTATAACCTCCTTGAATTTTCAAAGATGCATTTTGCAACAGTATTTGGAAATAACTTTTGTGTCAAAGTCTTTCCACACAAATTGCATGGCACTGCAATATTTTGGCTACAAGTTTTACTGTTGTGACTCAAAAAGAAATGGGGCACTGTTGTCAGGATTGTAAGCCACTCCCCGACTGATCTCTGGTGAGGCAGAGAAGCAGTTTTATTAATCTATGATTACAAATACAAAATGGGTACTACAGGTACAGGCTGAGCCATCTTTCTGCAGTGCCTTAATATATAGTTAAAAAGACAATTATTAATAATAACAATAATAATAAATAAATAAAGCAATATTAAAAACAACAACAACGATGACAACAAAAATAATAACAATAATATTAATGATAATAATGTGCTTCAGGGCATGAATTATGTTTTCATTCATGACAATTGGTTCATCGTATTTGACCAGTAAAAGTGCTTCACTGGGTCTATTTGTCAGAAAAGTGGAGTCTCATCAAAATGTGCGGGCACAGTTCATGGATGTTTAAAATCTTGTGAGGGATGTGCTCCGTGACTGATTAATCACCCAATGAATCACTGTTGCAACACCAAAACAAGAAGGCAAGTTTATAAAAAAGTTGAGCATTTCTACAAGTTGAAATTTTCTCATGAGTGCTAATGGCAACAAAAGCCTACTAGGTATGCAACAAAAAAGACACATGGGGAACCAACAAAAACAGAACTACAGTTACCCAAAGGGCAAATTAGCTAGAAAGCTAGTGTCAAACACTGCATTAATAGCCATCAAGCTCATTCTGAGAGCTTTGCGGCATCCAAAAGTTTCTTTTCTCTGCCTCCTCAACTCCTCAACCTCTCTTAATTCATTTATGTTTGCTGTGCCCCAAACCATCGCAGGAAAGAATGTGAGTGCTTTGCAGGCTGTAAGTATACCTGTAGAATAAAGTAGGGGCAATTGTACATGTATGGTTTACCAGTTTTGTCATTTAAGTGCTGTTGGTTACTTTGTAAATGGCACTTCAAAAGTTAAGGTTGTTATTTGCTAACAGAGAAAGCTCAACTTGCTACAAGCTGTCTTGTTCACAGCTTTTGGGGTTTTAAATAAGAGTCACAACAAAGAATAGGAAAAATATGTGCACGCGACAAATCCTTAAGTAGCTACATATGATATGCAAATATCTTCTGTGTAACATGCAGCAAAAATTGCTTGTATCACTGCCATACATCTATACCTTGACCTATAAATTATAATGTACCACAGAACCTCCCAAACTACTGGTAAGTTGAGAATTTTATTTTATATCAATTTTAAAAACAAAATTACTTTGTTCTAGTGAGGACAATGGGTTGTTGACTAGTTTAATGGATACACAATGATATTAAGCTATGCATTAAAGTGGTACTGTACAATCACTTCTTCCCTAAGATTTTGAAACTCCATCTACTATAACACTCTCTGTGCTAAATTTTAAGCCTTCATAGCAGGGATGAAAAGGAATTAAAATTAGAAACTGGCTAATTTATCCAGGTTCAAAGAAGATGTGTTTTGAAAAATACTAGCCAAAACTATAAGTTGGCTTTCTCTAACACATTTGGTTTGCAATGTTCTTCTTAGTATTGCTGGAGTACTTAGTGTACAAGAAAAAACTCATATGCTAACCTGATATTGAAGCATAATATAAGTTAGGACATAAGCCCTAAAATTCTTGAGAAAGTGCTGCCATTACAATTAAGACCCATTTACATACAGGTAACAAAAAAAATGAATTATTTTGGCAAGACACAACTCTAAAAGAGTTATCAACACATGGCAACTGATACATATCATAGTAACAGCTGATGCTCACCATCCCTAGTCCCTTCTCTACTAAGACTTTCTTTGGTTTGTGTATGTTTTCCCTCATCCAACCCATGATGATCATCCATTACTGCAAAAACAGAAATTCAAAGCATTATTATTAAACACAAAATCACACAAATGCAATTATATTTTAAGTTAGACTGACTGTTTTAAAAAAACATACAGCCTTGAAGATTAAAAGCTGTTCCTCAGAAAAGGGAAATTTAAAAGAAAACAAAATTCAATCAGAAACAACTGCAAGAGTATGACTATCTTATCAAGACCTAGGTTTTTAAAGTCTATTTCACCTGACAATGAAACCAAAACAGAACAGACTGAATCTCTAGAGGCAAAGTTTAGCTGGTGAGAACTACATCATATTTACCAAGTGATAAAAGACATCACTGAGAACAAAAATACAAGTAGATAAACAAATCGTTTTCCCCTTCTTTAATTATTTTTACATTAAAAAAAAAAACCCAAGTATCCAAAAATATGAATAAATTCTCCAGAAGATAACAAGAATGGCAATGTTCCTCACACAAGAGCTGACACAAAGAGATAATGGCAATGTCACCTAATGAAGACATGACAAGGCATTGGCATGTATCCCTATTATGTACTAATTGGACCAGCCACACAGAAAAGGAAACCTAGGCGAGCACTTCTTGAAGCAGCCTCACATGATGACTATATACACTGCGTGTCTACAAAACATTGCTTCGTAACAAACAGCTTAAAGGAAGCCAGTCAACAAAAGAGGAAAAGAAGAAAAGAAGGACAAACAACCCTGACCTTTACTGGTAATTCCTTAGCACTACATTGCAAACCCTTCAAGTGCAGAATTTTACACTTATTCAATAGCATCAAAAACAAAATGATCACTCATGGACATAAATTACGACCTTAAAATCCAACAACTTGAGGAATGCTTTGATTGTATGTCATTTGGATTATTTTAGATTCTTTTGCATAAGTGTTCCTTGTGCTCAAAGTGTCATGTACGCCCATCAAAGTTCATAAAAAAAAACTGTACCTTCCAGCCACCGCAAAATGTAATGTGGAGTGATAAAATACATGAATAGTACTATTTATAAGACCTGGCAAAATAGGGTAAGACTGGTACATCATATCTCTTTTGCAAGCATGGTGACCTATTTTAATTTATTTTTAGAGACTGTGCTTGGTAGCGAACATTCAAGGAAATGTATTGTACATTTGTTTTCATGACTGTGCCCAGGAGATTACTTTAAGCTTACTTTAAAATCGGTAGAAATCATTCCCAATACTGATAGAAGCAAAGAAATATCACACAAAATAAAGGCTCGAAAGTTCGAACTGTCAAAAGAATGGTAAACTCGATTTCTTGACATCCTGAACTAAACTCAAATTTCTTGAACTGTGACCAATTTCAATCCTTGCAATCCTGCACTTTATTTCGAAACTACTGTTTTTGCTTTGCTCTATAGTATTTTCTATCCAACTAAACTGTATATGTATTTGCTGCCATTTGGCGATAGTGCCATGTGGCGAAGGTGGTAATAAGGTAAATGAAAATTTGCTCTGTCGGCATGACAGCGTTTTTTATGCCCTTGACGGAGGCAGATCTTAATTGCAAAATGCAAAACACAACAGTGTGGACTATACAAACTAGTACCAGCTTAGTTCGTGCCGCTTGAAAGCAACACGATCAACAATACTTAGATTGCTGATGAACATGTCGAAATGGCTTCGTAAACTAGAGCCATTTGAAATTACTCACTCCATTACTACAAACAACATAATACAATACACTACACTTCACAAAGCTTCTTACCGACAATATTAAGCTTCAAAGGCAGCTGTAAATGTGTTTCGGAACCTGCAGAAAGATCCGGTAAAACGCCCTCACGATAAAAGTCACAATCGATGAACGGGGTTGGTAACGTTACCTGACAAATAGGGGCGTCTGACATATAGGGGCGCTATATCAAAATACCAAAAGTTTATCATTACCTCTGCATGGTTAATGTGTCACACTAGTAATAAAAGGTTTAAAATGACAGCTTTGGACTTATAAAAAAGTGTTAAAACTACAGCTGTTGACTTCTACGGGAAGGAAAAGACTAATAATGAATTGGTTCGCTGAGTTGAGGTTCGAAGAATGGAGGTGTCGAGAAAGATCCAATTAGATCCACTGAAGAAAGATCCATCTAGATCCACTACGACGAATGCTTTCTTTGTCAGTATTTGTTAAGTCCTAAACTTTCTAAATTCGGAATATTTTTCAGGATTTCATAATTCCTAAGAGAGTCATAAATGGCCGAAGTCTCCTCCTACATGTATTGCGACTCAAGTTCAGTAAACTTTAATTTGAATGGGGCGATCTGTTCCTGAAATTGTCACAGAATTGTTACAAACAACTTAAGCCACGCGTTTTGGCAAATTCATGAATGCTTCATGTTTTCAAAACTGATCAATCTATCGCGTAGTCTCTTTCGCAGCCGTTGTTGCGAAGGAATCTACATCGTATCTATCACGGGAAAAATACGATACATCGTTTTCAATGTCACGCAATAAGAAAATAAATACAACACCATACAGTACTAGTGCATAAAGTCAAGAAATAGGTAAAGAAGATCATTATTTTTCGTACGGTTAGGTCTTTGCGTTTTCCTAAACTTAAGACATTCGTATAAATTTTTCACAGAACTTTATGGAGCCCACAGTACGGAAACGCCGTGTTGGATTACCTTCGTGGTCAACTAAATATGACGGCCGGAAATATTTTAAACATCTGGAACTTACTTTGGCTATCTAGGCGATCGATTATCTGTACTGAGCAAACGAGCATTTGGATTTAAGCACATTTCCTAATGCTCCAACTTCTAAAAAGGCTAAAAAACTTGAGATAGTTATATATTTTTCTACAAACGCGATCGTAGCTCCATGTCACGCTCCACTGCCATCAAAATACTCTGTTTGAATTGTAAACAGATATAAATTTACCATCTCTTATGCCTGGCTCTCAAGTTTTGTCTACGTACACGTATTTAGAGAGGTAACATTCGAGGCGTTAATAATTCCCATTTACGGCAAACAGCATATATTAATGTTTTGGCATTTCTCTTGTATACTCCGACATATAAGGGCATATGACAAATAGGTGCATCTGACATATAGGGGCATCTGACATATAGGGGCATCTGACAAATAGGGGCGTCTTACAAATAGGGGCATCTGACAAATAGGTGCATCTGACAAATAGGGGCGTCTGACAAATAGGGGCGTCTGACATATAGGGGCGTCTGACAAATAGGGGCGTCTGACAAATAGGGGCGTCTGACATATAGGGGCATCTGACAAATAGGGGCGTCCGACATATAGGGGCATCTGACAAATAGGTGCATCTGACAAATAGGGGCGTCTGACAAATAGGGGCGTCTGACATATAGGTGCATCTGACAAATAGGGGCGTCTGACAAATAGGGGCGTCTGACATATAGGGGCATCTGACAAATAGGGGAATCCGACATATTTGGGGAGTCCGACATATATGGGCGTCTGACATATAGGGGCATATGACAAATAAAGGGAATCCGACAAATAGGGGCGTCTGACATATAGGAGTTTCTGACAAATAGGGGCATGTAACATGTAGGGGCTTCGGACATATAGGGGCTTCTGACATATAGGGCCATCTGACAGATGGGGGCATCTGACATATAGGGGCGTTTGACATATAGGGGCATCGGATTTAAGGGTCAATAGCACATCCGAAATTCTCTGTATAAATGTGAGCTGTTGCCATTCTAAGGCAGGCCTTTTTACACCTTTTTGCTTCTATTACAGCTGTTTTAAATATAGCTCTGATCACTATTAAACTATACAGCAATAAAAGCAGGGAATTCCATTGATAGTTGATTTATGTTCCATAGAAGGGATCATCGTAATCGGCGTGGATCATATATGTTACAAACTTCAAATGGTTCTTCTCACCATGCAATATAGTATATGTATTCGTATAAATCAGAGTGCACTAACAAGTATTAAGTATTTACACTACCAGTGTAAATCAACAGTGGATTAAATCCTTGATCCCAGCCGCTTTCGTACGATTACTCATTTATTATGTACATTTCAAAATCAGGAAACCGCCTGCATCAATTTGCAGTGCATTACAAATAAAGAATGAACGCCAAATTGGCCTCCTCTCCGCCAAACTTAGTAAAGTAGTAATTTCTTGGTTATATCATAAGTCCAAGAATGATTGAACACAACAACGAACGAACCAATTACTGAAGATGAAATGCTGTGGGGATTTCAGGAGTGACAACTTGCCTTATTTTTGTCAGCTGCAAAAAGACATCAACTACTTGTGAAGTCAGTCACCACATAATTGACTTATGATGTTCACAACAAATGAACATTGGATCTGTTTACACTTGAGCAGTTGTCCAGCAGCAAGTATTGTGTATCAAGTAAATACATATACATCGTATTTCTAAAACAATAAAGAAGTTTGGGTGTTCGCAGCAATGGGTCACATGCCAGCAGTATTTCAATTTTTGCGCCATCGGATTTGGTTCTAAGTACCTTTTACGATGTTGTAATTAAGATCAATGAAAACTATCTTATCGCTTCTAAAATTCCTTTGAAAATGTTACCTATTGTGCTCGAAAAAGACAATCAGCCACTATTTCTCTTTTTAACTTGATTTCATTACAAATATTGTTTTCTAAAACCCCCATTTACTTCAGTAAGTGTTAATTCAGTTTAACTTGTCTCTACATAAATTATATGGCTTCTTTAAACAATTTCTTTAATTACTTTGAAGCCAACACGAAATATTCATTTCTAACTGCCTAACTAAGTTAATGAAATATTATATAATTAATAGGTACGATAAATATTAAAAATCAAATTTCATTCTAACGTGCAAAGTGTAAACTTCAAACAATAGACAGGACAAACACGAAAATGGCCTTTTTTTTTGTTTCGCAGAATTTGAAAAAAAGCTTTTTATTGTTATGATCGTTACCATTATCTTATTGTTTGAAGTTTACAGTCTGGACATTAAACGTAATGGTGATTCCAGGTTGTGGCTGTGGTTGTGGCTGTGGTTGTGGCTGTGGTTTGGCCTTTATGTGCTTCATCTTTTTTTGCCGAGTTCTGTTGGCTCGGCACTGATAAAAGCGGTGGCCCTTTCGGCCACAATTCCAGCATTTCCCTTTGTTTGCCTCTGGAAAATTGAAAAGATTTATTTGATATTTAGTACTCTTCCAGAGGCAGCAGAAACTGAAGCCCTCGCTGGGGGGACTTTATGGTCTTCCCGACGTTTTCGCTATAGGTCTCTATAAGCAATAATCCTTCTCGCTTTGTGCTTCACAACCGAATGTGCGATAATCAATTGGACTATTCCTATCTTGCACATCAGTTTGCGATCTCAACAGAAGGTTCCTGGTTTTCGAGTCCGTATCGTAGACTTGCTACTATTTGTAAGTTACTTTTGCCAGGACTATGGTGCTTGTTTTCCGCCAAATTGTCTGTCAATATCTAAGGTAGTCAGTTCCCCATTCTAAAAAAAAAAAAAATTCTTCGGTTGTTTTTCTGTTTTTCTGTTTAATAAAATTAAACCTATAGGTCATCTGACAGGATATCTAAGGAGGCGTTCAGGCGTAGGTTCTGGAAAAAAAGGTCTCTTATATGTCTAACAGTAGCATCGCTGTACAAACGATGCTTCTGCAATATGTGCTAAAGTGGTTTACCTCTATCTCTTTTCCGCCTTTCTTCAATTAACTTTTCCCTCCGGCTCCTTTCTTCGTCGCTCAACTTCCTCCTGCTGACGGTTTCTTCGCGCCTCATCTAATGATCACAGGGAAACTTATCAATGTGGTCAACTAAGCATATATAGTCACCGAATAAACACTTAGGGAAAATACGAAATTGTCATACAAACTACCTGGCAATGCACACTCGTAGCCTGGACCTTCACTTTTTTTTTTCAGGGCCTTGAAGCTCTTGCCTGGCTTACCCTTTATGAGGCCCGGACTGCTGAGAACCTATGTACTGTCCTCGTCGATTTTCGTTTTGGGTTTTCACGAAATTTAAACTTCCATTATTACAACGCAAGGAGCATGGGTAATTTTAATCTCGCAAGAGCGAAATTAAATGAAGTGTGCTGAACAGCTTCCGTCTACTTAGTTAAGTATTTCAGAAGTCACTGGTATTCCTCTCATCTTGAATTAAGTAATAATACGTATTCTAATTGATACAAGTAAAATATGACAACCATTGTTTACCTCTGTCAAGACCAAAACGCTTGGCCCTCTCTTGTAGTCTACTCTTTTCGCGGTCTTCACGACGGGCTCTACGTAATTGTCTTTCAAATGAAAATAGGGCGCGTTTTCATGGAGAAGCGCTAGCTAAGTATAGCATATAGAGGGCGAATGATTAAAATGAGAGACTTTTTCACACAAAGTACAAAAAACCGCAATTGTGTTCCAAATGAAAATGGACCCCGATTTGATGTGGGAACGCCGGGTAAGTACATTATGGAGAGGGCAAATGATGGAACGGAGAGATCTTTTTACACAAAGTCACAAATCAGTACTAGTCTTCCAAATGAAAGTGGGCCCCGATTTGATTTGGGAGCGCTAAGTACGTACAGTATATATAGGGCGAATGATTGAAATGAGCGACTTCGTGAGAAAAAGTGAAAAAATACGTAACTGTCTTTCAAATGAAAATAGGGCGCGTTTTCATGGAGAAGCGCTAGCTAAGTATAGCATATAGAGGGCGAATGATTAAAATGAGAGACTTTTTCACACAAAGTACAAAAATCCGCAATTGTGTTCCAAATGAAAATGGACCCCGATTTGATGTGGGAACGCCGGGTAAGTACATTATGGAGAGGGCAAATGATGGAACGGAGAGATCTTTTTACACAAAGTCACAAATCAGTACTAGTCTTCCAAATGAAAGTGGGCCCCGATTTGATTTGGGAGCGCTAAGTACGTACAGTATATATAGGGCGAATGATTGAAATGAGCGACTTCGTGAGAAAAAGTGAAAAAATACGTAACTGTCTTTCAAATGAAAATAGGGCGCGTTTTCATGGAGAAGCGCTAGCTAAGTATAGCATATAGAGGGCGAATGATTAAAATGAGAGACTTTTTCACACAAAGTACAAAAATCCGCAATTGTGTTCCAAATGAAAATGGACCCCGATTTGATGTGGGAACGCCGGGTAAGTACATTATGGAGAGGGCAAATGATGGAACGGAGAGATCTTTTTACACAAAGTCACAAATCAGTACTAGTCTTCCAAATGAAAGTGGGCCCCGATTTGATTTGGGAGCGCTAAGTACGTACAGTATATATAGGGCGAATGATTGAAATGAGCGACTTCGTGAGAAAAAGTGAAAAAATACGTAACTGTCTTTCAAATGAAAATAGGGCGCGTTTTCATGGAGAAGCGCTAGCTAAGTATAGCATATAGAGGGCGAATGATTAAAATGAGAGACTTTTTCACACAAAGTACAAAAATCCGCAATTGTGTTCCAAATGAAAATGGACCCCGATTTGATGTGAGAACGCCGGGTAAGTACATTATGGAGAGGGCGAATGATTAAAATGAGAGATTTTTTCACACAAAGTAAAAAATCAGTACTTGTTTTAAAAATGATAACGAGCTCCTATTTGACTTGGGAGCGCTAGCTAAGTACAGCATATAGAGGGCGAATGATTGAAATGAGCGACTTCTTTACAAAAAGTAAAAAAATCCGTAGTTCTCATTAAAAAGAAAATATGGCCCGTTTCCAAGCGCTAGCTAAGTATAGTAGAAAAAGGGCGAAAGATTGAACTGAGAGACCGTTTAACATAAAGTAAAAAATCCGTAATTGTCTTCCAAATAAAAATGGACCCCGATTTGATGTTGGAGCGCTAGCTAAGTACAGTATACAGTCCGGGATCGTTATCAGATTTGATAACCTCGACCAAAACAAACCATTAACCAATCGCTGCACAAGTTTTCGTTCACGTGACATTATTTGGTAGCAACAGTGTATAATTCAATATGGCGGTCGACGGGGCGCTGCGATGAAAGGAGTTACTTTTTTGACAACATCACAATGCAATTTCATTTAATTAATTGTATGTTTGCTTCACAATAGGTTACTGAATTATGGAATAGAAACAGAGATGTATGGAAGAAAACGGTCTTTGTCCAAAAGCTACTGCGAAAAGTTTCATTTTCAGATCGACACCGTATAATATTTGTTCCGAGTAAAAACACACGAAGGTAGACAACAGTTATTCTGTTCACAAAAGCGTTGTTTATTGATACTAATATGATAGCTTCTATTTTCACTCAGTCTTCATTTTCTTGGTAGTTGGTGAAGCTGGCTGTTCAACAGTCTGTATAAAATATAAACGAAACACTAACAGTAAATACATCTTGAGTTCACAAATTGACACTGAACAAGTTGCTTCTATATTCCAAGCGGAGAGCTGTAACTGAATTTCGTTCAATTTGCATGAGCGAAGCGTGGTTAGGACCGAAACATCTCCTACTATGATTCATTACTATGAAATGGAAATAAAAGTATCGAAACAGTTCGCGACCCTCCCTCTGTCGACTCTCTGTCCAGATATACTGAAGATAAAATAGCTTACCTCGATGGCCATATCCCATCCCTCGCCTAATTCCATTTCTGCGATTGCTAATTCAATCCCCTCTGCCGTGCTGTACATTTCGTTTCCATCTTCGTTGTGGGCTCGCCTGATATGGTTCTGGCACAACAACAAAAATATAGCAGGTATATTTACTTTAATTTGTGATACACCTCCGTTCAGTGGAATGGGTACATGCAGCACTTTATGTCGTGAGATGTGACAGTAAACTTGGAAGTCTTGGCATTTCCGGAAAAAAATTGTTTTAGTTGTAGATCAGTAGTCTATTGTTGTGCATTCGGTGATATGGAAAAAAGCTTTTAATGACCGATTCATATAAAAGAAACTATAATTCACGTAATATGTTTTCGTACCATAGTTCACTCGCTAAATCCAACAATAAGCTTCATTATATAACGACTGGTGTGCCAGAAAACTGACCTATTTTGGCCGGCATTTCCGGAAAATATTTCAGGACCGCGAGTTGTTAAAATTGACTCTAAAATATAGGCAACTTACCCTTTAATGTGATTGCCGATTTTCCGGCAGTCCGAAAGGTGTTTTAGTTCCCTGTTTAAGAAGTATTGCACCGGGCCTATCTGTCTTCCAGCAACTTCTCTCAAAGTGTAATTTTGCAACAGCGCTCTTGGATACCAGACTGTGGCACGTCTAGAAGTGTCTCGGGTATTTCTCTAATTTCTGGCAAAACACAACGAAGTGCGAACGGGTCTTTGTTTCCAATTTTCAGGAAGGACATGAAAAGGAGTTCCTTCTGGCCCCTTGATTTTGAACTCATGGTAACCCTTCAAAAGAAAATAAACGACTAATGTTAGATTCGCAAGTGGTTTCCCGACCACCTGGACTGCCGTACCATGAATCGAGCGACTCACTAAGAGCTATAATTTTTTCTGAAGGGGCTTAGATGATTTATGTAAGTTACTTCCATTACTTAGTTGCTATTTTGATTATCTGGGTACCAGCATCCGCCATCTCAATACCTAGGAACACATCAGTTACAGCTGTAAATATGGCCGCCGTTACGAACAACACATCGCAAATCAAAATACCCCCGCGCACTTTTTTCACAGATCGTGCACAACACTACAAACACGTTAAATCCCAAGAATATGGCGTGAAGATTAACGACATATTTTTTGTGATTTTCGCAAAAATCTCCAAGTAACTTAAATCTAATGACAAAATGAAAAACATACCTGGTTTGGATGCAAAATTGCAAGCGCTGTTTCACTTTACGAGTAGCATTTTACATCGTTTACGCTGGTCTTCAACCGCCATCTTCAAAACACGTGAGGCTCCCTCTTTTCTGGTAATTATCGAATAGAGTTATGGGTAAATTACTCGAGTATAATCGAACAAATAACGAGCAAAGCGAAGTGAATACGAAAATTCCCGGTTTTTGAAATGGCCGCCATGTTGTGACGTCACATGGTTATCAAATCTGATAACGATCCCGGACTGGTATATAGAGGGCGAATTATTGAAATGAGCGACTTCTTCACAGAAAAAAAAAAAAAGTCCCTAATTGTCTTTCAAATGAAAATAGGGCCCGTTTTCATGGGGAAGCGCTAGGTAAGTATAGTATATAGAGGTCGAATGATTGAAATGAGAGACATTTTCACACAAAGTCAAAAATCCGTAGTTGTCTATCAGATGTAAATGGGCCTCGTTTTGATGGAAAAAAGTAGCTAAGTACAGTTTATAGAGGGCGAATGATTGAAATGAGGGACTTTTTCACACAAAGTCAAAAATCCGTTGTTGTCTTTCAAATGTAAATGGGCCCCTTTTTGATGGGAAAAACTAACTAAGTACATTGTATAGAGGACGAATGATTGAAATGAGAGATTTTTTCACACAAAGTCAAAAATCCGTTGTTGTTGGTCAAATGTAAATTGGCCCCGTCTTGATGGGAAAAACTAGCTAAGTACAGTTTATAGAGGGCGAATGATTGAAATGAGAGACTTTTTCACACAAAGTCAAACATCCGTAGTTGTTTTTGAAATGAAAATGGGCCCCGTTTTCATGGGGGAGCACTAACAAAGTACAAAATGTAGATGGCGAATGATTGAAATGAGCGACTTCTTCACAAAAATTAAAAAAATCCGTAGTTGTCTTTCAAATGTAAATTGGCCCCGTCTTGATGGGAAAAACTAGCTAAGTACAGTTTATAGAGGGCGAATGATTGAAATGAGAGACTTTTTCACACAAAGTCAAACATCCGTAGTTGTTTTTGAAATGAAAATGGGCCCCGTTTTCATGGGGGAGCACTAACAAAGTACAAAATGTAGATGGCGAATGATTGAAATGAGCGACTTCTTCACAAAAATTAAAAAAATCCGTAGTTGTCTTTCAAATGTAAATGGGCCCCGTTTTGGATAGGAAAAACTAGCTAAGTACAGTTTATAGAGGGCAAATGATTGAAATGAGGGACTTTTTAACACAAAGTAAAAAATCCGTACGGTACTTGTCTTTAAGAAGAAAATGGACCCCGTTTTCACGGGGAGCACTAGCTAAGTACAGCTTATATAGGGCGTTTGATTGAAATGTGAAGCACAAAAAGTAAAAAATCCGTAATTATCTTTCAAATGTAAATGGGCCCCGTTTGCATGGGGAAGGGTTAGCTAAGTAGATTATTTACAGGGCGAATGATGGAAATGAGAGACTAGTTCACACAAAATTAAAAAACCGTAATTGTCTTCCCAACCTAAACGGGCCCCGTTTCGATGGGAAAAACAAGCTAAGTACACTTTAGAGAGGGCGAATGATTGAAATGAGAAACTTTTTCACACAAAGTTAAAGATCAGAAATTGTCTCAGTTTCAAATGTAATATGGGTGAGCATGAGCTAAGTACAGTAGCTGGAAGGCGCGCGAGATAGAAATGAGAGAATTTTCACAGAAAGCTTCCGTTGGCGGGAATTACTCAATACAGAGTTTGTATGGGTGTTCAAACAGGGTTTTGTGACGGCGGTAGTAACTAGAACTGTCCGCTTACGAGAGTGACCACTTTCAAAAGATAATGAATGGCAACAGAATACATTTGTAGGAAAAAACTATGATGTCCGATAAACTCTTAAAAACCAACATCGCCAATATCTCTCAGTCCTATATGTCAGGTGCCCTTATTTGTCAGATGCCCCTATATGTCAGATGCCCCTATATGTCAGATGTCCCTATATGTCATGTGCCCATATATGTCAGACGCCCCGATATGTCAGATGCTCCTAATTGTCAGATGCCCCTATATGTCAGATGTCCCTATATGTCATGTGCCCATATATGTCAGACGCCCCTATTTGTCAGATGCCCCTAATTGTCAGATGCCCCTATATGTCAGATGCTCTTATATGTCATGTGCCCCCATATGTCAGATGCCCCTATATGTCAGATGCCCCTAAATGTCAGACGCCCCTATATGTCGGATGGCCCTATTTGTTAGATCTCCCTATATGTCAGAGGCCCCTATTTGTCAGATGCCCCTATATGGCATGTGCCCCTATATGTCAGATGCCCTTATTTGTCAGATGCCCCTATATGTCAGATGCCCCTATATGGCATGTGCCCCTATATGTCAGATGCCCTTATTTGTCAGACGCCCCTATTTCTCAGATGCCCCTATATGTCAGATGCACCTATTTGTCAGATGCCATTATATGTCATGTGCCCCTATATGTCAGATGCTCCTATTTATCAGATACCCCTATATGTCATGTGCCCATATCTGTCAGATGCACCTATTTGTAAGACGCCCCTATTTGTCAGACGCCCTTATATGTCATGTGGCCCTATATGTCAGCGGCCCCTATTTGTCCGATGCACCTATATGTCATGTGCCCCTATATGTCAGATGCCCCTATATGTCAGATGGCACTATACGTTAGATGCCCTTATATGTCATGTGCCCCTATATGTCA
This sequence comes from Orbicella franksi, assembly GCF_964199315.1. Classification (NCBI taxonomy): domain Eukaryota; kingdom Metazoa; phylum Cnidaria; class Anthozoa; order Scleractinia; family Merulinidae; genus Orbicella; species Orbicella franksi. The sequence continues at coordinate 6,982,695 of NC_138147.1, read as the reverse complement.
GATGCCCCTATATGTCAGACGCCCCTATTTGTACGATGCCCCTATGAGTCATGTGCCTCTATATGTCAGATGCAACTATTTGTAAGAAGCCCCTATTTGTCAGACGCCCCTCTTTGTCAGATGCCCCTAATTGTCAGATGCCCCTATATGTCAGATGCCCTTATATGTCATGTGCCCCTATAAGTCAGATGCCCCTATATGTCAGACGCCCCTATATGTCAGATGCCCTTATATGTCATGTGCCCCTACATGTCAGATGCACCTATTTGTAAGAAGCCCCTATTTGTCAGACGCCCTTATATGTCGGACGCCCCTATTTGTCAGATGCCCCTAGATGTCAGATGCCCTTATCTGTCATGTGGCCCTATATGTCAGACGCCCCTATTTGTCAGATGCCCCTATATGTCATGTGCCCCTATATGTCAGATGCACCCATTTGTAAGACGCCCCTATTTGTCAGACGCCCTTATATGTCAGACGCCCCCATATGTCAAATGCCCCTAATTGTCAGATGCCCCTATATGTCAGATGCCCCTATTTGTCAGATGCCCGTATATGTCATCTGCCCCTATATGTCATCTGCCCCTATATGTCAGACGCCCCGATATGTCAGATGCCCCTATATGTCAGACGCCCCTATTTGTCAGACGCCCCTATATGTCAGACGACCCTATTTGTCAGATGCCCCTAATTTTCAGATGCCCCTATATGTCAGATGCCCCTATTTGTCAGATGCCCCTATATGTCAGATGCCCGTAATTGTCAGATGCCTCTATATGTCAGATGCCCCTATATGTCATGTGCCCCTATATGTCAGGTGCGTGAGGTATACAAGAGAAATGCCAAAACATTTATAGATGCTGTTTGCCGTAAATGGGAATTATTAATATCTCCAATCTTACCTCGCTAAATACGTGTACGTAAAACAAAACTTGAGAGCCAGGCATAAGAGACGGTTAATTTAAATCTGTTTACACTTCAACCAGCGTATTTTTGATGCAAGTGGAACGTGACACGGAGTTGCGATCGCGTTTGGCGAAAAATATGTATCTAACTCAAGCTATTTAGCCTTTTTAGAAGTTAGAGCATTAGGAAAAGTGCTTAATCGTAAATGCTCGTTTTTTCAATACAGATAATCAATAGCATAGATAGCGAAAATAAGCTGCGTAATATTTCCGGCCGCCATATTGGTTGACCACGAAAGTAATCCAACACGGCGTTTCCATACTGTGAGCTCCGTAATTTCGTGCGAAACATTTCTATGAATGTCTTAAGTCTGGGAGAACGCAAAGACCTAACACTAAGAAAAATAATGATCTTCTTTATCTATTTCTTGACTTTATCCACTAGTACTTTATGGTGTTGTATTTTTTTTTTTTTGCGTGACATTGAAAACGATCAGTATTGTATTTTTCCCGTCATAGATACGATGCAGATTCCTTTGCAATAACGGCTGCGAAAGAGACTACGCGATAAATTAATCAATTTTGAAAACATGAAGCATTGATGAATTCACCAAAACCTAACAGCCCAGATCCGCGCGTGGCTTAAGTTGTTTGGATCAATTCTATAACAATTTCACAAACAGATCGTCCCATTCAAATTAAAGTTTACTGAACTTGAGTCGCAATACATGTAGTAGACTTCAGCCATTTATAGATCTCTTAAGAATTACGAAATCCTGAAAAATGCTCCGCATTATTCATACTGAAACGTAGAAAATTTGTGGATCTAGCGAACCGATTTATTATTAGTCTTTTCCTTCCTCTAATAGTCGCTACTGATTAGAAGTCAAAAGCTGTCATTTTAACACAAACCATTTATTGGTAGTGTGACACATTAACCATGCAGAGGTAATGATAAACTTGGTATTTTGATATAGCGCCCCTATATGTCAGACGCCCCTATATGTCAGACGGCCCTATTTGTCAGACGGCCCTATTTGTCAGGTAACGTTACCAACCTTACTGGAACCAATCGATAGGTTTCGAGCCTTGACCTGGCGAACACCGTCCCGTCCCCTAGTAAAACGCACATTTCAACAGACATTCATGTTTGTGGTTCAATCAAATCATAAAACAATTGCATGATATGAACCAATAAAAATGTGTACCCAAAACAAACCTTATCCATGTCTTAAATTATACACTTATTTATTAATTTTTTCAATAAGTGTCATGAGAAGTTGATTTTGAAGCTGCTGCTGCTGCTGTTGTAATTGCATTTGCTGCTGCTGCTGTTGTTGCTGTTGCTGTAGTTGTTGTTGCATGAACTGAAACATCTGTAGTTGTGCAGATTGTTCATCTTTCTTAACTTCCAGTTCTCCTTTCCTCAGGTCAAATTCCTTTTCAGCCTTTTCTCTCAAGTACACAAGGGTTTCCGACCCTGATGCTCTCTTTCTGGGTGTTACTTCACCGTCCTCAGCCTTTCTTTTCTTGGTCTCTCCAAGTTTCTCCATGGAACGCTTCCTCATCTCTTCTGCTTTTTTTCTGTCATTTTCTTTATTTTTCTTGCCCTGTTCTGAATTCTCACAAGCCTCCCTGTCGCTCTCCTCAAATCTCTCAATAATCTGGTCAAGCAGCTTGTCCGTTTCTGACATCTCGGGTGAAATTCCACTCGCACTTTTGCTCTTCTGCCATTCTCATCTTAAATTTCTTGGCCAACAGGGCATACCTGTCTCTCACAGCTCTTTTGTGTCCAAGTCGATTTCCAAATGCTTCAGTGGCATTCAACCTTTCTGTGATATCTTCCCATATCTTTCCTCTCTCCCTTGTTGAAGCCTTGTACTGGTAAGGCTCGGACACAACTATTTCTTGCAATAGAAGTAGATCACATTCTGTTTTCCACTCCATCTTTCTGTTCTAGGTTATGAAGAAACAAACATGTTGAAATTCTTGGTTTTTAATTATATAAAATGAAGATAAGAGGTTGATTACTTCACATGCAACGGTCTTTGTGATCAGAATTTCTTTTGCGAAAGGCACACTGCATTATTTTTGAAGAGGATTGAAGTACAGTATGTTGGCCTTATAATTCCGGACTATATGCAATATATATGCAATATATATGCAATAAACACAATATCTTACCTCAACAGAGCACTAACAGAGTTATAGGAAGGGGGGTCCTTGGGTGCCCATGACCCCCTTTTGTGAGATATTTTTTTCAGTAAACAACAAACAAACCTTTTTATCCAGGTGGCGAAAAGTGCGAATCCGAAGAATCAACATGCCATAAATTTTTTCTAGTGCTAGGTAGTTATATACTCCATTTTCAGGAGTGAACATCTGCAGTGGACTATGTAAGTACCCTGGGCGTGACATTGTGTGACCCCAAATCCTAGCATTACGCCCCTGATTAACGAGCGGAAATTTACTCACAATGTAGCTTTCACTGCTGGTAAGTAAGTCATGAAGTTTTATCGCCTAAACCTGCTTGGTTTCTTAGTATTAAATTACGGAAAAAGTTGGCCAAATTCGGTGCCCTAATATTTCTGACGATCGATTCGCTTCGAGATAAATACTCCCTTTTTCTTGGAATTATTCTTTTCGATCATTGCAAAATACGTCTAATAAAGTCAAATGAAAAAAGATTCACTTAAAAAGTTACCTATTTTCCGAAGGTTAAAGCATTTTCTTTCGATTTTAGCGAAGAAGTCATCAGTGTAATTCGACGTGCGATACGAATCACATTAGAAAACTTTTACATACCTCGACAAAAACTTGAATCTTTCTGTCTAAACGGAGCCCAACTCAGCCACGAAACGAAATAATGAAAGCAGACTAATCAACAAGTCTTCGAAACGTATCGTTCAGATTTCTTTTTATCTTTACTACGAAATACAGTATCGTAAGAGTGGAAGTGTCGGTAAATAGGGCAACATACTGTACAAATGTAATTTATATTTCAAAGTTGGTTTACAACAAATAAAAATATATCCCGCACTTACACTGCTGAAAACAACTCTCAAAGGCAGAAAAAGATTAGTTTACACCAGAATTGTAATTCGGACGATAAAGATGAAACAGAAACTGCCATAAAACTGTAAAATTATAGAGAAATAACTTAGAAAGAAGGAGAATTAAATTTTCACAAATAAGCCAGTCTGAGCGCTTCGTCATGCGTTTACAAGTAGGCTTCATTTTCGTTTTAAAAAAAGTTATTTCCATATATACAAAGGCTGGTAACTAAAAAGGTAGACTGTTTCTATCGTTCAATCCAAAAAATTAAAGGTTAAGATGAAAATAAATGGATAAAAATACTCACGTTTTCCTCAGAACTTCAAACTCCTTGTTTTCACGTCGTGAACGCTAAGAGGACGGCAGTGATAAACCGGAAATGGCGTCAAATAGCTTACGAAGCAAGCAGTCACGCACGTCACACAATGAAATTTTGCCGTCCTCTCCTTGAGCCGTCCTGTTGCGTAAGGTCTCTATAATCTCAGAGGACACGGTCACAACGCATTTTCATTGGAAGAAACAACAACACACAATTGATCAAAAGGTGTTAGATATGTCTGCCACGCAGGACGAAAGTGCAACGCTACACCCAGCTATTGCTCCCGGAGGTATGGGCACTGCACACACGAGTGTGTGTGGCCTAGTAAACACCGCGGTAAAACGCACTGCGCATGAGTACAAATTTGAGCTTCCGGTAATTTACGTATTTCCGGTTACGTATTAAAATCCAATGTAAACAAGATAAAATCTCGTACCGCGAAGTTTGAAAACAAAAAGTAAGAGTTAGCAAAAGAAAGTAGCGGAAAGGTTTGTCTCGTTGAAAAGTTTATTTTTCATTTAAGTTTCAAGCGCTTGCACCCAGGGGTTTGGTGTTTGCACCAACAACAAAATATGAGAGAATTTCGGGCGCGTTCGTGCTCGACAAGAGCATTTTTTTTTTTTACGTAGTACTCCTTGTTGCGTTGGTTTGGTTGTGAGGTTCCTTCGCAGAAAAATGTGGGAAAGCCAACAAAAGCAGCCGTAAATGTGCCGGCAAAAAATATTTTCTGTCTGAAGATTTAACCAGAGCTGCCGAACTCAAGTGGGCTCAACAGTTTGCCATGTTCACTGGGACGAAATACGGAGGAGCAACAACAGATGTTCGGTTCCTAGAGAAAACCATTCGCGAGGCGTCAGGAAACAGCGCATTCCTGCGAGACTTTTTGCAGTCCTGGATGCCATAGGAGCAACATGTCATGGGTACAAGCCAGGTGCAAGGTGGTGCTACAAATGCTGTACCAGAGTGGACGAAGAAACAAGGTTTACCTCGCATCATGACTGGAAGCCGCCGGTGTTACGAACTACTGGCAGGTCAGTTAATTAGACATCGGTTAATTATAATTGACACGCAGGTTCGCACTGCCTTGGATTGCTGCAAGGATTTTCGGAATCTTCTTACCAGCAAATTAAATGAAATTAAGGAAAAGGAAAGCATACTCTTAGATTTTTGTTGCAACAATAAACAAGTTGTTTGTATCAAATTTTGTAAAATTTGGGGCAAAATAGACATGATACCAAAAAAATTCATTATAAATTTAATTATATTTCGTGTTAAATGATCCAAGTCTTACGCATGTATGGTTCTCCACTAAGATGGAAATAAACAGACCTCAGATGACAAACTTCAAAAGGTACCTATAAAATTATCTTGCACTACTGATGTTGGAGTGTTATTTGCATTAATGTACCTCACATTTTTATTTTACTCTTCTTGACTACAGTACAGTACTGTCAATTGCTTCACTAAAATTAATTGTTGGGGTGCAGGTAGCAAAAAGCCACCTCAGGCAGTTCAGTCTAAAATTGGTATATTGTGGAAAGAAAAAGGTAGCACAGAAGCTGGGAAATATTATTTTGAAAAATTAATTGCCAAACGAATTTAAAGAAAAATAATAATTTTAAAGACAGCAAAACAAGAACTTTATGCCACTTGACAAACTTATTTTTCTTAAGACCAAACCCATAAAATTGCACCAATAATATAGTCTAAAATTAATGTCAGTTTCACATATACTTACTGAAATTCAGTAGTACTGCAATGTTGTCTCCACACCAAGGATTCAGTTAGAGGGGTGTCCAGGAACCCTATGAGCACCCTCTTCATGAAAAATTTTGCTAAAAATTTACCTACTGCATTTTTCATTGGTGGGGGGATATGCTTTTTGGACATCCATTTTCAGTATCTGGATACAAACAAACTCATCACTAATATGTTTATTTCTTTTTTTTTTTTTTAATTTTTTATTTAGATCTTGCAATTTACCAATTTTAGGACTACACAAGAACTTAAAGCAGCAACACAGCAGTAGTGAAGGCCTCCAAAGAGTTCAGAACCATTTCCAATATTATTGCTGTTCTAAAGACTTAAATTTCTAGAAGAGGCTTGTGGAATAGACCTGCGGTACCCAAAAAGCCAGCAAATGTCCATGGCAGAAATACAAACATCATTTGGGGTGGTAAAAATAAATTGCTATTGTGAATTTACAATGGATAAAACAGTTTGTAACAGGATGGCAACAGAAATCCATAACTTAACTCAACTATCAGGTTAGTATCACTTACCTGAAATGTAAAGATACAAGACATACAAGATACAAGTATTTTGAAGGATAATTGTTTGACATCATGATAATCCATGGCACACTATAACAACACCATCTGACCAAAACTCATTCAAACAGATTATCATTATTTACATGTATTGCACATGGTCAATGACAATATCATAAATTTTATCATTCAGTTGAAGTCATAAGTACTAATGAGAAGGATTTAGAGGACTTCTCAATTATTATTATGGCAATGATTTGGAAGAGTTATCTGAGGAGTCTCTTGGCCAAGAAAAAAATGCTGCATCAGAGTTGCCACAAACTATTCAAGTCTCATCCTTTCAATGATTTGGAAAACTGATAATTATTTTTGTTCGAATATTGACTAGTGACTTAGGTAACAATCAAAATAACATGTTGTTTAGGTGACCGGTAAGGGTAACAGACACCATTTCAAGATTATATTTCTGATACAGGTATTGCATTTGTGTAATCCAATAAGCAAGAGGATGTGTTAAGACCAACACACGACAGTGATTGACACAAGCAGAGAATTAAATATTTAAATTTAATAAATAAAATTATTTCAATAATTTATTTAAATTAGTAAAATAGATATTTACCTTTTCTATTAATTTCAGAAAATTCATTTGACCAGCTGATCGGAAAATTTTAAATATCATTGCAACATCATTATGAAAGCAGTGATGCTGTGCCACTGTATGCTCCTGGACAGATGAAAGAGTTTGCTGACAAAACTGCACCTGGTCTTTTCAATGTCATTTTGCAGTCTATTCTCTGGGAAGATCCAAGATTGAGCGAAGAACACTGTGTATTAGAGGAAAAAAGAACTCTTGTTTTGTTGTGCACAATAGCACATTTCACGTACTTTGCCCTGTTTTATTCTTATTTGTATTTAAAATACAGGTCTCCTTGGAAGACCATAAGGCCACTCAGTTTAAAAAGTCTGTTTAATTAATTATTGCATGTTTCTTAACTAGAACAGCAGACACAGCTTTACCCCAATATAAATGTCAGTTCTATTATATAATGAAGTAAAATTACTAGATGTTTTACCTTTCTTCACATTTAACCCCTTGAAAGGTAAGGACATAAAAGTAGTTCCAGTGAACTAACTTGTAGCAATGCCATTCTTTTTATAGATCTCAGAAAACAAATACACTTCAAAGAGAAGAGGGATTATTTATCCAGCAACATGGGGCATTCTGAGATGTTATCAATTCTGGAAGAATTTGAGGTTTCAGCACAAGCCGAAGGGATGTGGATGGTCAAAAAAGCAGGCTCCTCAGGGAGCAGCCAATGTTTGTAAACTTTCAGATTTCAAATGTACTTCACGTGAGTTTAAAGTACGGTAGTTTAAAATCTGAAAGCTATAACTTTAAAATACTGTGAATTAAAAACTTGTCCGGTTAGTTGAACAGTCTTTTTGTGTACATATGGATAGGCTAGCAAAACAGTGGCACATAAAGGAAACATGTTATTGTAACATAGAAATCATATAAGTCACTGAAATGATTTTAAATTTTAATAAATTTATTGTTTCAAATGAGTGAGTTACTACACAGTTCTGTAATGGTGTTCTGCCTCTTATTACTGGCAATGTACAACTTGAAGACTCCTTTGACCTATCCATCCTGAATGAAAATCCAATGGTACCTCAAAGTTCTCTGGCATTTTATTTAGAATGGCTCACCAAAGAAGGCAATCTTGCTGCTGTTGTAATCATGAAATTCTGAAAGTAAAATTGAAATTTATTTCCAAACCGAAAATTTGTATTTTCATGCAGGTGCTTGACTATTACATGTAGCTTGAGTTTTAAGTGAGCTTCTCATGATCAGCTCAACAAGTTGAAATCGTGAGATCACTTCCATTATGAAATTCGTAGTATTATAGGCTAAATAAAATCGATAAACAACGAATAGACTTACGAACCTTCTCTGTCACCACGAAAAAAATTTTCAACGGATATAATCTTGTAGCAGTCCAAGCAACAAATTGAAAAAAAAAAAAAAAAAACAGGCATAAATAAGAAGAAGAACCCTAACTTTAGATATTTTTAAATTATTTGATCCCTCTTTTTAACCATTATTGTACACTATTTTTAGTATTATGACGATTGCATTGTAAATCTCTGTTTTTCTTATCCAGACATAGTAGTAGTAGGTCCACATCAGCTGTACAGTTGCATACTTTTAAAACCTACTTATCAAATAAATGACGTATGTACAACACGAACTGACAAAAGGCTTACTAATCAGTAATGACGGCCACTGCGGAGCATTTCTTAAAGGGTCCAACGAACATTTCCAGGACCAGCAATTGCAAAAAGTTATTGTCTACATACCTTTTTTGTATTTGTGGTCCTTTCTTCTTTCATCTGTGGCTGCTGATTCAAAACAACAAGCTTAAACACCGCCAGGCGAACAGCAAAATTAATCCGAACCACCGAACAAGATGGGCAAACCGGAAATGCTGAACTTAACGCATGCGCATACGTTTTGCCGCGGTGTTGGTCTAGTACCGAAGAAGACAGAGAGTTTCGTAGAAAGGCGGAAGTGGATTGCGACGAAGAAGAGAGATAGCTCTACGACCACACTTCAAATGGCCTCTAACAGCAGCGAATCGGTTATGTATATGTATATGGCAGCTAATATCTCACCAAGTTCACGTGGTAAACCTTTGTATTATTAATTTGATATGTTAAGCTCTTCGACATCGCATAATATGTTTCTGTAAAACTGGTGTAAGTAATGCCATGTCTGTGGTAGGTTGATAGCGAACGCCGATCGATCAGTCAACTTGTACTACCCAAATTATTTTGGCCTTAATGGAAGTGGAACTCTTGGTTCTTGGCCTGTTGTTTTTGTTTGCTGAAGACTGCCAGGCGTGACCATATAGGCCAGAGGCCCATTTCTCGAAAGCCGTGGAAACTTTTCGGGCCCGTAAAGCTATTTTTAGATAATCTGTATCTAAAAACAGAGAACCTTAAACGCTTGAAACTTCTTATATGAAGAGAACCTCTGTTCATATTAAGAATATGTGAATAAAACAACTCTGTAATCATAAGGTTTGAGATTTTGCTTCGGTTTTCCGGTTGTGAAAACGTTTCGGGACCTTCTAGAAACGGGCCCTAGCATGCCCGAAATTGCGAAACCACAGAAGATGAAACACAAGTATGGCATAATTAACCAAGCAGACATACACTTACGCCTTTGTCCAGTTTTATATTTAGTTGCGAGGTCAAACAGTAATATTTGGTTAGTCAAGTTCCCATTGATATATCAAATATTATATATGTCTGAAAAAGTCATTTTCTGGCAATGAAGATTTGTTAACGGATATTTTTAACTAACAAAATCCTTTAACTTCAAACAGTACTCTTTGCAATAGGAATGGGAATCTTGGAAAATGTTTTGTTATGAATCAGCCCCGGCATTTCATAACTTCTTCATTGGGCTGTTAAGACCTGTCAAGTTATTGAAGAATCACATGCTTTCACTGAAAAAATTCATATCAAATTTAGTTTTACAATGACTTTTAAGTCATTGTTAAACTAAACTCTTGTGCACCTATTGGTCAAATGCTGTGATCGTGACTCCAGTGAACCTGTAACGTAACGCAAGGCAATTGTTTTGGAACATGAGACATGGCCGGGACATGTAGAAACTGTAGCGATAACACGGGCAAAACCCGTCAGACATGTAATTAATATATTTTTTATAGAAAAGATATTTAAAAAAATATTTTAAACCATAAAATTAATAGTAAGTTTTCGAAACCGTGACAAACTGTATCCTGTGATATTTCATGTTTAGCTTACACAGGCTGCCTCCTATCCGAGAACAAACTCGAAAACAATTTGACCACATTTTTCATGGTCTAGACTCCTACCCGCCAAAGAATTGATATCATAAAATGTTCAAAATTTGCAGTGAGACTGCTCACCTGCAGCCAGTGGTTCTACTTGAATTTGTAAAGTAATTTCGAGGGTTTAATAAGACATGAAAATTGGAACGAACCTCAGGAGGTTTGAACGTGTTTATTCGGTCCGATGAAAACTAATAAGGAAAATTTCACAAAGAAACATGGAGTCAACTTGTGATGAAAGGAACTAAAATAAAAGAAAGAAATAATCGAAGGAAAAGGGAGGTCCCATCAAGTTTTGGCAGGTGAAGTTGTATGCGCGTCTTGGCCTTATGCGCAAAAGTGCTAAAAGTGCAAATTTGTCCGAAAACATTTATCTATGACTGGAACTTGGCTAGCTAGATTTAGCTTGAGAGCATTCCAGACCATGTTTTTGATACTCTTGCAAATTCTAGCTTTCAAATTTTCAAAGGGTCGCGTGCATATGAATGAACAATTTTTAGCTGGATGAAAGAAAAATGATCTAGAGGATATCACATGACCTGTAGAAAAACAAACCGCCCAAGCCTAAAGGTTTATTTAAAATTTGCGAAGGTATGAAGTCTCAGCTGAGACGCCCTGGATCCTAAAGGAACTGAATGTCACAACAATATGTGGGCGTTTTTAGCTTTGAAGTCAAACTTTTAAAGGAACACGCATTTTTTTTCTTTTTTCTTTTCTAGTTGCCTTAATTGCTGATGAAGAAGTGGAAGAGATAAATCCCTTTTCTGAGCCTTGGGAGGATAGTGACCTTGTTCTTGTGGTGGAAGACAAGAGATTTCATGTCCATCGCCAGATGCTAAGTTTGCACTTGCCAGTTTTCAAAGCCATGTTGAATACTCAGTTCAAAGAGGCAACTGCTAATGAGATTCCTTTACCAGGGAAGAAAGCAAACGAGATTTTGAGCTTCCTAAAACAACTGTACCTGAAAGAAAGAGACGGGATAACATGTAAGTAAAACAGAAAGCAGCATTTCAGTAGCTTTGACTAAAAAGAAAGGAAGGTTTTTTCATTAATAATTTGTTTAAAATGCTTGCTTGTATTATTCCTGCAAGTACATTCTATCAAACTCAAACATTCAGAAATAGCCCAGATACCTACCTCACTTTAATTTTTGTCCATAATCCCCTGGGGGTAATGGGTAGGAAATGCTTCTTCGCCATGCTACTCGGTCACGTGCAACAACTGCTGCCTGGCTTCACGACGTAAAACTCAAGAATGTCCTTTCTTTCTGTGCAGTTCCGGGCCAGGTCTCTCTCAGTCTACCACATCTTCTCTATCCCTCCGGAGCCCACTTTAATACTCAATAAAATTAAGGCCTCAGGCCTTATCAGAGGGGCTTTACCTGAAATTCTGAAAACGTTTGGAATGCTTGTTTTTACCAGAATTTGAATATTAAGGTATGAAGTTTTATTTTGAGAAGCATTTCTCTCTGTAAGTTTAAAGCACGTTTTCTCAAAACAAGTTATTTTTGCCTTTGAGAAAAAAAAAATCAAAAGCTAGATTTAAGCTTCTGACCTCAAACTTTCAGGATTGCTAGATCTTACTGGGTTAATTGATATAAATGAAGATATTTGCCTTAGAATTCTCAGGATAGAAGTTATCAAAATACCGTGAATGTTTCATAATTTAGATTGTGCAACTTTAGATGGTTATCAGAGCTCCACATTTTCAAATTTTGCAAAATCCCTCATTCATTTCAGCTGGTCATTTGTTTACTTTAGATTATACAAGTAAAAAGACGTTTTGTTTTCTTTTAATGATTCATAAAAATCTTTTCTCAAGTGCATAGGAGTCATGCACAGCATGCGATCCTTTGAGAGCCAGGTGTCAAGTTACAATAATTGACACAGCATTGAAATACAGTGAAACCTGACACCCTTGAGACACTAGTGTCCACTTAATACAGCGTGTCCGCTCTAGACAGGTTCGGTAATAAAGTTAATTATTAACCCTTTTATAGCGCGCACAGTGTAACAGAGTGTACGATCAAAGACTGCTCATAGTACAATGTCCAGTCAGTCAAGGCATCAATTTGGAATTGCTGGTTTTCAGTGTCACGCCATTCAAAATATATAGATCAAACTAAAAATCAAAACCGTTCAATACATAAAGTCCAGAATCTGGGAAATAAAAGAAAGTAAATATGCAAAGACTCTCGCCCAAATTCTGGTCACAGCAATTTTTTATGCAAGATATGCGGAGAACTTTTTTCCCCAAATTTATAGAGATTTGTATGGAGACGCCATGCTGGTGCCCATCCGTATGGGTACCAACATGGCGGCCGGAAACCAACAGAAACATCTGTCACTGAGTTTTGCTACAAATGCGTGAATTTATCCTTCGTGGAACTCTAGAACATTAAAATAATACTTTTTCTAAGACATGAACTGTTCAGATAACCAAATTCCCCGAAATAAGTCACTTTTTTAATCATCATGACAGTTCTCTCGGCCGTCATGTAAATGCCGCGTAACGCAAAAGCTTAGAAATTCAAGCGTAGTGTATCGCGTAGTGTAGTGTGAGTTGAGCTTTTAGAAGTAAAAAGCCCTTGAAGTGTCCGCCTATTGCAGGTTTTGCGCAACAAAATGGCTTAAATATTGGTGTCAGCATTTAACGGAGGTGTCCGCTGAATTCTGTCTTCTATTTTCGTTAATTTTCAGTGGACAAGGTTGATCATCTCTTAAAGTTAGCAGACGAGTATCAAGCAAAGTCAGTTTTTGACCTTTGTGTAAAGTGCCTCAAGGATGAACCGAAATCTAAAGAAAATGCGGTGAGGATACTTTACTTGGCAAATTCTACAGTGATGGCAAGAGAAGAAGAAAGGTTAGACATTGTCCGGCGGGACTGCTACAGCTTGATTAAGGACATGGAGCTTGAAGATATCATGGGGAAAGAAGATTTCAAGAGTTTGGACCGCGATAGCTCAGAAAGTGTTTTGGTTGAAAGGGCGGAACGATTAGAAACGTTTCTTAAAGGGGTTTACCCTCAGTTGATTGGGCTGGCTGAATTTTGTATTTTTCTTTGTTTGGAGAGTTCAAGTTATAAGTCACGTATAACTTGTTGCCCTCAGCATTTCCCCAGCCAGAATAAAGCAAATAAGGGGCTCTTGGAACGGATCCAAACCTGCCCAGTTTGTAAGACGATGATTGGGCAGTTGGTTTCCTTGTCAAAGCATTCATTTTTTGGTAGCAAGGGGGAGCATCTGTACGGAGGTAATTGTTACTTTGACCAAAAATTGATCTCCATCATACAAAATTTTAAAAATGTGTTTACACCCTCTCCATGACCGAAACTTACTGGGCTCTTTTAGAAAGATAAACTCTGCAAAGTATCGACGTAGCGTAAACTGTATTCTGCATTGCAGTTCTTTCGGCTAATAGAATGCTGAGTACTGGGACAAACTTTACAGAATAGAAATAATAGATATGGTGTCTTACAACACTCACTTTCGCTTCAAATACTCAATCATCTTAATTCTTATGGGCGAAAATACTTTCTGTTCTACTCTTCCTGTAAAAATATAACCCAAAATATTATAATCCTAATGCACGAAATCGTAGATTTTGGGAGATTTCTTATGGACATATCCATGACATTATTAGTAGTGTATGTAATCGATTTTTTTGAAATTCTGCAAGTAAGTAACATTCTTATTCAGTGAGTAATGTAGTGTAAGTGTTGTTGTAAGTAGTGCTGGCTTCATGATATATATAAACTTAGATAAGGTAAGCAATAATTAATTTTTAACACTTAGTTATTATATTCAGTGTAAGTAGTGTATACAAATATTTTAACTCTACTGTAGAAACAGCTGAAGACAGACGGAAAAGTTTAATTTTTACCGTTTGCCGTAAACGCCATGTATAACCTCCCTAGTCATTGCCGGTGACGGGCGCACAGTTGAAGTCTATATTCAACTAATTTAGCTCTGGTATCGATAGACATGTGCCTAAGTTTAGATAATAATATGGCAAGATAATGCATTTCTTTAATTAACGTTGCCCTCTGCGTTACCTTTGTAGTTACTATAGACCTTCCTTGACCCTATTCAGCCTAGTTTTTGGTGTCTACGTGCTTGGTGTCTAGTGCTTTAGCACGTAGACACCTATGGAAGAACGAAAAAAAAAAATTCGGAAAATAGTTCACATACCGCAAAATTAAACGTGACGTCACACACACAAGGCTACACTCAGGTTTACATTTCGTGACGCGTTAACACAGGAATGTGTAACCAAATCTTTTTTTTTTTTTCACATTTTTATTGCTTTTGCACACACACAAAAAAGAACTTTACAAACACATAATAACACTAGCATTAGTTACATTTTTGAGAAATCTAAACATATATTCTAAGTGTTTTAATTTACAGTATTTCCCTAATTGTTATTTAAAATCTACATAGAGGAAGAGAAATAAGGAGAAGAGGAGGAACTTTTTGTTGTAAAACATAATTAATCTTTTCGATTTTATACTTGTATTTTATTTTATCGATAAAGTCAGTGATCTGTAGTGGTGGTGAGCTATTTTGGAGCTTACATTTATAAACATGATAGCGCAAGAAGAGAAGAGTTTGATTCAATTTCTTTGTTAGTGCGTTTGATGCAGAGAAAAAGTCAAAGAGAACATCTTCCGCAATTAGAATGAAATTAGAACTATTATTTACATTAAACCATTGTAATACTTCTTGAGTAAATATAAAGGATTTTGTGAACTGGAACTCAATAAAGGTATGATCTATGGAGTCTGATTCCCCGCAATAAACGCAATTGCTATCTGGTTTGATGTTAAATCGGAACAGTTCCTTCTTTGTGATAATAGTGTCAAATCAAGAAGAATCGGCATCGAGCCATATTTCCCATGTTGCTGGAGCTTATCCCGGTTTCTGTAGCATCAAGCAAGTAGGAGTATTTCTACTCGCTCCGTGTTGACATGCTAGTACACCGCAGGACTTTGAATTTATGTACTTGGGTCAGTAGAGACAAGCATTGTTTGACTTATGTAAGCAAGAAGAGGGTCGAAAACTTAAAAACTCAATTACTAAAGAAATGGAAAATCATGATGACCTGTTACCAGTCAAACAGAGGACGGTTAGCCAATGAAAAACATATTGTAAATTACCATTTTATTTTTATATGTAATAGGACTACACGCTGCCCAATTTGGAAATAATTGGATGAAAAAAATTCTGAAGACAGCCAAAATTGGACGAGGCCGTAGGCCAAGTCCAATTTGGCAGTCCGAGGAATTTTTTAAATCCAATTATTTCAAATTGGACAAGCTATTAATTATATAGGATCCAAAAACAGATCAACAAGGTAAATATTTCTCACTTCGCTTTGCTCAGCACGTCACAGGTCAAACACTTTTACACAGGTTTTTTGCCTCTTTGAGTGTTCTTGTTCTGATTATTCTCCCTCATCTCGAGTAAATCAGTAGCATCTATCTCTG
The DNA here is from genome assembly GCF_964199315.1 of Orbicella franksi. NCBI lineage: Eukaryota > Metazoa > Cnidaria > Anthozoa > Scleractinia > Merulinidae > Orbicella > Orbicella franksi. The sequence goes on along the minus strand of NC_138147.1, from coordinate 6,966,773 downwards.
GAAACCTAACCGTAGACTCCATTTGAAAGTTTAGACGTCGAAAAGGTGGAGAGAAAAGTCGGGAAAGTCCGCCATTAACATAAGAAAACTTAGCGAGCTACAATCGCTCGGTGACGTTTGATGGCAGTGATAATAGCTGCAACCTGATTGGCCAATACTCGGTTCTTTTATTTATCTTGACATTTCATTGGTTGATGGAAAGTATCCAGATTTTTCTCAAATTGGACAGTTTGTTCAAAGCTAAACTAAACGTTCGAGCAAAAACTATCCAAATTATTTTAAATTTGGACAGTTTGCAAAAATTAATAAAAAATAGGTCTGTTGGCAATATTGGATTTTGATAGAGCTATATAATTATACTGTATATTACACTATATCAAGTATCTAAGAGAAATGGGCCGACCCCCAAGCATTTTCGGGGTGGAGAGAAATAAAAATTTCTAATGACCCGTCCCCGGGTTCATCACTGAATAAAAAAGGCTGCTCAAATTTTGAAAATAACGCTGCTCAAAATTTGATAAACCATAATGAAAAAGATGTTATTCACCAGCATTATTTTGTATGTTGTCTTGTTCACCAGCATGTATGTCCGTTCATCCTAGCTTCCATTGGCCACAACATTTTGTGATAATGGTGAGAATTCCCTTGACAAAATAAGTACGATCTTAAAGATTTTTATGAATCTGATCATCTCAGGTAGCTTAAGAATCCCTTTGTTATATGGAATTAACTTCGGTTGATTTGATCATGATTTGTGTCAACGCGTGATGAAAATATCAACATTTGCGTTCTCCGCTAAATGTGAGACCAAAACCACGAAAGTGCCATATGGTCCGGGGTTGTCTCGCAGGTAGGAAAATTTTGATCTTTGTAAAGAAACGCTAAAGGAACGCACTTATGCATTACACGGGTTTATTTTCGGGGGAGAGGCTTATATCCGGATTAATATATTTGTCAGCAAATTGAAGGGCTTATATTCGGGGGGGATTATAACCGGGGGTGGCTTTAACGTGGGATGTTACGGTATTTATCTGGAAAAATACAAACCGACAGCACTATGTTGAAACAGGGTTAAAAGTTAGTTGCTCATACTGCATGCGCACGCCCTACAACTTAACACGGTAAAAACTTGTTTGATTGAAATATGTTAGCAGGTGGTTTAAAATTTGTCTTCTCAAAATGACTGCAAAGCGTAATCAACAAATTAGAAAACTCTAAACCTGATTTAGTTAAACTAGTTTAGTTAGTGTGAACGGGGCATTGGACTACAACTTACCTATCAATGCTGTGCTCTGTTTACGAGGTAAAAATACTCTGTGAACCACACTATGGGAAAAATTTGGCTTTGTGAAACAGAGCCGCTTTAATTCCAACTTATAAAGATAAACTTGCAATCAAAAACGTACAAATCTGCCTCGCAAAGGCGAGGGCAGACAATCGCCATAAATACCTATGCTTTAATAAAAGGATAATGATAAATTAAGATTTGATATGGAAAATACAGCAAATGAGCTGTTTTCCTATTAAGAGCAAAACCAAAATCTGAGGCAATAATACGAAATGCCAATTTTATGTACCCAAGGAGGTGAATTGGGGGGGAGGAGGGAAAGCTTTGCAACAAGCAAAGGTCCAACTCAAATGCAAACTGTTTCCAAAACAGTTTGTTAACGACATCACATACGCCATGTACTCGACATCAAATGGAACCTTAGATGGGGGGCAGAATAATTCAACATCGGCTGTCCCAAACATTTGACCCTAACCCCTCTCGGTTAAAACAAGACAAAAACGAATACAAACAAGGGCGACGATGTTCGCTTTGCTCCAAATAAAAGAAAAGGGCAGGCAATTGCATAAAACTCTTTAGTCGGATAACAAACAAATTCCTTTATTAATTAATCGCTTTCATTCAATATTCTGAGTCGCTCATAACCATTCACAATAGAATAAAGCTCAATTTCAAGAGTTAACTTTAAGGGTTACTGATCATCCATCAAGATAGTGTACTAGCAATCTTATGTCTTCGCTGCGTTTCGAGCCTGGAGCGGGAATCGCTAACGAAAAAGCCAGGTTGGAATAAAAGCCTCTTTAGTGGGAGTGACGCGTATGAATGCAACCGACATTGATAAGATCGATATGGACCCGGCGAACAGAGTCAGGTCACTATACTCATGAGAAAATGTTACCGTCAACTAAATGTCTTAACAACGTTTCTACGGCAACTTCTGAACTAAACTATGAGAACAGAATGCTTTGTTGAACCGTTACATTAAAAGAAGAAGCGTAGGGAAAGGTAGCGAAACACGAGGTTACGGTTGAACAATTATAGTATATATAAATCTACTAGCGTACTACGGTTCTATCACGAATGCCGTTCTCTGATTGGCTACGTTACTCACTATCTATTCTGTGATAGATAGTGAGTAGCGTAGCAGTCACGTGCCCTTGTTAACAAAATGACGGCCGTTTTTGGCGTTTTTGAAGTGTCTGTGAAGAAGACTTAGATAAAGTTTTGAACGACTAGTAGATTTATACTAAAACAATTAGATTATTCACTCTCGTTTTCTATGCGTGATAGTTGACGAGGGCGCAAACGCACGATAGAAATCTCGAGCTCATAATCTAATTGTTAAATTAGATAGGTAAGTAAAGAAAGAAAATATAGACTTAACTGAAGTAAGGCACGTCGAGAAACATGCCGGTTTTCCTTCCCAGCTGTAAAACTGCGACCAACGCCAAACTGGGCGTGTCATGATCATATGACACTTATTTTTATACCGGATTCAAATTCATTCTTGGGTGCAAGAAACATGCTTGGATGGAAAGGAATGCCGCATCATACCTTTTTTTTCTGAATACATAACCTCAACAATGTCGCGTCCTGGGAAAAAACACTCACCATTAATGGAATATTATTATTATTTTAGTCAAGGTTGGTTTTCACCAGCGCATAATTAATATAAGCAACATACGCGCCGCGGACGTAAATGTAGTCAGACGTTGATAATCAGCGCCTTTTATCAAGAAAATTTCATAATGAGGGTGCTACTCAACAGCCGTGCACCTGACTGGGACTAACTATGTTATTTTTTTTTGCGTCTAGAGATTGTTATATAGGGGGTTGTGTTCAATTCGTTATTCCGGGAAAAGAAGAATGGACAATGCGCTGAGCGAGGTCGATGAGTCACGAGCTAGGCTGTGAGTGTGAGGACGCCTTGTGACCAGTATACGACAAATTAGTGGACGCCATGTTGTTTCGAAAGAGGAGAAGTCTGTCTTTGGATGGGAAAATATTTTGTCAAAAATGAGATCAAAGGAGGACTGTTCTGGTGTATCGAGAGCAGTTTGGCCAGAGAAGGAGAAGCGAAAAATGAAAACTGGAGTCCAAGAAAGGCTCGATTACCAGCCGCTGATTACGCGCCGTTGTCCGTGCGAAAGGAGCCTGGGCACCTGTTGGAGAGAAGTGGACTGGACTTAAGGACTAGACTCGAAAGAGGAGCGGAAATCGAGCCCAATAACAATAACACAACAAATAACCTAATAACACAGCAAATAAAGGATATTAAGTGTTAAAAGTCCCAGGAGGAGAGGAAACTCCCACGAGAAAAAGTCGTTGACGCCTCCTCAGTCAAAAAATTGGAAATAATATTGATATATGGGTTCTGAGAGGCTGTCATGTGTTAAGAGTAAAGGGTTTTTTTTTTTTTTTTTTGTATTCCTCGTTCTTAAAGCTGTGCTGCTCCAACGTCAACAAAGGTTACACCTCAGTCCAGGGGACCCTCCTGCGTCTTGTGTGCTGTTAATGTTCCGGATGTTTTGTGGAGTTCCTGTTCCAACATTCTAAATTTCGACCCAGTCCCTTCTCGGCCAAACGCTAAACTTTCAATGGCCTTTCACATTACCTAATTGATTGATCTGGGCAAGCTAAAGGCAACTCACAGTCAACTATCTTTATTGTTGGTAAGCTGAAGTACTATTCATCAATTTAAAGTTTGTAATCTTGCTAAGTATTGCCGTTTTTAATATTGGTACATTCGCGATTATCCCTTGTCGATCATGTGGAGTAGCTTGGAGACTCCATAAAATCAATGATCCGAAATAACTGGACTGCCCCAACTGATCGATTGTAATCGGACAATTCTGCTGATAAGTATTCCCCGTATTTGCCTTGGTGGCAGTACCTTCCGGAAATACCTTCTTTCGTATATTTGTGAAAGCCAAGTTACAGTCAAACCTGTATATAACGGCCCTGTTTATAGCGGTCACCCTGTGTTTAAAGCCTTGGTCAAACGGCGCATATTGTCGATGATAGTTGATGATAGTCGGTGAAAATTTGGGGAGAATCATTCAACCATCATCGACTATCATGCACCGTTTGGCAGGGAAAAAAGCCTGGCCAAACGGTGCATGATAGTCGATGATAGTTGAATGATTCTCCCCGAATTTTCACCGGCTACAGTATCATCAACTATCATGCACCGTTTGACCAAGGCTTAACGGTCAATGAACAACTTCCCAAAAATCGCCCTTCATATATACTGTTAAGTTGACCTGCATACAGCGGTCACCTGTATATATAGAATGGACGCGGTCACCCTTGAGACTTCCTGAATCCACAATTTCAATTGGGTTACAATTAACAAATAATGCCAAATAATGACAAGCTTTATTCATCAGCTCGTTAAATAGCAGCCACCAAGGCAAGGGTCTCACAAAAATAGTACAAATATTAGTACTAAACACAAGTACTAATACATGTCATTGCCTATGTCCGACAAATGCTTGCAACAGATAACATTAAAGTGTCGTCGCTTTCAAACAATAGTTGCTGTACTGTAACAACACAACTGTACCACACTGTTTTCACTTTCGTCATAGTTTCCTGAGTATAACACTGAACTGTACTTGTCAAGTTGACAGCCGCAGTTTTACACTGTATTAGGCTACTGTTTTATAGACCAAGGTAGCGCTCGGTATCAAATTTCTCTTCTATCAGCTTCTGATGTAGCCACTCACAGGAGACTTAGATCAAAGTATACTGCACCTCCCTAAAGTACACCACAGACATTTTATGGGCATTTTTGTCATATTAATTGCGTTTCTGTTTAAAATTGTTGTCAATAAATGTAAATTGAGTGATGTTCCACTTAAGAATGTACATTGTTCATTAGTTTCCAGTAGGCTTTTATTGCACCTCCCTAAAAGTACACCAGGGACATTTTATGGGCCTTTTTTTTATCATGTTTATTGTGTTGCTGTTACCCATTATTGTCAATGAAATATAAATTGAGTGATTATTTACACATTAAAATGGGGGGAGGGGTTACTCCCTTACATGAACTTTTTAGGTTTGTGCGGCCCCAAAGGATAGAGTTTTCCAGCCAGTTTGGTGATAAACAAGAAGATCTTTAAGATCTTATAACCGCACTTTTAAAGTTTAACTGTTTTGTTAATACTACAGTCACAATGCAGTGCACATTCCAAAGCAGTCCTTGATGATTCATTGATTACTGTAAACACATCACTTGATCAACACAAACTGTGTTATAACGTATTGCACCATCACTCTTACTTAGCCTTTGTGAAATCTATGATGACGTAGTGGTCTTAATCTGGAAGTTCGCTCGGGATATGCTCATGAAGGATACAAAAGGAAACAAGCGTCACACTATTAATAACGCTTTTAATAAAAGGCTTTCTTCCTGAAAAGTCAAAATTTAATTTGTTTGTGCTTTGAAGTAGTCACCCAAGTCACACAATCAGAGGGTTTATGCTATCTACGGTTAATTTTAGAATGGTTGTGTTTTTTCCCCTAGTACTGATTTAAACGTTGCAAGTTCTGGCAAGCTCTTGTTTACCTCGGCAAATATTTAATTTTTCTTCAAATCTCTTAACTCGCTGCAATGAAACAACCAAAGAATTCGCTTCATTTGCCAAAACCCACAAGAAATACTGGCAAAATTGCAAATAAATTAATGACAATCACTTCTGGCAAAATAAACTTGCAAAGTAGACACGATCTTATTTGTCACGTAGCCAAAATGAAAGCTGCAACATCAGCGCATTCCATGGCTAATGCAATACCCTTTTTTAGCGTATTTATTATTTCCCTTCGAATCCAACGCTTCGATGAAACCAAAGGGAAATATATTTTACACACAAATAAAGAAAACAATATCCATAACATTGTCCTTGTATTAATGTTTCAACAGCTTTTGGCCAATAAACATGACAGGTTGCATGATTCAAAATTTGGCCGAGAGGAAGTTTGGGTCTGGTCACCGACAAAAAAAAAAAGAAAAAAAAAAACCACAGGAAGAACAAGAACTGCGCTCGGCCCATGGCCATGCGGTTAATAAGGTACCGATTTTGGCCATTTTGGTCATAAATAGGGTGTGGTTTTTGCACTCTAGACGAACTGGGTATGTTTTTTAGAAGAATCTACTTTTTCAGGTCATAAATAGGGTAGAGAAAATCGCAGATTTTGGTCATAAATAGGGTAAGGGTTTTGGGAAGCGGGTCTCACAGCCCCACCCAATTTTTCTGGGAGTTCTTTCCCCCCTAGGTGAGTCTTGCACATTTTGCCAGCTACAATGGTCCTGTTTTGTTTCTAATATTTGTTATAGCACTGGGTAATATCTGCGGCCCCATGCCCCACTGGGGGCAATAAGGATTGATGATGATGTTGACTGGGTAATATCACTCCAAAAATTTTTGAAATCCAGTTTATTGTCCATTTTAATTTTCTCATCTCCCAAAGAAGCTTTCCAGTTAGCCACAAAACAACAACCTTGTTAAGTGCAGAAATTTGGCTAAGATAAGTTTGAACAAATTAATATGTTCTTTAATATTTCATGTCCTGGAGATTTAGTTACCCGGACCTAAGACAGAGAGATTCAATATTTATCCATGAGACTCACAGATAATGCAGGAAAGTGGGCAAAGATGGTGTGTTTTCATTTACGTACAGTGTAAATCACCAGTCAGTGTACTAGCCCCCCGCCCCCTCCCACCCACCCCTAGAACTAGGACAGACAGGGACCAAAGGCTCTTTGTTTAAAAATGGTTCACTGGTTGACTTTCAGACTATTTCTTGTGAATGATAATTTTGTTGCCATTCTGACATTCTTAACATAATTATTAGAAAACAGTCCTAAGAAAATACGTGGGCTGATTGGTTAAAAATTGTGTTTCTATAACTCAATAGAAACACAGAACTAGTACGAGCTGTTGAGGTAATGATGGCGCAAGCAAAGAGAATCTACACTTTGATAATCAAAGTTAACAAGTCATTTTCCTTTTTTTCATTGCGATGTTTTCTAAAAGAAATAGAAAACATGTTCTTCGTGTTTCTATGAGTTACAGAAACACTCGTGAAAGTTAGGGAAAACACGAAAAAGCTGTGGAAACACTGCCCTGCGGCTCGTTTTCCCACAGCATTTTTCGTTCTCCCAAACTTCCACTTGTGTTTCTATAACTCGATAGAAACATGGTACATGTTTTCTATTCCTTAAATAAAATGTTATTCAGCTTAACTTTCATTAGAAAAAAAACATTATGACATGTTAACATTTCTGAGAGATAAGTTATTCAATCCATTCTTTTTATCGAATCTTCCCTTCCCTGATTTTTTTTTTCTTTTTAAAGTAATGACAGTGATTTTTTAGTGTTGTGGGAAGTGGGAAAAATTATTCGTCCTATTCTAAAAACCTATTCATTCTATGTGATTTCAATTTGTGTTGGTGACTGCTAGTGGATGAGAACTCATTTAACATCAATAAAACATATCTTTGATATTTTGTAATATCATATAGTTATTAGCATGGGAATTTAATCTGACTCTTTGTTTCTCTTTCTCTTGTCTCTCTTCTTTTGCTTATCTTTCCTGTGTAAGCCTGGAGGTATCAGGTTTTAATTGATTTGTGCATAAGGCCCTGTTGATTCAAAGTGTCAATTCCTAGCTTTTAAGACTCGCTAAATTTTCTCTATATGGCTGATCAGCTTCCTGGCAAGAGTCCCTATTTTTGCGAAAACCTTTCTGTTTTCTATATCTTGTATCCCAGTCTCAATTTATGCTTGAGGACCATACCCCTCGCAGTACTGTACCTTAACCTTCCCTCCCCCCTAAAATAGTGCATTTATAACTGCAGTGTACCTTAATCCCTTGCCTTTCACCAATTGTTTTTTCTTGCAGTCATAACTACACAGCTCTGTTGACATGTCAGTGAATCAAACATTGCTAGACTTTCGAGTTACACCAGATGTATCTGGGAGCTGGATGAAATCAGTTGAGGAGAAAATCTGTGAAATTTTGAAGGAATTGTGTCAAGCAAATAAACCGGATTTTAGTGGAAATGCAATAATGTTGTTTTCTGGTCAACAGGGAATGTAAGTAGTCAGAATGGTACAGTTAATGCTCAAGATCTATGCATGTATTTGTATAATTTGTTGTTTCTTCTTGTATAAAGAGATTGTATGTTGAGACTGGCTTTCTGTCCAAGTAAATATTATATATATGTAACCAACAGAACTTGTTAACAATTTTCCCAACCTTGGGTCAAATATTCCTTGAATTTGATGTTTCTCAACCTCTTCACAAGAATAAAACAAAAAGTTTATTATTACGTGTCCATGTATTTAGCATGTAATGTGACTTTTATTATTTGTAAACCCTGAGTAGTTGCTTGCACCAAATCCAGCTATCATTATTATATTTTATGCAATATTGATTTAATTGACATACAATTTGATTTTAATTAGTATTTTCTTTGCACAGTCAATACACAGTTCGTATGTTTCCAGATGGTCTTGTTACTGTAGATGTTGTACAATATATCAATGGTGTTAGTGAAGACAAAATTCTTGATCGCACAGTAAGTTCTGTACCATTATATTCATGCATTTATCACCTTCACCTAATTGCTTTGCGACATTAATATTAGTGGTGCATATATTTATATATTTGCTAAATAAATATATTAAGCATGTATTAAAGAATTTACTGATATGCAAGGTAATTATAGATACTGTAAAGAGAGGCATGGTGGCCTCATGGCTAGTGCGCTCGACTCCGAATCGAGCAGTCCAGGTTCGAGCCCTGGCTGGGGACATTTGTTGCATTCTTGGGCAAGGCACTTCACTCTGACTCACAGTGCCTCTCTCCACCCAGGTGTAAATGGTGTACAAACGAATTTAATGCTGGGAGGTAACACTGTGATGGAGTAGCGACCCATCTAGGGGGAGTAGAAATACTCCTTACTTAGTCGCCTCATGCTACAGAAACTGGGATAAGCTCCCAGGATAAGCAGACTTAACTTCCCCCAGATGGGATGCTAGTCCTTTGCAGATTACCACTGGCTTACCACTTGTAACACAACTACCGGATTACTTAAGATCAAGTGTTAAAGAAGACATGTTAGCCTCTGTGCCAACTCTCTTGGATTATCCGGGAGTCTCCTGGATACAAACCTTATCTCCTGGTCTCCTGTACAGCCCGGTCACCAAATCTCGCAGACAATATGAAGGAAAACCCATAAAATACATTTTCAGATATATTTGGGCCAACTTTTGGTGTTTTTGTTTGAAAATTTTTTAAATTGACGGCACTCTACTTTGAACAAATTGTTTTTCAGGGCCATTAGAGGGTAAAATTGATGATCTTCCAAATTTCACCTTTTTTAGGTTCAATGGCACCTCTGTATTACGAAAACATTGATGGTTTAGAATTCTGTGTCCAAATTTAATAAACTTTTGCTGCAACAATTATGTCATGTGTAGCATTCAAGAAACAGAAAAATATTGTGTGCCTTGATTTAAGGTTTTCTAGGAAGCTCAGCTGAGGCAGATTTAGGGGAGTTCAGGAGTGTGGTTGAACCCCTAAATCAAAAAAAAAAAAAAATGAGACAGTTAATAACATGCTGACAGAATGCCTGAAATTCCATTTCCGAGAACCTCAGTTTTAACAATTTTCTGGGAAGGGATGCCCCTGGACCCTCCCCTACAGGGAACCACCTTCGACAGTCTGTATCTTGAAGCCCCTTGTCTAAAATCTTGTATCCCACATAACTAACTTTTGCCTGTAAAGTACTCCTGTATGCATTAAGTCTGCAGTAGTTCAAATTGTGTTCAGTAATCAGCTTCTAACAAATATTTTACAGACCTGAAAAAATTTGTATGCGGATAAGGATAATAATGTCTGGAAAATTTGTCCAAGTCACAGTGCTAATTAGTGTAATTAAAGCTTTTTTAATATGTGAAATAGTCACTTAGAACTGGATATGTGATTACTGGACATACCCTTTGTAACAGCCAGTTCTCTCAGCTCCAACAGCCATGTCCAAACAATCCAAGAATTTTTTGTACCAACTGTATGCCAATCCATGCACTTTACTGCTATGGAAAAAAACAAAAGTGTGGAAAACTTGAATTTGTTTGTACGAACATATGTCCCGCAGACCTTGCACGTTCCTAGTATTGTCATTGTTCAGTGTGGTTAAATATGCCTTTAGTTAGATTATTTTAAATATGTAAATGAATGTACAAGTTTAATTGCCGTAGTTTGTAATATATATAATTATAACTATGTTTTTAAATGTGGTAGTTGATTTATTTTAGGATTACATTGATCTTTGTGACAAAATAAATGAGGAGCTTTCATGTTTGAAGGCAGACTTCATTCCTACCATTTGTAGAGGAAGAGAAATTCTGCGTTATCATGATACATCTGATGGTCGAATGAAGGAATATGACTTTGACAAGTAAGTTGTAAATAATGGATATTAATACCACTTTAAGTGTAAGACCCAGATGACTCAGTCAAGTCATAAAAAATGCCAGGAGCTGAAGTGTGTTGGGCTAGGCAAGTTCTTTTTGTAAGAAAAAATACTGCAGAAAGTAAGTGCAAATATGCAGTTCCAGAAAATATCCATGCATTCTCCCCACAGAAGGGATTGAAATTTCCTGGGGGGTGGGGGGGTTCCATAAGGCAAAGAAGGTTAAAGAAATGTGTAAATTAAGCTTTATTTGAATTTCCAGGGGCAGTGGGGGTCTTCAAAAATATCCCTTCCGTGGGGGAGGTATGGATATTTTCTGGAACTACAAAATGTAGAACAATTGCCTTGAATGAAATGAAGCTCACTCCACTGTAGGAAAAAGGATGGCAGCTGTACAGTTTACCACAATACTATGCAAACCTAACACAGCCTATAACGCACAAAGAAAGCTAAACGTTTACAATATTTGTCCCTGTACTAAGGACATTGAGTTGCCTAGGTTGAAGATTTTATAACGTTTCTGCACGTTTTTATGAATGTTGTTAAGGTTTTCGTGCACTAAGAACTATGGGTACATGTAAATGTACATGTACTGGTTGCCATCTTTTTTTTTTTTTTACAGATGATTAAGGTGCCCTGGTTTAATTAAAAACAGATATTTGATATACAGGGACAAGCTCCCCAGGTAGGCATGCTTAAGCTAGGGCACCTGGAATTGTAATGGAAAATGTCCATATCTTCAGCGAGACATTGAAACTTTTGGTGTTGTAATGTGTTGGTGTTGTATCCTTGACTACTTAAGCTTGGGCATACAGAATCACTACTAATGTCATGTTTGCACTTTTGTTTCAGGGAAGTGTTTAAGCAGCAATCTGAATTCCAAGAAGTCTGGATAGTTCATTCTGCTCGCTATGGAAACATGCTATTCTTAGACCTCGAAGAGAGTAAGTTCACGCAAGATTGCAAAAACTAAGCTAAGGAACATGTTATTTAAGGATCCAGAGCTACAGTACTGGAAGCTTGCCACTTTGATACATCTTCCTTGTTTGCTCAATTTTTGCTTGAAATTCTTCCCTGCAGATTTTGGAGCAAAAGAGAAACTGCTTGCCCTCTACTCTTTCATGTAACTTTATTTTTTGTTGCTTATTTCTCTTCAGTGTTGGCAGAAAGTGACATTGACTACACAAAAGCACTCTTAGGGAATGGTAGAGAAAACTACAAAGACAAGGATGTACTCATTTTAGGAGGTGGAGATGGAGGAGTGTTAAACGAGCTCCTAAAGGAATCTCCAAAGTTTGTCACCATGGTCGAGATATCCTTTTGTAATGAATGTCCCAAGGCTCGGGTTGAGGGACTCAGAGATTCAAAGCCAGGGCTTGCTCTTGTAGTTATTTGTTTTAACCCCCTCATCCCAGGGGTAACCTTTAGCCTGCTATCGTTTAAATTGTTTAGTCTGTTGATAAAACCCAACTTGAAGTGATAGCTATTGAGTAGTACTTCCATGTGGTGCTGTTTATTATGTTGTACAAGGTGGCTCTAACTTTCACCATTTCAAAGTGAAGCAAACGTTGGTCATGTACCTTGACATGATCAAATAGACAAAGTTGTCGTGGATGCAGCCGTGAAACACTTGCGGGGTATTTGTGGCTCCTCTATGGATTCATACACCGGACATAATTACGAGGTGGGGCTAAATAATGCTTGAGTCGGTCTGTTTATTACCATGTTCTTTCCGCAGCTCATTAATTACACGAATTAATTCCCGGAGGAGTGGTTTTGTCACAAAGAGATCAGTGGCGGATCTAGGGGAGGGGCCTGGCGGGGCCGGCTCTCCCCCCCCCCCCCCCCCCGTTGGTTTGGGTAAAAAAAGAAAAAAACACAGAAAGAAGAAAAGCCGGCAGGGCGCGAAAAACTGCTGAAGTGAGTGAAAAGTGTAGTAGAGCCATGTTTCTGGTTTTGAGCTCAAGTTGGTGTCTTACTTTGTAGATAAGAATTGACGACTGTGTCAAGGCGTTAAAGGAGTATGTTGCGAATGGAAAGACATTTGATTATGTCATAAATGATCTCACAGACATACCCATAGTTACCTCTTTACACGGTGAGTGTGAAACTGATCTAACCTTTATTAAAACTTGTTTCCTTGTTTTAAACTTTACCTCAAGAGCCAAACTTACAGTAAAAACCATTGCTTAAAGCGTTCTCCGAAAAAATGATTATTTAGCTTCAATTTCTTGTTCGATTGAATAACGGTCTACATGTGTGTTTTGGAAAATAGCGTAGTACTACAATCTTTCAGTTTATACAGTTTACAGTTTTATTTATTGGCATTGCAAATTACAAATCACAACTTACACTACCCGCGTATAGCGTAGGTTAATCGAGGCGGGCATTGTAATAAATAATAATACATTAAGTCACAATAAAAAGAAAGAATAAAATTAAATTAATGTATTTATTAAATCCATTTTGAAATCACTGGTTATCCTTGCAATCTGATTGGCTTTCAGTGGTGCGATTTATTCACGAATCGCACTATCTTTTGCTCTAAATCGCATCTTTTTCTCAGCCAATGAGAATGGGACAGTAAAACAAAACAACCAATCAGATTTCAAGGTTAATTTAAAGTAACCAATAATAATACAACACACAATCAAGTACAATGAGTCCAGCCAGTGACAAGTAGGACTAATGATGAAAGGTTCAAGAGTTTATGGAATAATAGTCGGGTTTTTTTGGTTCTTTCTTCCAGATTCTCATTGGGAGTTTGTCCGCGAAATTCTAAACCTTACACTCCAGGTGCTCAAGCCTGAGGGGAAATTCTACGCGCAGGTAAGGACACCGCATGTAGAACACTGTTGGTGATGTTTTATAAAGATCATTCCATGCTTAATAGGAAGGTAAACTTCAAAATAAACTCCCCTTGTGAACTCAAAAGAGAGCTTAAGCAGTGACGACAGCGACCCCGAGGCCAACGCCTAGTGAAAAATGAATGTATATTTTATCTTTGGACTTTTTAACTGAATATCATGCTTTATGACCCCTTTCCCCTTTAAATATTGGTGCAAGTGTAAGTTCGAAGTGTTTTATCGACGTTACACAGGGGTAGGGAGAGGGCAAAATTTGCGAAAACTGCGGAGTTGCTGCAACAATTATGACGAGGATTAGTAAATGTGATTTTGTCATAATTTAATATTTTCAAATTTTTGGAGATTACAATTCTGACCCGAAGAATTCTTATGATTGCCGAAGGTGATCCAAAACCTCCCATTGATTGCCGAAGATGACCGAAGACCTTTCGGAGATCACGCACGAACTTGCGAAAAATTCTCTAACGCTATCGGAAAGTCAGAAAACAGTTGTAATAATCTTGCTTAAGACCACATTTTGTATATGTCACAGATTTTAAAGAAGGCGCGATTAATAAAGTGTCATTTTAATTTGCCCTATGCCAGGAAATAACGATATGTAACCCATTCTTTGTTTCAGGGTACTAATGGTGCTACACGCAAGAAACAGATTGAACAGTACGAAAAGCAGCTAATGAATCTTTGTTATCCAGTAGAGTTCAGGAGAGAATTCGCTTTTGTTCCGTCATTCGAGGAAAGGTATCCTTTTTAACGCCCTTGTTAATAAAGTAAATCGCGAATCAGTGTTTCTTTTCTGAGTATACTCGAGCTAGTTACTCTTTGATGTAACTAATTGTTTACTCTGATCTGTTTTGCCTTCTCATCACGAAGTTATTTGTGATTGTTTGTTTTGGGAAGGTAAATTTTCAATGTAGTGGACCAAATTACTGAAATATAAATTATGTAGGTATTCCGGTACATACAACTGGTCTTCAATCTGGTAGTTTTAAAAGATAACATAAAATAAGGCACTCAAAAGTGCAATTGTGTATATTCGGCTTATTTATTTAATTTATTTTCTTTTGATCCTTGACTTCTTGGTTAGTTGGACTTTCTACGAAGTGTGGAGGAAACAGACGTGAGACACAAACTCAAATTATTCGTCGTCGTCTATTATTGTCGGGGAAGTTGTTTTCTGTTCTTTTGAATCCAGTCAGTAATAAAATACAATGAAACTTTAGCGCGTGCATCGTTTACACTCGAGCTATTGACCGTATTTACTTAATAGACGCATAATAAGTTGTGTGTCTGAGGCCTATTGTGCGTCTAGGTAAAATTAATACGGAAAAATAAGAACGTTACGATCGTTTTCGGTGTAGACGGGAGGCAAAAACGCATCAAAAAGGAAGCGTTTTCAAATGAAAATGCATAAGTGTTGACGAGGGGTCTTGGTAAATGAGAGACGCATAAAACAGACGAGCTTATTTTAACTGTGAATCCGGTCAGCTAGATGTAATATATCAAACACGAGAGACAGTTTTTCATCGGGATATCCAAACACCGAGAAGAGAGTTGAAACTACGACGCGCAGCGGAGTATTTTTGACGAAATTCGAGGTCTTTGGATAGCCGATGAAACACTGTCGCGAGTGTTTGATATATCTTCTCAATCAAAACAAAAGTGTGAGGAGAGAGAATTAGATAATTAAGTACGTTTTACATATTCGCTTTCGCTGTCGGAAAATATATAAATCCAACACAGATATATTTGTTTTAGTTCGTTTTGCATTTCTGAGTTACAGGTTACTGTTCCAGTTCATTGACCGTAATGGAGACCTGCTAGTTTGTTGTAGGATCATAACTGTAATAAGCGTTCAACTGTAATTGCTACCTGCGATAGTCTCTTGTTAAACTGTTGTCTACCTGTGTTGTTTTGAAAGTTATTAATCTTGTAAACGTTGAATTCCGTTGGAGCCAATCGAGCTTTCTGAAATGTATTAGATAATATTTAGTTAAGAATTTTTAATAGCTTTACGTAATCCTTTAGAATTGCGCTTTCGGCTTAAATAGTCGTGCCTTGTGAAATATTCTTTGGTTACATTCTGGCTGCATTCCGGTTATGCTCCGGTTGCATTTTGGTTGTGTTCTTGGATTAAAACGATATCGTTGGACCTAAGTTCTGAGTGCTGTTGACGTCTCTCAAGGTAATTCCCTGTAACAGATCCGGTACTGATCCCCGCAGCAAGAGAGTTTCCCAGGTTTTTACAGAAGTGCTTTCCCAGGCCAAAAACCTATTATCACAAAAGCTAAGGAGTAATCGGAGAAGTAAAATCGTCAAAATCTATGCTAATTTAGACCGAGTGTCCAAACTTCCTTCACGGTTGTGATTTTCTTTGTTTTAACTTGATGAATGATTAAAATGAGCTTGAGAAATTTGTTTTCTGAATTGCAAATTCATTAATAATTCATCAAGTTTAAACAAAGGAAATCATGACCGTGACGGTGTTTGGATATCTGATATTAATTAACATAGATTTTTACGATTTTATTAATCTTCGTTTTCTCCTTAGTTTTAGTTTCGATTGAGAAGATATATCAAACACTCAAGACAGTGTTTGACCACATTTCCAAACACCAAGAAGAGAGTTGAAAATGCGACGCGCAGGGGAGTATTTTTGACGAACTTCGAGGTGTTTGTGAAATGTGGTCAAACACTGTCTTTCGTGTTTGATATATTACATCAAGCGACCAAAAGTCTCTCTCACAATAGCCTTTTGTTTTCGAAACATGAATTTTATGCGTATCATATTTACCTAGAGGCACTGGACAGTAGATGCTTTAAACGTCTGAGACGAATTATTAGTCTTCTTAGGAAAATACAGCCAATTTGCGTTAGTTAACAATAAAATTAAGGTACAATAAGAATGTGCTTCTACTCGCCCCATTCCCTTCTGGACCATTCCACTATTAGAGGTTTTTTGTTTCCAGGCTACTCTTTCCATTTCTACCGGCCAGTCGTTAGTGGCAGCATATGGTGATCGAGTTCGTCACTGCATTTCTGATTATTGATCTTTCTTTTAGATTCAGTTTACCTGACCTCAATTAGATTGTTCAAATTTAGCGGATTTTTGTATACAGTGAAACGTCTTTTAAGCGGACACCTTCGGGACCTTCCCAAGTGTCGGCTCAATAGAGGGCGTCCGCTTAACGGAGGTTTGTAAAAATTGCGCAATGTTTGTTAACGATTAACATTCAACGGCTACTCTGTACTGTGATAAAGTTCCATTTTGTTAAGGAAGCTATCCAGAGTTCAAGTTCAATACCTTTCATTACCAATTTTAATTTGTTTTTTAAATGCAAAAACATAACAGCAAAACAGCAACGATAACACGTGCGGTACATGGACTCTTTGTCAATTCAG
This sequence comes from Orbicella franksi, assembly GCF_964199315.1. Classification (NCBI taxonomy): domain Eukaryota; kingdom Metazoa; phylum Cnidaria; class Anthozoa; order Scleractinia; family Merulinidae; genus Orbicella; species Orbicella franksi. The sequence goes on along the minus strand of NC_138147.1, from coordinate 6,949,735 downwards.
TCCGGTGTCCGCTTAATAGAGGTTTTTAATAATAGAAATTAGCCAAATACAATTTATTTTAGAGTCGAATAGGGGTTCGTTATGAAGGGCAATATAAGACGTTAATTTCGGGACCCGGCTCAGTGTCCCGGCTTAATAGAGGTTTCACTGTAGTTGGATTTCGATGGCGCTAAATATCGCCTCATTTTACCTAAATTAAAACGTGAACATAACGAACATGTAATCAGTAATTATCAATATTTAGGCAGTAACATTTTCTATTTTTAGTCAGATTCCGTCGCCTTCAAGCTTTTGAATTTTTGGTCAAATTTGGAAAGATCATTCTCGAATGCCTCGAGGAGAATATCAGTGTCTAAATTATACATGCCAAAGTCCTCCTACGACCCTGCTAAATATAACCAAGAGCTATTTACAATGCCCTGGATCATAATATATTGTTTGGAAAAAGTCATGATCAAGTCAGCTATTTAAGAATTTATTATATAGCGTCAGACAAGGTTCGTGCGAAGTTCATGTCATGTTCAAACAAATGTCTGAAAACAGCTTATATTACCTTTTTAAGACGAAAACAATGCTGCCTGACCATTACATTGCGTAGATTTTCAGACTATTTTTATCTCAATTCTTGTGTGGAATTCACGCTGTTTCTTTCACTGCCCGGCCAAGATTATTAACGACCGTGAAAAATAGCGCCAGTGATATAGAGAAGTTTGGCAGATAGTGTGTATCAGAGAAAAAAAAAACTATGAATTCTTGTTTTTTCTGTTTTTCATACCTGTGTGTGGGTTTTCTGGCTTCAACATAGAAAACGACCTTTGTCAATAATTGTATGTTGCTATATAAAGTCACCAACCGTACGTGTAGGGTCACATTGGATGAACATTTGGCGGAACTTTTTCGAGTTAATTCCTGTAAATACTATTTCTTTTTTACAATCTTTTTTCTGACATGCCGGCACACCACAATCAGTCCTTGCATGATTCTCCTCTGATCAGATTACGATCGAGTTTATATTTGGACCAACAATCAAAAGATATGATATCAAAACGACGATGCATCCTTATCTTCGTTTTAATCTCGCTTATATTGATACCCAGGCATTTATTCCTATCCCCGCTCTACCAGATGCACGCGAGGAGGTCATGCAGTGGCAAAAGCAGGGATTATACCATTCATTTATGAAGTGTGACACTTAGCCAACATGGGTCACTCTTCACCCTCGGGCGTTGTATTCTCTTGAAATTTCTCGCCTCGAGTTCGTGAGGTCGCCAAAAAACGAAGAACATTCAAAAAATCGTGCTTTCCGCTAAGCACTCAATATATTGCAATTGCTATTTATTTCTTGCATTCAGCCGATATTAAACTAAGGCAATATTTTCTACTCTGACCCCCAAACGATAATTTCGCTATTTCGAGCTTCAAGGTTGATGTTGTATGCGAGAGGGTTTCGTTATCGGTTTTCGGATCTCTCTAACTTCGTCTCGTGAACTTCGGCTGCAATTAGTATCCTTCAGTCAGCGTCAAGTATATCTTTTGTGTGTACCATGAGAGATAACAAAAGATGTTAAATATAGCTCAATATTTGTTAATTACTTCTAAAAGTTTTGGTTTGCACTTGACCCCGTCTTGAAGAAATTTTTTTTAACCTTAAAAATAGCAAAATTAGACAGAAAAATAGTTGAAATTTTATTTCTAACTTTACATTACTAAGTATAGCTGTCTGTGACCCTTCTTTCAAATTAGGGTATGCATTTGTACCCTTGCCCTTTATAGCGTTTGTTAATAAGAATTTTGTCGTCTGATTTATTTTCTTCAGTTTTATTTATTTTTTATCCGTGCTAAGAGAAAACTTGGCATGAGAAGTCACGAGAGCCAGTACCAGGTGCTTGCAATTACTTCTCCCGGTTACAGCAACCTTCATGGGATAGATTAGCGGAAAGCTTTTCAACTATTCGTGTACATTCCTCTTAGTACTGTTTATAGAATATATTGATGACTGACATGTTTTCTCGATTATATAAATTATAACTTTATTAGCTTAATAGCTAGCCTTCAAACTGAAGGAGGTTTCCAAATGTCGATCGTGCAGCACTTTCTAAATATATAAAACTAATATTTTTTAGATTTTCGTGATCAGAGTTTGTAGATCTTCTCCAGAGAGCTGTGCTACGTCCAGGCTACCTTATCCCTTAGGGGCTGTGTTTGCCTATATCAGTTCATTACTTCTGTGTTAAACGTTTGTTCAACTTGAAACTACTGAATATTAGAAGAGACTCAATCACCTATCAATTCAGAAACATTACTCCACGAGATGTTTGACAAACAGTGTCTAAATGGTCGTCTCTAGGTTTTTTTTAATTAATATTTTATTATTTTTATTATTTTGAGTGGCTGGATCTAACTTTGGTCGCGTTCGACGCGATGTACAATAACGGGATAATGGTTGATCGAGTACAAAGGTGCAGTGGCTTGTGCAGTTTGTATTTTTAAAAACTACATGTCGTTACCTATCGTTTTCTGTCCAAATTTGGGTAATTACTTTTGTACTACTTGAAACTGCTGCTATAATGACAATCACAATTGAGATTATTACCTCTCGTGAATGGTCTTGTTTGGTGTTTTTCTCAGCCGAGCACGTGTTGCTTAACTTAACGGCGTCGGTTAGACTGGGAGAGAAAAGAATGGCAGCGGAAGTTCCACAGAGGGGTGGATATTAAGAGAGCGCTGATTTCCGTTTCCTGTGCATTTTCCTGTTCCTGTCAAATACTGACTATCGCACGATCGGGCAGGGGAGGGAAGGGGGAGGAGAGGAAAGGGGAAGAGAGGAGAGGGGAGGAGAGGGGAAATAGATACCCCAGCTTAAAAGCCCGGTACAAGTTCGGTACCACGGAAAAGATAAACATTTTCCTTTTTGATCTAAGATTTGCTGTAGTGACTTGTTGCTTTTTTTGGCAAAAGGAACAAGAACATCTGAAACATATTGGAGAATCAAAAAGGATTAAGTAAAACTATTATTGACTTTTTAGCTGAGGCTTTGGATTAAATTTGGTAAAATTCCAAGAGATTTTATCACATCTCACGTGCTGCACGTGTATATGCTTGGCTAAACAGTTTTATATATTTTTTTTTTGTAGCTACGTGGTGTTTGGTGTTATCCCCGGTCGAAACAGTAAGAAGTGAAACAAATTCCTAACAACTAGAGCGGTCGCGGACAGCTGTTTTCAACCATGTTATTCTTAATTCTAAAGAAAGCTAATTAACGCTCAGTTGACCGCTAACAAAAATAGATGAAACGAGGAAACACAAATACCCGGAATTGAAATGCTGTAGCACGATCACATGCGATTATAATTCAGTTATCAGGGATATAAAAAAATCTTTTGCTTTCACAAAAGCATGGTTTGAGTGGATAACGTTATTTTGGGATAAACTGCTTGTGTTTACGGAAGCTGTGGGTGGAGTTAGTGACAGGGCAGAAGTTGTTTACGAAGAAGAATCGTTCAAGTACATCCGATTTGACAATGACTCATGTGCGCTCAATATAGCTACGCGATTAACATGAGCCGCGTGGAAATCACGTTGTTGTTGTGTTTCTCGATTCTTAACGCTATATGGCGAATAAAGCCCAAAAGGTGGTCTTTACCGCAGTTTGCTCGGTTGTTTGTCGGCCAAGGACAGCTATAAAATGTTCTTCACATATCATCGAGAAGGTTTCACTGAAAACCATTTTCACTTATTTGTGTAGTAGTGACCTCGTCTTTACGGAAGCTCGAATAAGTGTTTGTAACTGCTCACAAGTCCACTGGACCAATGGGAGAATGGCTTTTAAACAGTCGTACGTTATATTGAGTCAGGTTTGCCCATGCTTACGAAATTACAGCTTCTTAATCGAGGAAACAGAACGATAGAGTACTAAAGTATACAACCTTCGAAGAGGAAGCAATAAACTATATAGAAACTCAAGAATGAGGAAGGTCGAACGGGGGCGCGAATTACACATGACGTGTACCTCCTTAGCCCCCTTGCTTATAGTGATCTATAGAGCAAAAACTAAAGATAAACTGATGTACAAATTTCACTGAAATTGAATTTCGCAGACTGAGTTGATGTACAAACTTCTTTTTCCATCTGTGCATACCAGCACTTAATGTTCAAATTGCGGAAACTGCAAATCGCGGGCAGTAAGCCAGTATTTTCTTGGGTTTATCAGTGTCCCGAGTGAAAGCTTATCATATCGGATTAATTTAGGGAGATTTTAGTTCGTCATAAAAGGATTGAGTTTATAAAAGGATGGAATTTTATTTCTAAAAAACTGATAATCTGCAAACAATGCGTGCGGTAAATAGGCCATTACCCGAATTTCTCAGATTTTTCAGGACTGAACAACACAGTTGAATTACTAAGAGCTCTATCAGTCGCCAGTAGGTCATAGAAGTCTCTCAGGAACACACTTCAACCACCTAAAATAGAATAAAAAACACTGAATGGCCAGCTTATAATAGGAAGATCGTGCCATAAAGAACTAAATCTTTAAATCCTTTAATGGTTCTTATTATCCGAAAAAAGAATGATTTTAATACAATTTGGACACACAGATGGGAAATTTCGAATGATTTGACGTTTCAGATCTCTGTCTACAGTGAAGATTTATCGTTATATGTTCCCTTGGCTTACAAACGGGCACATATTGTCCGGCGACACAAATCTGAGCTTGACCTAAGGTCCTCTAAAAGTTTCTAAAATAAACTAAATGATATGATGCACTTCTTGTCTTGACCAGTTTGTCTTAAGACAGCTGAAGATGTAATTAACTCATTGACAAATGTAAACTCGTCCGCAAATAGGATATGATGACTCACGACCACGTAGTTTATGAAATTAATGGCCTATATCTGGCAGAAATACGACGATTTTTTCCGATGATAGTTTTCGTGGAAATCAGGCAGTCTATAGTCCGCGCAGAGGGCATCTTGAAATTCAAAAGGAAAGGTTAACAAAAAGTTGACGGAACATCTGAAAGATGTCAAGCAATCACTCTGCTTTCTTGCGCTGAAAATAAAAGTTCAAGTTCAGAGATATCGTTCAAATATGTTGTTACACTCAAATGAAGAGAACGCATGTTTCAATATTAGAGTCAAGGAAAACTTACACTTGATTCATATCGACACATCGTCTTTCTCACTTTGAAAATAAACGTCAACATGTCTAAATATTAAGATAAGAATTCAACACAAGGATTCTATTCTTTTGCTGTAATCATTTTGGGACTTCATTGGACAATGGCAAAATAGTCGACTTCAAATTTGAAGAGTCATGCGATGTTTTCGCCAGCACTGTCTTGAGCGTGTTACGTTCGCTCGTTAGGTTGTTTTTGATAGACTTTAACTTCCAAATAATGGCTTTGATGGATTGCTAATTTTACGATTAGCGACTAGTTAACGACTTTAAAGATCAACTCGATAAAACTATCAAAACATGTTACACAGGGAAACAAAAACGAACCAATCACAGTGTCAGACAGAAAAAAAACACGATTAATTTTAGCACAAAACCGCAATTTGATCCCAGTGTGTCAGCGCAGAAGAAAATAAAAACAGTGTAATTGTCGCCCACGCTCTATATAACAGTTAATGGTTTTCCGGGACTTACATCTGTCACTCAAGATTAACGCTTTCATGATCTTTGCCTACGATGCATGAGGCTTAAATGGTTCAGGGCGCAGCAGAGAGATTGGAACTTTTACCTTATACTGACACCGTTTGGTTCCGCTTTCCATTCACTGTTTTGACCCACAGCCGTGCGCTGTTGCATTGTCCCGTCCTGCGAACCGTCAAGTGTTGCGGCAAAACGTGTTAGACAAAACAAGAGAGAAGCAAATTTAGGCATCCAAGGTAAAAAAAGCAAGACTATCCTCCTGGGTCCCTGGATCGTCAGACTATAAACAAACTGAAGACTGTGAATAGACAACAAAGTGTTTGAACGTGGTCGAAGAAACATGTACAACAGAAGCAGCCGACCATCGAGTATTCACCTCAGTCATAACGAAATCTTTGTCAACAGCGAAACAGAAGCGACGGACAGTCGAGAAAATTCGCCTTCGCCGACCGTGATGGAGAAAACGGATCTGTTGCCCCGTGCTATACGGAGGGCAAACTCCAAGGTTCTAACTCCCGAAGTCTTGGATCTTTGCGCCAAAGAAATTCAACAAGAAAACATGTCTAGAAAGAGGTACGAACAAGCTGCCCTGTATGTGTACGGTACAAGCCAGAGACACTGTGGTTTAGAGAGTACAGCCTTGGCAAGCCAACCTGGAAGTGTGTTTAAAATACCGCATCTTTCTGACCCTTGTTTCACGGGCTTTGGCTATTTTAGATGATCGGGTATCAACTTGAAAGACACAAACACTGATCAGTCAGTTTAATGTGAGACACTACAAAGAAATCGAAAACTGATTCAACATCAAGACAACGGACATATTTGCTACAGCTGTAGCAAATTCAACCCGCGAGAGGCAGCATTTTGCTGAAGATAAACGGACTTTCAGCCGCAAAGTCTAAACGAAGGACAATATTTAAGTTGAATTAACTTCGATTGGAAACTTCAGAGAGGTTAAGCAGCACGCTCTAGACCAGAGTTCTACATTCACCGAGATTAATTAAGTATTCCCATTGATTTTGTTTGATTTTATTCAATTTATTACACAAACGCATCAGGAAAAAAAACCTTACTTAAACAAAAAAATACGAACGGACTTTTATCACGAGCGTGATGCTTAATCTCTTAAACAGCCTGAACAAGGTTTACTTAAAAAAAAAATTGAAGCATTGTTAATGTTATTTAGAAGAAACGTGTTGTGTACACCATAAAAATAGATGTATGGATATGAGGTAAATTTTTATCAGAGTGTTATATTTAAATGTAATATAGACAAGGTCCAAAAACAAGTTATTTAAATAGATGTATATATTGTAAAGCCAGAAAATCAAATAAAACGCGAGACTACGTGACAAAGTCAGTCAATCCTGCCGAGCAGTGATTTTAATAATAATAACCTTGATTTAGATAACAACACGTCAGCTAGAGCTAAATAAAGCTTCAGCTACTCAAGACAATAGATTTGACCTTGATCGAAAAATTCCTTCCCTTTTGTCTCATGAATATTTTTGGCTTATTTGCATGAATGAAGACAAATTCCAAAACGCACAGCCGAAGGAACAGCTTCAAGTGTGATAATTAAAAAAAAACCTGGCTCTAAATATGTTCTTGAAAAGTTGAAGAAGACCAAACGAATAAGTTTAATATCTTTGATACAAATTATTGTGAGCATTTTTGTCAAATTTGCCTTCAGGCAGTGCGGACACATGTCTACCGCCGGAAGGGCAGTTTTTGTTTTGGCATAAATAGAAGGCTTCGCTCTGTGCCAAGTGTCATGTTATTTGTCCATCTGCACGTATCTGTACAGTGATTAAAAAGGTCGTTTTAAATAATTTTTTAGATCAATCCGTGAGCGATCACTTTGCTCGTCAGTGAAAATATCATACAAAGCACGTACAGGTGCATGAGACTTCATGCGGGTAGAAATTTGACAATGAAGATCAGAAAACATACTCCAATAAAAAAGTGAAGAAATTACTATTCCCTGTATTTCTTTTCTTTCAAGGAACGAATTCATTTTGTGTCATTTTTTGTACAAATCGGTCTCGGGCTGATAAAATATTTATGACCCGCTTTAATCATCATTCTAAGTTTGTGCATCGCTTTTCCTTCCTCTTGTTGTTGGTTTCTTTTCCGGTATCCCTGAGTGTAGATAATTGATTTCCTTGGGCACGGATAGTACTCACTGGGTGGCAAAAAAACATGCCCAGAAGTTTGCTGTCTATATTCTTTAGGTCAAGCGGTCTGCGCTCGATTATAAGACGTCTGTTGAGAGTCGATCGCAGGTACCAAGTACGAACAATTCGAGTGTACATGTATTCCTTTCGTCCACAGAACTTTGAACATAGATCTGCTGTCAATCAAATGACAGGCCACTGAACTTTTACCTCTCGGTATTTTGATCTGTTCGTTCATGATGCGTACGTTAATACTGCTTAAAACAGATTTTCGATGGGAAGGACAAGACAGCACCCACAATAAGACTACAACAGGGCACATTCTGCGGCTCTGTGTATCCTCTTGTCTTAGTCTCATCGTCAACTCAGTTTGACACCGTGACGATTGTCCTAAAAAAAGTTCTTTGCTAGAGAAAGAGCTGGTATATATATATCTTTTTTTCCTTTCACCTTTCGTGGCATGCGCTTAAGACAAAACTTCACTTGTGATCATTTATATTGACTTCATACAGTGGGCGCTTTCCATTTAACCAAAGATTCCAAAACTTTCGAAACAGGGGCAAATGGTAGGAAATTTCCACGAAACTTTCCGGAAGATCCGAATATTGCTTAATTTCTAAAATGCGAACCATTCAACCGAAAATTTCAGAAATTCCAGGATGAAAATCAAATGGAACTGAACTAACCGACAAGCAATTTTCGGAAGTTTGGGTATAGCTCGTGAGGTTGTCGGAAATACACCTTTCTAGCTTAGGCGATTTGTTTTACCATAACAGACCGTTATTCTCTAGAGAATTGTTCTTTTATGAGTGTCTTCACATGACATACAAGAGCTTCTCCTGCACATGGTCTGAAACGGGGCAACAAAGCACCTGAGCTAAAAAAAGATCTATTGTGGAAAATGCTGTTCTATTCGAGACTGGAAATTTCCTAAATGCAAACCGTAGTTTTTGGTCGAATGGAAAGCGCCAAGCATCAACTAATTCAAGTAGTTAATGGATTTAGATTACATGTAGGCAGCCTGCGCTTGAGTACCGCGTGTTCTGGGTCGGTTCTGGAACTAAAGAAACCGAGGGCGCTTTCCATTAAACGAAAAATTATGGTTTTGATTTCCGTAAATTCCCAATGAGGAGTGGAACAGCTTTTTCCGGATTTTCAAGGAAAAAAGAACAACCTCGCGAGGTACACACAAATTTTCGGAAATTTTTCACAAGGGATTTTCGTTCCATTTCATATTCCTCCCGAAATTTCATAAAATTTCAGGTTGAATGGTTCACGTTTCGGAAATTCAGCAAATTTCGGATTTTCCGAAAACTTTCGCCGGAAATATCCGTAACAATTATATCCCGTTCCAAAACAATCCGGAATTTTTGGCTTGAATGGAAAGGGACCCTAAAACAATTCTGAGATCACTGGAAACTAGGTTAATAATGCAAAGGAATGTATTTTCATTCTTTGGGATGAATACAGAACTTTTCTTTCTTGCCTGGATCTGAGTAAAGAGCTTTGCAACCTACATGTTGTCAAGGTTGGAACTATAACTAGGTAGACTTAACTCCCTCTTAATAAAGGTACTTATTAGGAGTGTCATCGTTGCCCCAGGGGTATCAAAACACAATGGGGTGCACAAGTTTTCACTAAGGACCCAAAACCTGCTCTAGCAGGTGATTGTAAATTATTTAATTGCCAAGATGTTTGAACACATTCAATGTTAAACACTGCAAAGCGCTTACAGGTAAGTTTAAGTCTGCATAAGAGCCAAGTGGCCCATCAGGCCAGCACTTATCTCCAGGTTTCACGTAGCATGAAATGATTAGGGGTGTTCCTACCACCCCCAGGATGGGATACTAGTCCATCGCAGGGTTAACCCCCTAACATAAAAATTTGCTGGTAGACACTTATACACCTGGGTGGAGAGAGGCACTGTGAGAGTAAAGTGTCTTGCCCAAGAACACAACACAGTGTCCCCGGATATGGCTCGAATCTGAACTGCTAGATTCAGAGGTGAAAGGACTAACTATGAAGCTACTGAACCCACACCAAGCCTTTTTGGTAATAAGTAACAACAAAGCAAAATGGATCGAAGATGGTTACAATTACTGAAGGTCCAGTTGGACTACAGTTAGAATGACAAACTTAAATCAGTTTAGGCCAACGTTTCTAAGATGTGCTATCTTTAAACTCCTTTTTAATAAACAAAAAATGGGAGTAGTATGTCCTGTGGTTGCCTCAGGGGAACTTCTAACTATTTTCAACTCACTACAACTCCAGCCCATTAACAAGCAAATTAAAGTAAATGAAATTAACAAAGGAAATTAAGGTATAGGAAAGGTAAACAAACTAAAATAAATTCTGACAGGATTATAAATAGATTATATCTGGCTGGGATGTAGCTGATGGCCGGCTGCAGACTGTTTGAACCAGCTGAAAGGGAAATTCAATCTGACTGAAATTTCACATGAAAACAAAGACTTCGGTAAGCTTTGAAGCTGCTAAAGGCCAGGAAACCAGCAGGGCATGCTAATGTACCAGCTGGATCTTTTTTTTCAGCTACATCCCTGAAGGAGGATCAAAATAATACATCAACTGTGTGAAGTGCAAGTTTTCATAGCTGCTAAAATATACTAGCTGTTATGGGAATGATTAAATACAATTTGAGAAAGGAGCACACAGTTATCAATCTCTTAACTGTGAGTACTATTTTGCTAAACGACCTTAACAAATACTTCAAAGCTTTTTTGTATTGTGCAGTTCAAGATATCCATACTACCCCCACAGAAGGGATTGGAATTTCCTGGCGGGGGGGGGGTGGGGGTTCTGTAAGACCGAAAAATTTAAAGAAGTGAATGAAGCTTAATTGGAATTTCCAGTGGGTAAGGGAGATCTTAGTAAAAATCTGGAACTACACATTGCAACAGTAATGTTACTTAGAATACAAATAATACCTGCACAAGTAACATAAATAGCTTACAAAACCCTAACATTGCTTGAAATACTTGTGCTCTACTAAAAATAAACATAACTTACAAAGCTTATTTATAAATGAAATTATTGTTTATAAATAATGCAACAATACCAAACGGTAGTTCAGAATATGATCAATAAATGTCCAAAACTTGCAAAACTGAATGACTTTACAGTGTAGAGCTTCGGTGAGTAGAACTCCCAGGGAGGGGTGGCAAAAATTCCTACATTGAAAAGGACGTAGACCGCAAAACAAGTAAACGTGTGAGCATGACTGTGAGCGTGACGTGTGAATGGCGATGCCAATGCCCACACTACTAGCGGCATTGCCACTCGCACATCACAATCGCACTGACTCACGCTTGCACACTTACTTGTTATGCTTTCTTCCCCACAGATTTTTGAGGAATAGAGACTGCTCACAGTCCGAAAAGGGCAGGGCTCCTTGTCATACCTTTTAGGGCTTGAAAAAGTGGGTTTGGTACCTCTTAGGGTACTCAGCCTCAAAACGTACAGAGCAAGAGCTTTTGCGATACCTTTCAGGGCATTGAGCCAAAAAAATTTGGAGACATGTACAGTTAACGTGTTGTTTTAGAACTGGTACCTCTTTGGGTGAAAAAGATTTCAAGCCACGTCCACAAAACAAGATGTTAGACAAGTACCTCTTAGGGGTTGTTGTCAAAATTTTTGATGAGCAACTCTGTCCTTTTTATACTGGAGTGCCGGCCAATGGTAGAACTGCGCCAGAAGAAAGAGTTTTTAGAATGTGGCACTGATCATGAATGCTTTGAACTTCTATCAAACAATGGTCAGCTACCACTCCCCATGTTAAGCGCCTAACCTATAAGCATATCATTATCAGTAGCAAAACCCGTCATCAACAGGAGATATGGCCAACTTATGAAAATTTAAACATAACTAAAAAAAACTCCCACCCTCTTGGAATTGCACTACAACACTTCTTATTGGTCAATTCTTATTGTCACATTCCATTTTCACAAAAGATTAGTGAAAATTATTGCTGAGCTTACCAGAGATCACTTTTATCTCTGACACTGATTGTAAAAAGAAGTCTTCCTAAACTTGTGCTGAAGGTCATCAGCGTGTTTTTTCACTCATTATTGATAGCCAGGAATTCAAACTCTCCTCTCCTGGCATAGAAATGTAAGTGGAAAGGATATCTAATGCCAAGTCACATGTGTTACTTAAATATACATTCTCTGGTTCCAGAGATTGTTTGTATTTTCCAATAACAATTGACTGAAAAAATCTTGCTGCTACTGACCAATACAAAAGGCCAAGCCCTGACTGCGACAAGCCGTGAATGCTCTGATATCCATGTAGCATGTGACCAGCCATTCTTATAGCCTCATTATGTGCATCACCTTGCTGCACTTGTAGCGTTATCACATACATCATACAAATGGCAACTTCAAATACCCTGTACGAAACAGACATGTCCCCAAAGTCTATGATACTGACAATTTCATGGCCGTCACCACACTGATTGGGAGCAACAATAATGTTTTCATCATTAATATCACCATGGATGATCTGTTTCTTTAGATTCCCAAGCTTCGGAATGACTTCATTAACAAAATTATTGTAGACATGGGTTAGGAGTTTTTGTTCAGTGTCATCATGGGTTGCAATCATGATGTAACTTTTAATGGTGTGTATCTGTGACAGGTCCCACTCGTGCTTAAATGAATCATCAAATCCAGAGTGGTGAAATCCCTGAAACACATAATATTTATTTTAAAAAAATTCTCTATTAATATTGAGTTAATAAAAAAGTATTGGCATAATCTAAAGGTGGTGTCATAAGGGCACATAAATAGAGTGGTTACCAATGAGTCGTTGCAGAAAAGATCTGGTCCCCCTCACAGAATGCTTTTTGGTTCAGCAAAACAGCCATTCACAAGTTTTTGTCACAAGTAACTGTCACTGTTATTTCTATTGTCATGTCATAAGATAGAAATAAAGAAAAGTTTCCTGCATAAAGAAAGTTTATGTTCTAAAACTTGTTGTGAAACATTATTCCACACATTTTGTTGGTTTGGGAGCAGTGCAAAAGATGGAGAGGGAAGAAGTAAGTGAGGAGTGTAGCCCAGGAAAGCAAGGTTCTTTTGCTCTTTGCTTGATGCTGTCACCACCACCCCCCCTCCCGCTCTTGCCCTCAACCCCCCCCCCCCTGAAACAGGCTACTGTAAGGGAAGCTGTCTCAGTGTACTAGTTTGGGAACATGCAAATGGGGTAAATAGGAAGGAAGCCATGTCAAAATAGACTAATTGAAATTAAAGAGCTGACGTAGTTCATATTTGAAGAAACTGAATCTCTTTAAAATTTGCTCAGAAAAATTGACCAACCCCTGCCCTCCACAAAAAAAAAATAAATAAATAAATTATGCACATCACAAGATGGTGCACGCTGATAAAATACATGCAGCTGGATACAGGAATTGTACCCATTCCCAAGTCAGCGCAAACTAAATAAGCTAACCTGAGAGTGTTGTCTAGGGTGAAGTGGTGTTTAGGCTAACCGGAGTATAGTACTGCTTAGGAAAACCAAAGTGGTGCTTCTATTTAAGGCTAACCGGAGTACATTTTAGCGGTTCATTTTTAAGTGGTCCTCAGTGTATTTGTACGTATTAAATTACCTGTAGGGCTTTATTCATCTTTGCTACATAGCAACCCAGATTGAAGAGAAGCCCAGGGGTGCAAGGGACATCTTTAAACAGCTTGCCGGGAACAAAGCTGAGAAGACGTACGGCGTTAACTCTCGCCCTGTGATTTCCTTCACTTGCAGCATCAGATGTCAAACAGCAGATCGAGGCAAATTCATTATTCAAAGCCCTCAAAGGAACTTGACACGTGAAACCCTGCTTCTTCAAGTATAACATTACTTCGTTCTGTGCATTCACAAAAGAGATATTCCCCGAATCCACGTGATTTAAAATCTTCAGGACGAATTCACATTCGCTCGTTTGCAGTTCATTTTCGTGATCTGGAAGTGTTCCTTTCATGTAAAAATTCCGGTCATCGTAACTAACAAATTCTTTCACTAACGTAGGATCAGATATACTTAAGCCATAGAGTGAACAGGCTAGTCCAATAGCTTTTTGTGTATCAACTACAGGCCGGATAAGGGCTAGGTTTCCTTCGTTCACTGTTTGAATGTCCATATTTTAGACTATTTGCCACCTCACTCTGTCCCTTTTATTTGGACCGTATCCAGAGGGCCTATCCAGATCACTTCGCGCTACCGGCCGGCCGGACTGCAGAATTTTACCTCGAAGACACGAAAAACGCCGTAGTCACCGTCTCGGCGCCATTTTGAAACAATTTTTACGCACTGCTGACTCACGCATGACATATCCCTCGACAGGTAACAGTGGGCGGTGCGAAAAACGGTAACGGAAGGGCCGCTCCTTTGAAAACGTTCCCGCTACAACTTTTGCCTGCTAATGAGGCAAATTGACCCAATATGGTGTAAGCTCTCGCAAGCCACCAGCTCCCCTAAGCGCCCTTCGGTGGTCGCTTTAATACGGGCGGAAGGTTCGACTGCACCTTCAAGGCTAGTGGTCTCATCATGAAACAGAAGTGCCAAATTGGGCTTAATTTAGTTGGTTCCTAGCTTACGAGCAGGCGCGGCACACGTTTGGGGAGTACACGGGTGACTTTCCAATTAATGACCTTCAGTCCCTTAGCGCTTCTACACCTCCCCGCCGGATCGTTTCGCTCGCCGACTCGCTCTCGGTTCCGTTCGCAGGACTCAAAAGTGAGTAGCCTGCGTAGCAAGCGTTTCCGTGGGGTTTGGAAGCAAAGAAAGACCGAGGAACGGGATTTTCGGTGTTTTGTCTGCGCGGAAAATGGGGCGAGAGCGAAAAAAACTAATAAAAGAGGGGGGTGGGAGAGGGGAAGCAAGTTTCCTTCCTTCCCCTCCCCCTTCCCCGTCTTTTACTCGCTCCAATTTTCGCGCTGTAATTCTTTGCTCCCGAACCCCACAGAAACGCTTGCTACGCAGGCTAAAAAGTGAGTAGCTGAGCTTCAGCATGCAGGAAGGTTTGCTATATCAACCCTCTTCTTAATTCTACTGCATCAGACTTTTAGTAGCCACATACCTTTCTAGAGTAAAATATTTATTCAGATTTCTCTGGGCTCTCCAACCTAGCCTACGTGTAGCCGTACCCTCCTCGCCAAGCTCAGGGGATGGGAACGGCTACCCGTAGGGAAGTCCAAGGGCCAGCCCTTACCCCACCTCCTTCACTATTTTGAAGGCAAACGTCTGCTGAGACAATTCACCGAAACGTAATGAGTGGGTCCTCACTTGCAAATTTGCATTTTACTCATCGTCGTTCTGGCTGAGGCATTTCTATGAAGAAGACTAGAAACGGCGGTGGAAAGTTTAGTTGTTCTTGTTGTTTTAAACATTTTTTTAAATCTGTTTTAAACCTTTTTAAGAATATTTTATGTACACACATCGCTCAAGCAGTATTCTTGAGTGGTAAAAACCGACTACCATATTCCCTCTTTCTGTCTCTCCCCCAGCCCCCTTCCCCGCTCTCTACTACAGTCAACTTCCGTTTCCGTAAACTTCCGAAAGTAGCGACCCTCGTTACTTTCGAAATTGACAGTCTTTGGGGCTCGACGAACTCAAAGTGGGTCTGTGGACAGACTGCTAGTTTGTTTACAGTTTACCTCATCTATTAATTAGTAACTAACTGAACCAAACAAAAGAGCGATACTGAAGTGTATTTCATTCTCAGTTTATTTCGTTGAACAATTATAATAACAAATCTCTAATTCTATCAAAACTTTTAAGCGTTTAACAAACCCTTGAACGATTCTCTGTTATTTTAATTGAGGCATGAAATTAGTGAATGTAATGTCATCATATCATTAGCTCAAAATGAGTGTAGAGTCTAAGATAATAACATTTGTATACTGTATAAAACTTTCGATCCTTAAACGGGCTAGGTCAATATTTTAGGTAATTATGCTTATTTTCGTCAGCTGAGTTCTAAACTCAGTTCAAAATCTTCACCACATATCAAAGCATGAATTCCGAGCATAATAAACGAAAATTACACAGGCTAACGTAAGAGACAACCCGAGATCAGGCGTTCTTTTTTTATTTTTCCTTCCCCCATTCTCCTCAAAAAAGAATGCCTGGTCGCACACTATACTAGAATGGGGTCGATGTTCTTCGAGTTTACTATAATACAATCCGTTTTAATGTTCTCCAATTTTGTCTACCAACACCCGTTTTTGGCTTTCCTGTTTCTTTCAAGTCTTCCTACATATTTTAAAGGATATTGTGATATTCCAGTTAATTCTATGACCAGCTGATAAGGGCTAACATTACCTAAAATTGGGTGACCTAGCCCCTATATACAATGCCATCGGTGGGTCCAGCTTCTTTTGGGTAAATTAAATCCTGAAGTACTGAAATAAAAGCTATTGATTTGTATGTAAATTCCCGGTCAAAAAATCTTAGATACTTGTATACAAAATGCCACTTTGTGACAAATCACTTAAGTAAGTAGTCATCATTCAGTTCCCCCCTACCACCCCAAAAGAAATGTCCGAATAATCGGATCGAGATCAACGCTGAACCTGGAGTGGCGAAGAGGAGGGAGGAGGGGGGTAGGGGGGGGGGTGAAGAAAAAGGCCCCTTGCCTGAAACAGGAAGTGTCCAAAATCTTTTGAGCAGACATCGTTACATTTGTGGTACAAGGTGGATCTAACTTATAGTATAAATCCCATCCTCGATCCAAAAGCTTCCCACTTTGGGATCGAAATTTGATTGAGGTTTAAAGAGAAGAAAGAAAACCTCTGAGAACTGGGTGAATTGATTACATTGCTTCAGAGTCAGTGCACAAAAGTTCAGTAACATATGTAACATTCAAATACAAGGATTTGAGTAGTAATCACACATGTAGTATTTACCAATTACTGTATTCCAAGAGCGCGCTTTGGATATCATCCCATATCCAACAAGCGCGAGTGGAATAATTGTATTATTTAAAAACGCCCCCAAAACATAGAAAAACTAAACTAAAATTAAAAACGCCCCCCAAAATTACGCGTGTGTGTACCATATTTGTAGAGCATGGTATAATGGCTCGTATACCATGATAGCTAAGCCAGTGAAAACTCTTAAATTGATCCAGTTTTTAAAATGCTTACTATGCAGTACAAAGTGTTTCCCACCTTAAAGTTGATGTATAAAAACTAGTGGCTAGAGTAGCCATTTGACAAAAGCTACTGAGCAGCACTTTCATGTTTCACTTTCATTTTTCACCACATGAAAGGTACGTATATTCTAAATTTTGGCATTCTTCAGGAGGCACAGGGTTCGGTTCAATCTGTAGCACGCACGGTGCTTGACTTATTCTTAAAAACAGTCTGACATCTTTACGTTGGTTAGGCCACTCTTGGCAAAGAAATCAAAAGCTTTACATTGCATGTAAGCTAAGTCGTTCTTTGATTGGGTACAAGATAAGGAAACCCAACAAAAAGATATCAAAACGATGTCAAACATTCACCACTCAATCCCAGCCGTCAAACCGTAAATAAATTAACGTGGTTCTACTGTGATCACTCAAACAAAAAGCTACTGAGCAGTGCTTAGACGTGATACTGTTTATTATGCTGTACAAGGTGACTCAAAATGTTTAGTATGTCAATAAAACCTCAGTGAGTGACCATTCAAATGAAAGCTATAGCTCAGTACTTTCATGTGGCACTGTTTACTGATCATGCTGTACAAGATGGTTCAAACTGAATTTCAAAGACCTTTTCCCTACGAGACAGAGAATCTGCCTAGGGTACTTTTCAATAGTCACAAAGAGTTCCAACTTGTCAGGTGGGTTTCATTGCCGAAAGGTTTTATCGCACTTAAAAACTACAGCCTAATTTTTTCAAGTCAATTAATAGTTCGCAATCCGTCTTGATCTTGACCATTCGCGTACCTTCTAGGTTAAATTTGCCAGCCGCTGTTCGGGAAAAGAGCCCGCAAACCTTCCCTGACGGAACGTAGCCTGGGCACGAGAGAGCGGCGGAAATCAAGCCTGGTGTTTAAAACGATGGTGAACCATTAATTCTTTGGTAGCTCGTAATTTTGTGAAGTCGAAAAAATCTTCCTCCTGCCATCTGTAGTTTCTTTTTCAAAGCATCTATCTGTTCTTTATATCGAATTTCGTTGTGCACTAACTAAGCTAACACTATAACCTACCGTATGTATTTTTTATACACTTACAAGTAATGCATTTTTTTCAAAATTTACCTAAATTGATCACGTTACCTCCGTAACAAAAGCAGACCTAAAGATGTTGGAGATTGGAGATCTTCTATTAGAAACTTCCAGCTAATTTTCAAGAATCTTGGCGAGGCTTGCGCCGCTTTATTCTGTCAATTTCCACTTGAAGTGCCGCATTGCGTTTTCTTTCTTCGTCAAAGTCATTTGTAAGCGTCTCTATCTCGCTTGCGAATTTATCATCCAGTCTCCTTATATCTTCACTGTGTTTCTTATCCATTTTACTGATCATCTCGCGTAGCTCGGCAACCTCTTTTCGTAATTTCTCTACTTCACCTGGTGCTGTGGTAAAAGGTTCTACTTTCTGTACTGGTGGCACCTGGGCCTCATCTCTCAGGGATTTTCGCTTCTCTACCGCGTCGCTTTTGGGCGATAATAACGCAGGCGCCTTAATACAAAAGACAACTGAATCAGTGAGACTGAAAAGGAGCAATGACTGATGACAGCAAGCTTGTTTCATAATTATTATTATTTCACAGAAGGCAAAATGTAATTTCTGACGATTCAGGGACAAATTAGTAAGAAATTATCATTCTGACATCACGATAGAGAGGATTGCGGGGTGTCATGGGATATTTAGGGACTTCGTGTTCGTCCACTTTTGCTTTTGCTATAACAGCTTGTATGCATAATTGTAAATGTTCTACGGTTTTGTACCCTTTCCTTGGGTTCTCGTGCTGCTACATTAGATGATGAATACGGCCACATCTACAGGGTGGTTTTCTAGTGGTTTTTCGTATCTTGTGTAGCACAAATTCTAATTGTTAGAACCAGTTGTTGTATTTTGCAAGGATACAGATTATGCTGTAGGACGGAATACATCTGCATCAGATGACTGACTGACGCATCCTCAATAAATTATTTACACTGAATGTCTCGTGTTAGTGTAATCAGAATTTGAAGGAGAGTAGTGTCAATAAATACATCTTTCTTTCCATCACACACCTTCTCAGGCTCCGTGTGCTGTTTCTTCTCCCGAGCTTCTCTGACTTCCTTTTTCCAGGCTGGCTCTTTTGGTCCTTCTTTAGGACGCCCAGGGGGCACCTTGCTTGGTTCCTTCGAGGCGAACAAGAAGTTTGTACGATAAATGAAGGACTGAAGTAAGACCATCCGTAAGAAAAAGGACGGAGAGATGATACAACAAGGTTCACTTGACAAAAGAGATTATCTATCCTTTTCACAGTACAACATACATTACTATAGCTCTACTGGTGCTCTATCACGAATGCTGTTCTCTGATTGGCAACGCTACTCACTATTTATTCAGCTGTAGATGAGTAGCCTAGCAGTGTGTAGTTGTTGACAAAATGGCGACCGCTTCTTTGCGTTTACGAGTTGAAGTGTCTGTTAACATCATGCATTTAGATAAAGCCTTGAATGACCAGTAGATTTATGCTAAAACGATCTCGATCTCTATGCGCGATAATTGACGTTGGCTGCGCCCTTGTCAACTATCACGCGATAGAAATCTTGAGCTCATAATTTACTTGTTAATTAAAATTAATATTGTTCCAAAACGGAACAAGCTGGATTCATAGCTGGAAAGCTAACAAGTCGTACACTGTACTCTCAAGTCAGAGGCCATTGAAACCTAACATATTGTCCTCACAGTGTGTTTCTGCACAGGACATGCTCCACCCTAGTGCAATAATTGAGTAACAGCGACCTGCCTGGACAAAGCGTGACAAACGAATTGACTCATACAAGCGGTGGCAGGCTATGGCAATCGACTTGTATTATTGCTCCCATTAGTACTGTTTCATAAACAAGGCCTAACTGAGCCATGAAAACACTAAAGCTCCTGCCTGTTAAAAGGCAGCCAAGACAAATTGGGTGATGCATGTTTACGTAAATTCAGACTTTTTTAAATTAGTTATATGTGCAGACAGCTGGACACTGGCAGTGAAAGTGTTACTAGAAAGGAAAACTTTATTACTTACAGTTACAGGTAATAGATCATCAAACATGCTTCCACTAAGACGAGCTGAGTCAGTTGCTCGCCCATCCTGTAATAAAAGGTTTCAATTCTCTATCAGACCTGCACTGCATAACAATTATGCCTGATACACAATACCACACAAAGCCAATGGAAAAAATAAGAGTAATGATAAACAACATTAA
This sequence comes from Orbicella franksi, assembly GCF_964199315.1. NCBI lineage: Eukaryota > Metazoa > Cnidaria > Anthozoa > Scleractinia > Merulinidae > Orbicella > Orbicella franksi. The sequence continues at coordinate 6,929,498 of NC_138147.1, read as the reverse complement.
TAACAAGTAACTAGTTTTTTTTTTACCCAACTGTACATCATAAACAAGACTATCTCAGTCTCACAGGTTTACACAAAGCTATTACTTTGTTGGTGCGAGTGTTATCTTTCATATTTCTTGTTCTACATCATCAGTTGTCACAATGCAAACAATTAATATTGCACAGGTAAATATGCATGTTTGTGGGGAAGCCCTGGCTGGAGACAGTGCCTCTCTCCACCCAGGTGTATAAATGGGTACCAGGAAACTTAATGTAGGGGGGGGGGAGGGGTAACGCTGAGATGGATAGCATCCCATCCAGGGGGCAGTGGAAATCTTCCTAGTCGCTTCATGCTACAGAAACCAGGATAAGCTCCGGCCTGATGGGCTTCTTGACTCGTATACTGAACATACTTTACATACGCACATTTGCCAATTTACGAACAAAGATAAAGGTACAACACCTTGGATGGGGGCCTCTTTTGAGGAGCTTTGGCTCTGTTAGCAGTCAAATGGTTTAATGTTTCTGTAGCTGGAATGTCATCAAAGGAAGTTGTGCCTGTGATGAAACAGAAAGTCATTAGGAAACATTCCAAGCTTGGTAGTCTACATGTAATACTTGCACTCGTAGAAAACTTGTTTCTTTTTGGTTGAATTGTATCGACTACAGGCAAGTTCACGCAAAACATCAAGGGCCCATCAAACATATTCAGCCATAGCAGTTGTTACAGCCTTTATTCAGAGCACTGGGATATAGTTCCAGGTTGCAAAGAAAACCAATTTTCTGGCTTGCCCTTCAGCCAAGTTGTAACCATGGTGTACTAGGCTAAGTACATGTAATGTCTCTATTCTGTTCAACGCCATTCAACGTGTTGACAGCTTCCTTTCAACATTAAGCATACCACAATACCAATTTGGATTATTGACCTGAATGGCTTTGTCAGGGACCCATGCTGTATTCTAACCCAGGGAGCATAACCTAGTACGCGATTAACAATGTTTTATGTAGTACCTTCTTCAGCACTCTCTGTCTTGATTGTAGGTGGTGTCTCTTTTTCTAACAGCTTGCCATCAACACGGTCCTTCCTATCCTCAGCACTTTTCTTTCCATTAACACTCATATTGTCCTCTGCCGCCTCCACCTTTTTCTCTGGCTTCTTCACCAAACCCTTTGGCTTCTTTTGGGCTGGTAGAGGTTTCTTGGGTGGTAAAACAGGTTTGTGACCTACCACTGGTGGTTTGGGTCTTCCTGGTGCTGGGAGAGATGGCTCTGGACTTGGCTCTGCAGGGGGTTTCCTAACTTCAGGTCTTGCTGGATGGTGGTGCTCTGGAGTGGCGTCAGAGTCTGATTCATCTTTAGGAGGCAGTGATGGAGCAGGCTTCTTTGCTACTTCTAAACATAAAAAAGAGTGCAATGGTCACAAATGCATAATACAAACTGTACGGGTCCATAAATCAAGAAAACAACTTAGACAAAATTTTATGCCAGCTAAGAAAGTTCTTCAATCTAAAGATTCCATTAAAAGGCGTGGATTGAGCACTATCATGCTTCTGCCCAAAATAAAACTGCCTGAGGGCAGGTACTGTATTAGAAACCTTACCCAGGCTACATGGAGGTGGAAATACTCACTTGGCGATTTTTTTACTTCATTCTTAACAGGTAAAACTGGAACACCTTTCTTGTGAGTTTGAGGAGGAGCAGCAGCAGCCTGTAATAACAAAAATAATGCTACATTTCTTTTTGTTTAGTAACAGTTCAATCATTACAATGCAACAGGAGTTTCATTAAGGGCGCCGGGCACTGCGCAAATTGAATCCTTTTGAATTTTCATTTTGTCTGAAAGCCCATGGTTTGCGGAGAAAAATGGAAATTGACATTTCTCACTCTCAAGATACACCTTAAGAATTCATGTACCTTAAGAGTAGTTAAGCTCATCAACAATCCATGAGCTTAGGGAATGGTGCCTGAAAGGATGATGGAGCCCAAGAACAAACTAAACCAAGCACATAGGGTATCCATGACAAACCTGCGAGTGGCAACCACCAGGCACCGCCACACTGAAAAAACAGTGGGAACACAGGATACTTACCACATCCTTGCCATGAAGCCAAAGGGGGTAGACTGGACTGAGAGAAAAGCTTAATGAGACCTGTCCAGCAGTGAAAAACACGTGGATCGACTTGACATCTGAAGCCAAGCTGTAAAATTCAGGTGCCCCTGCACAAATCCCCTGGTCACACCATACCCACTCTGAGGGGGACTGCTGGCTAGCAATCATGTTTCACATTTAACTTAGCCTAAATTACATTTAGCCACATGTAAAAAGGTGGGGTCTGCATATGAGCCAAGTGGCCCATCAGGCAGGGCTTATCCCGGTAGCATGAAGCAACTAGGAGTATTTCTACTCCTCCTGGATGCTGGTCCATCCCAGGGTTACCCCCAACATTTAATTCGCCTGTGCCCATTTATACACCTGAGTGGAGAGAGGCACTGTGAGAGTACAGTGTCTTGCCCAAGAACACAATGTCCTTGGCCAGGGCTGGAACCCTGACTGCTCAATCCGGAGTCAAGTGCACTAACCATGAGGCCGCCACGCCTCCCAAGAAAGAATAGGTTCAACTGAAATTTAACGTACATCACCAAGTGTTTGAATCCTTACCACAGGAGTCGACAATTCTTCAGCATTTTGCAGTACTTCAACAAAGTTGGAAGGAAACATGCCAATTTTTCCACCTAGGTCTCCTTTCCACCAGCCTTCCTCTTCCTTGTCGATAACAGTGAGAATATCACCCACTGTTAACTTCAGCTCATCAGGATTTTCAGGTTCATAGTCAAATGTGACTTTGGCACGTTCAATCGGCTTCTTGGCTAAAAGAGCAAAAAATAAAGTTCTAAGATAGTCAAATCGCATTGTGGTATTGTGTAGGTCCAGAAAATATCTATACCTCTCCCACAGAAAGGATTCTTTCTAAGACTCCCCCACCCCTCTGGAAATTCCAATAATGCTTCACACGTTTCTTTAAATTTTTTGGTCTCACAGAACTCCCACCCCCCAGGAAATTCCAGTTCCTTCTGTGGGGGGAGTATGGATATTTTCTGGACCTGCACATTGCATATTAACTGTAACTACATTCAAAATGAAACACACATGTTATAACTGGTCTTTTTAAGTTCCTTATAGTTCGGTAATATGTGTGCCATACAAATTGTCATGGTAGTAGATGAAGTAAATGAGGATCAGAAAGGAAAAATACAAAATTTGAATTTTGAACTGCCATGTGGAAGAAAATCTAGTGGTGAACAATTAAGACAATAGAGTGTTTATGTCTCGGAAATATTGGTCTGTTGGTTGCCCCTAGGAAATTTGATGTGAACTCTTAAAACTACAGTAGCATATTTGTTGAACATCAAATTTCCGTGGGGAAACTATTAGCCAATACTTCCTCAACAGAAACACAATAAACCACACCAAGATATAACTGTACTAAAACACACTCTTTCAAAACACCTGAAAATACAAGCCCAAACCAAGCCCAAACCAAGCGCGGAAGTTTGGGATTTTAGTAGTGCAAACTCAAAAATATTATTATTATTGCAAAATGTTGGAAAAAACTTTCAATTTTCTTGAATTGAAGTCAGCGCTATCTTTGCAATATGGAAAGCTGAAAAACGGGAAATTTAAATTAATTAATTCAATTTACATTATATAATCAGTCTCAGTGGCAAAATCAGTTATTAGTGTTTTACTACTATTGTTATAACATGAATGCAAGAAGCATCAGTAATGGTATTAGTATCGTAACTTAAAAAGGGTAAATGTACTATTTTATAGAGTGAGTTATGCAAATTTTAGTATTGTAAGTAGCATGTGTAATTGCATTGTATTGTCAATTAGAGTAGTGTTAGCAGTTGTATAATTTACTGTTGTGAATAGTTATCACTTCTATAATTAGTAGTTGCAGTACTGTTGTAAAATAATAATAATAATAATAATAATAATAATAATAATAATAATAAACACCTGAAGCCAGCAAATTTGTATACAATCCCATCACCACTGTTCACTTGAGACACAGACCATATGGCTGGCTCTTGCCGTGTTTTCACCAGAGAGGTTTACTACGGTTACTGCTTACCGAGATTTTGTAACTAAACCGCAGTTATTAGAGAAGCTGTTTACACGGAACTAATTAACTAAAGTAGGCCGCATACAATGGACAGTTCAAGGTTTTCTTGGAAAGCAAGTGTTGGAATGTTGCACAGAAACTATTGGAAAATTATAAAATTTCTGACTTTACTCCAATGCCGAATGCAGGTCACTGTCAATTTGCAGGCGGTGATGTTGAGCCAAACTCTCCTTAAATGTAAAGCTTTGTAGATGCATGAATAGTGGAAAGAAAATTTGATATCTCGCTGAGCCTCTTCCCGCAAAAAACCTGAAACGGCATCTCCTGTGGAGACCGGGCTACGTAAATGTTTACAGTTACTTCTTCTTATTCGGGGCCACTTCAAATTTTAACATTTGCTTTTCTTCTCCCTAGACCTCACTTATGATTTTTTTTCTCTCTCTTTGTGGTAGGTCTTCTTCTAGTTGCACCTGCTTGTACACTGCTACTATAAAGCTACAGAGCTTCTAACAGAAACGAAACGCTTACAGCACTTGACGATGAAAGGGAAACAGCAGTCCAGGATTTCTTTGGCTAAACATGAGTTAATTTAGCTTTTTTGCCCGTTGACTTGAAACCTACTTTTATTAGGAGGAATCTTTGTCTATTTTTCTCTTCTTTACGGGCTAAACGCATGAATACTTGCTGCCAAGATGTCGCGACAACGTCTGCTTTTCCTCGGTTACCGTCAGTTACCGAGCTAAACCATGCCTGATGAGGCGTTCAACTGTCAATAAACCTAGGTTGACTTACTTTTGATTTTGCCGCCATTTACCGAGGTTTGCTACTGTGTTTACACGATTAAAAGATTCACTTCAGTAAAGTTAAAACAAAACCAAGGTAAACATCTCTCGTGAAAACACGGGCTCTATTTGTTGACAATAAATTAGTTACATAACTTTCATTTACACACCTGCTTGAACGATTGGAGGACTAGATGGAACAGGAGGTGCTGGTCTTGACTTGGCACTCTAGTTAACGAAAAATAAAATATCATCTTGCAATTCAATCAGCCAATACTTAATGTTCCTGCTTCTTTAACTAACTGGACATGTTCTCTGCTAAACAAACATACATTGTGACATCTTGTTCCACATGACTCATACCATGGTACACTGAGAATTTTTTTTTATCTATTGATACATTAGCACAGTAAGACTACATGCAATCAGCCAATCTCAAACCACAGTAAAACCAAAACCAAGGTAATCGCCTGATTACTTTCAATACTCAATTGACAACCGCTCTACTCACAGCCCCTTGGCCAATTCCAAAAACAGATGTTAGAGTTGTATTATCACTGGCATATGTAAGACCTTGTCAATGACAGGAAAAAATTTATAGCAGTACAAAATGTATGACAAATTGAAAATAGCATGATGTAATTCTAAAGTAAGATTGCCAATTTTAAAATTAAGAAGATTTCTACTTTTCAAGCTTCGCCATCCACAAACAAATCCCATAAGATTTTTCAAACGCTCACACTGCCATAAAATCACGCGCTTGCAAATCAATGTTAGCAAAAATATCGTAGCAATCTGACTAATTTCTCTTTTTATTTTCACCAGTCCTTCTATTGTCATCATTGTGGATGTTTTTGAGCTTTTACTATGTATCTTGGCACGTTTGTTATTCATGAACTGTTTTTTAGCTTCATGAAAATTCTTTTTCGTATTGTCCAGTGTCAACTTGGAAAATGTTGCCTTACCAAAGGTGTTTTTGTTTTTCCTGTCTCTTCACTCTTCCCTACATCAGTATGAACATTCTTTTCCTCAGATTTATCCTTCTTTTCATCATGGTGGACTTTCTTGAGCTTCTTCTCAGCGAGAATATTAGGATTGATCAGGTTTCCAAATCCCATCCCGCCTCCAAACAGGTTTTTTGTCTTCCCTATGCTAGGATGTCTTTTGTTCAGTCCAGTGTCATCATCATCTGCTGTTCCAGCTCTGTCCTCACTCCCAGACTCCTCTTTTTCTGGTGGTACAACTTCCTCTAAAAAGACAGAAATTCAAACAAAACATAAAGCAAAAAGAGTTGCAATCAATAGCTGTTGTTCACCAGACAGATATGTTCCTTTAGAAACTATGCCTAGCTCTAAGAAACAAACTTTCCTTAATGTTAATTACACAGGACATGTACAAAGCTTCAAAAACATTTACTTTGTATTTCAACATATTTGTCCTTGGCTTGGGCAACATCTTTTTCATCAATAAGTTCCACAAAATTGGACGGCAAGAGACCAATCACGCCATTTAAATTGCCACGCCACCAACCATCTTCCACTTCACATATAACATCAATCACATCACCCACATGTAATGTGAGTTCATCATCATCGTGGGCTTCATAGTCAAATGTCACTTTGGCCTTCTTTCCTGAAACTGTTGTTAACAATAAATACTACAGTCATTATAAGTGCACCTTTAAACAGGGATAACTCAAAATTTCCAGTAATGTGTATTTTGTAGGTGACCCATTCTTGGGATTTTTTGTTGTTGTTGTTGTTTGTAAGTATAATATTAGTATTGTAAGTAGTGTAAGTGTTCTTCCTGTAAACAAAATTGCATTTCATTCTTGGGAGTTGGAGACAGCCAAACATAGAGAATAATATGCATGGAAATAATACACAAGAATAATAAATTTGCCTTCACTTCTGGCAGTTCATAGGCTAAATGCTCCCTGCTCAATCTGCTGCTTTAAATTACTTGGTGCATTATCTCAACAAAAAGATACTGCTCTACTTTTACTAAAGAGGCATTTAACACATGTATCTTAGTATTTTAACTGGAACTGGCTTGAACACCTGTAGTGTTTCCAAATCAGAATTGGTAACAGAGGGCAGGTTAAATCTATCTGAACTAATCTGAACTAGGGCTCCTTACAAAAGCAAGAATGAATTTGAATGTATATGACTTTACTCCAAAGTCACTGACAGTTTTCCCTGCTTTTGGCATGTATTCATTCATTTTGGCATGGATAGTGGTTTCACCACTCACCTTATAAATATTTCAGGTACATAATTTACCTGAAATTAGTCCAGTCTTCTTTTCCTATGACAACATCTTAAGGCAAATATTGCCTTAAGTTGTTGTCACCGAAAACGAAGACTGGTTGCAGTCTCATTGTGAGGAGGATTCAATATATATTTATGTTTGGATGAAATAAAGTAATTCTCCGAGCCAGCAAAGACATTAATTTAAACCCTGAAGTTAGCGATAACATACCAAATAGATACAGTACCACTGTAACTGGAAATTAAAAAATAAAAATATATAAATTACACCTGACAGAAAAAGACTCAAGTAACAAAATACACCTATACCATAGAAAAGGGGTGATATAGACAAAAAATGTCAGTTGGAGTTAATATGTTATCAGCTGGGTACAGTGAAGATGTTGGGTGCAAATTTACAATCAGGTGGAATCATGTGACACCATATGGTGTAAACTACAATGTGATGTTTTGATACTTTCACATAACAATCCCTGTAAAGGGCCACAAAGGTTTCATGATGAAGCAAGGGAAACAAAGCAATCTGATGAATACTTAAGGAGTTGTCTGTTGTGGGAACAAATATTGACATCTTGAACTGATCACCAAAAGGAATCTTCTTTCGAGTTGACAGTGCTTAAGTCATTTAAAACAGGAAAAATTATGAGCACTACACATCACAGAACTTTTCAAGGGTTTTCTTTCACATCTACCACTCTAGTGTGAACCAATGGCTGCTGCTTAAAACACTCAATGCACCCATTTTAATTAGACATTCAAATTTATACAAAATGGCAAAAAAATATAAAAATTTAGGGCCACTTTTTGTCTTGTACAAAGTGTACAAGGTACATCAAACTCCATGTTGAAATCAAAATATTTGAACAGGTCTCTGATAGCTTACATGTATGTTAGAGTCTGAAACATTCCTAGAATTTTCTCAAGTAAAGACAAGCTTCAACAACCTCAGCACAAAACAGGAAGCTAAGTCTGAACTACTTTAATTGGAACTGACGTAAGGTTCGAAATCTCAACGAAACAATGGCGTTGAGGGAAAAACATTAAAAGAGGTTGTTAATACACGTATTCCGAAATGAATTTTAAAAAGCACAGGAAAACAAAGAATGATTTCGAATCTGCTAAGTCTAACCTCTCAAGTGTAAACTATTCAGCTAATTAAATTGTACAGTGAAATCGATTCAAAACATACACAGGGTAAATAATATCCATATGCAGTACGATTTCTGTGGAAAGGTCTGTAACTGAAGTCTCAGCTTCCCATATATCTTAAGCTCAAACGAAACTGATTTATGGTTAAAGAATTCTTGATTTAATAAGTGCACAAAACTAATGATCTAACCTGTGCTAGAGGCCGAGGTTGTGGAGGGTTGTGGAGCGACCACTTCCTCACTAGCAGGAATCATTTCGACAAAATTGTTTGGAAACATTCCCTTTTTCCCGTTTAGTTCTCCCTCGCACCAGCCAACATCCACATCTACTATATTTTTGATGATGTCTCCAACTTCTAACGTGAGTTCGTCGTCTTGCTCAGGCTTGTAGCTAAAAGTAACGCGAGCTTGTCGACCTATCAACAGATACGACCACCATTCAGCCCACAAAAATAACACAAAGATTTGAGTGGGAGACCTCAAGGAAAGTGATACTTACTCATGGTGATCCCAAAATAAAAGAACAGCTAGAGAAGTCGAATCAGAAGCGCAAAATTGTCCTACATCTGGAGAATCATGAAGAAAATTGCCACATTTGTTGGAAGGAATTTTCCCCGGTCAACTTGGAGGAGTTCTCGAAACTCATGCCGAACGGTATTATGGGTCAACTGGTTGCTTGGTATCCGCGCTTTCAGCTTGCGTTTCCAAGGCAACAACTTCAAAACTGCTGACAGAAGCAACTTTTAACCATTTCTTGTAAACAATCAGGGTTATATTGTGGGAAATATTTCAGTAATAGAAAATATACCTTGATAAATCTCAGTTACTTCCGTGTGCAATCCCATGAATCATTACGGGCAACCAAAATTTTGACACCCGCCCCCTGTGGAGATGTTTTCCGAAGGTGGATGTTTAGGAAAAGAAAATGGCCATAACATAAGTAGAATAATTGAAATAATGAGATGTTTGAACGCAAAAGACAACAAATATGTCCTTTTTCTTTCTAATCTACTCGATCCGAAGTCACGCGAAGCTTCCCGTCATCACGCGCGTGGAACGGGGAGCGTTGCGTGACTGTGACGCGAAGCGCAATAAGAGAGACCAGATATGGGGTAATGGGCTATTTCCAGGACAAGGAAGCTGATTGGTCAGTAAGCCTGATAGTCCATCTACAGTCAAAAAGATATAAATGCTTTCATTAATCTAATGTTGCTTTCATATTTAATCATAAAATCGAATCGTCGATTGAATTAACGCAATTATTTAAGGACGGTGCCTACTTTTGTTTGTGCGCACACGTTCTGCGAATCACGCAAGGCATGGTTTAAGGTGGTATAGTACCCTCAATATGGACCAAAAAGTTTGTTTAAATATGGTGAAGAAAGATCAATTGTGTGCTATTGCACTCAAGAAGAGAAATTAAATTTCTAGAGTTTTACTCAAAATGGTTGCTATGGAAACCAGCCACAGCCTTTTGAAGTAGTGTTGTATAGTATTGACGCCAACACTTCCTGCTCTCTTACAAAACAAGAATTGACTGTCAAATAAGCATATCATGTAAGTTTCTGTTTTGTTCTGTGATATGAACCTAAGTTTTGACAGTTAACTCTTATTTTCAGTACTTTTTACAGCTTTATTTGGAAATAACCTCATTTTTTACCACACACAGTGGACAAATCATCTCATGTCACGTGACAGACCTTAAAATGTTACGATTTTTTTGGTTTATATCATTACGACACTATTGGTCTTTGATGAGCCCAAATTTCAGAAATTCTACTTAAAAACCTTGCAAAGTAGAAATGTTGGCGCGAAGTCAGTCGGTACAAAAGTGAACTTTTGAGAAAAATGCACTTTAAGTTTCTTACACGAAGTATTAAGCATTTAACGAGCCACAAATAGTGGGGGGGTGCAGATTGGATCTCGGGGGAGGGGGTGCAATGGTTGTTCTATTTTGTAAAAAGTTACCGCAGTTGTGGGAAATATTCCTTGTCATAAGGGAAATGAATGAGATGGCAATTTGAGGCAAAGCTTTTCACAAATAATTATACCAATCGAGTTGTACACGTCTTAAAAGTTTTTTCTAAATAGTTTCGTTCATATGAGTTAAAAATAATCTATATTTTTGGTCACGTTCTTATAGTAAACAGTCGTTGCTATGGCCGTTGCCACGTGAAGAAACTTATACCACTGTGTACTTTCCTTAAATTTCACACTCATCTGGAAGGAAATTCTGCAAGATCGTTTCAAAATGTTTTTGACAAGTCCTCAAGGGTCTTAAGTCTTGTATTTCCAAGAAATTGAATTTTTCATGAACATCGCCATATTTTAGGGTACCATACCCCCTTAAGCCCCACGCGCGCGCTGGGTTGACATGACGCAATCAACTACGCTACCAAGTACACGACTAAATTGAAAGCAAAATTTTCCTACTGTGACCAAATCAAGTTTAATGAACCTTTACTTAAACCAGGAACACCAGAACAGCAGCATATCGCTAACCTTTAACTGTTAACGTCTTCCAGCTGAAAAACTAGCTGTTATCTGTCGAAAATTATACTGAAATCCAACTGTAAACATGTACCTGCAGATGGCGTAGTGCGCGAGCAAAACAAGTGCGAGATACGCAAATGTTTTACTTACTGGGGAGGTGTCAGGAATAAATGTAACAGGAACCGTAAAAAGTTTAAAAAAGGATCAATAACTTTAAAAAACGCGCGGTTGCCCCTATATTTTATGTTATGAAATGGAAGTGGCAAGCCTATTCAGCAGGTGATTAGTTTCTGGTTGTGATCAAAAGATATTTAGACTGTATTTTAGCTGAAACAGAGGGGGGCTGTCAGAGACGCTAAAAGTGCTGTTGTTGTGAGGAGAGAGAATTAGATAATTAAGTACGTTTTATCAGGAGCCATAATCGGGAACGGAGACCGTAAGTCTCGGGATTCGCGCGCACCTGTGATATGGGACAATTTTTCTATTTTTAGAACAAATTGCGCCATCCTGACGTCATATATCCGCGCGGATTCACGCACATGTCAGGGGCTCTCGCATGGATGTTGTCACGTTGCGTGATCAAATGGTGAGAGTTAGAGATTCTCTTGCGTATTTTTCACAGCGATGGCAGGGAATAAGGCAGGGAATACGAACCAGGGCGCTTATATGTAGTTTAATGCTCTGAGCTAACGGAAAACGTGGGTTTTTCAGGGTCGAAAACAAGATTTCAATCTCGCGCTGGGAATGAATAATAAGATCTGCTCACGCTAGTTGTAAGCTCACGCGTATGCTTAAGAATATAGCAAGAAAACTCTCTACTCTGGTATCGAGTTAATTTGTGAGTTTCTCAGACAATGTTTAATCATAACCAAAACCTGTTTTGATGGTTTCTTATTGTCTCTGCTTGTTTGGTGAGTTTGCAAAGGTTTTTGAAAGGAAAGTCTGACGCGTACAATTAGCTTATTTGCATAGTGCAGCTCGTGCACTTTCAATTCCGAGTCGGTGTTTTCAATTGTCAACAAATCTTGACAAAGATTTCTTTCGTTATCTTTTGTGTTGAGATGCTGCAACAAATTTCACGAATGCAAAAAAGGCTACTAACATCATGTGTGTTTCTTCAACATAAGCATAGTGAAGTTTTACACTGCGAAAATGAAAATAGACAAGGAGTTTTTATAACTCGATCAACAAAATCGAAATCGTTATTCCAAGTTGATTAAAGAAAGCGTCATCGTAACTTTGCTGATTGTTTCTGCTTTATTCACACATTTTCAGCTTAGCTTTTAATATGTTCTCAAACATTTATCAATCTTAAACATATTTAAAAACTATAGAGCTATTGTTTGAGTTCGATGTACGTTTTCACACGAAAGTGCGGCGGAAGTACAATTTGTCATGTTTACTGACTGTACAAAACACGCATCGGCGGGCGCTCTCATTCATCGACAACAGAGAATTTACTGGATTTTTACACGAATAAAACTGAGTAGTATCTACGGACGTAAAGTTATTAAGCCTCGATGAAACATCAAGCGTTGCTTACAATTCAAGCGAAACTCAAACTAGCAATTATTTTGTTTTACTTTTCGGTCGCGATAGACTGACAAATTCCTCGCAAACGTGTGGCAAGAGGAGCTATGAAACTATGAAGTCCTGAAGCTCTGCTATATCTAAATATATCCAGCTAGTTTTTTTGCTGTGTAATGGAAAAGCTGTTAATCTTCAACATATGTGAAATTTAAAGTGGAGTTATGTACAGCTCATGTAAAAGAAGCATCAGTCGGAACACAACTTGGCCAGCGATATATATAAGCTTACAGCGGAACATACCTAAATTCGACACTGTCTTACTTCACTCAAACTGGAGCAGCTTACGACGAAAATACTTAAGCAAAACTCCAACAGACGTAAACGCGTTGAGTTGTGGGGCAAAAACATGAAACATTTCGGGAATTTCGGACGTCATTTCCCCCGCACGACATCCGCAAAAATCCTCGCAGCATGCACGCGCGTGTACCGCAGGTGATGGCGCAATTTGTTCTAAAAATAGAATTATTATATGGCTAGCTCCGTGAGCGGGCAAGATGAAGCAAATCCTGCGCTGTGATTGGCTACCCGAGCGGGCAAGATGGAGCTATCTTGCCCGCTCGGGACTACCCGCCGTGTCCCGCACGAAACATTTCCCCGAAAAGCCATATAATAAATCCTTTATTGACCAAGCTTGTTCGATCAAGATGGCTGGGTATTGGCCTCGTTCTTTTTTTGCGAGTTTATGGACCGAGACGGAGTCGAGGTCCATAAACACGCAAAAAAAGAACTTGGCCAATATCCAGCCATCTTGACTTCACACTTGGTCAATAACCCATACTTATTGTCCCATATCATGGGGACAACCCCAATACTTGAAATGGCGCGCGCTTACGGTCTCCGTCGCCGATTATGGCTCCTGGTTTTACATATTCGCTTTCGCTGTCGGAAAATATAGAAATCCAACATAGATATATTTGTTTTAGTTCGTTTTGCATTTCTGAGTTACAGGTTGCTGTTCCAGTTCATTGACCGTAATGGTCACCTGCTAGTTTGTTGTAGGATCATAACTGTAATAAGCGTTGAACTGTAATTGCTACCTGCGATAGTCTTTTGTTAGGCTGTTGCCTACCTGTATTGTTTTGAAAGTTGTTAATCTTGTAAACTTTGAATTCCGTTATAGCCAGTCAAGCTTTCTGAAATGTGTTAGATAATGTTTAGTTAAGAATTTTTGATGGCTTTACGTAATCCTTTAGAATTGTGCTTTCGGCTTAAATCGTCGTGCCTTGTAAAATATTCTTTGGTTACATTCTGGCTGCATTCCGGTTATGTTCCGATTGCATTCTGGTTGTGTTCTTGGATTAAAACGATATCGTTGGACCTAAGTTCTGAGTGCTGTTGACGTCTCTCAAGGTAATTCCCTGTAACAGATCCGGTACTGATCCCCGCAGCAAGAGAGTTTCCCAGGTTTTTACAGAAGTGCTTTCCCAGGCCAAAAACCTATTATCACATTGCAACGATTTTGTTATAAAAGTATACCAAAAACGGTTTTTATGTTACCATTTATCATGTAGTTTTCAGATCTTTATAAATGTGTTTGCTTTTCTGTATGTAAAGGCAAATTCTAAAGAAAGTTGTGAAGAAATATCCTCTCCTTCTACTTTCAGAAAAATGCTGATGTCAGCATTTTTGTTGAGATTCAAGGTTAATTATTTCGAAAGAATGCGTGGCTACCCTCTTTTTTCTTTGTGGATTCCGATAGCCATTGCAAAGATCTACTTTTTCCGCAAGGTCCTAACCTGGCGCAAAAACCTTTGTATTTATTAGGCACCGTCCTTATATCGTTCCTGTAATTCAAGTATCGAATATTGATAGCATTAACCAAACATGAAAACTGGTAAGAGCTGATATTGCTAAACTTGTAAAAACTCAACGGAACTTTATAGCAAGTAGTTGCTACAAAGCGAAAAGAGAACCTTTTTCAACTATAAAATTCAAAGCATATTGGATTAACAAATGCACTGGTCATTGTTGAGGCGGAAAGTGGTTGGACGGTAAAACATATATTGAATGCAACAGACTCTGAGGTTGCCAAAAATGTAACATTGTGGTAGAGAACCTTAAGGATTTGATGCGGTGTAATGATGGCAGTTGAAGAGTGTTCAGATCCGATTCCACTCTGAAAGCTTGGACTGAAACACTGGTGGAATTCTTAACAAGAGTTTTGAAAATATCAGGTAAGGTAAGCATTGCGCAAACGGATGGAATTGTAATTTTATTCGTCTCAACCGGGAGCAGCGATTTTTTTTGCCCGCGCCCTTTATGTAACCAAAGAAGTAACCGCAGAAGCTGCTGATAAGGGCTATTGAACTGGCTTTCACAGCCGTGAATAGTAGATTAGCGTGTACAAAGTGATTCTAACTTTCAACTGAAGCAATAGAATGGGATGGAAGCTGCTCATCAGCATTGCCATTTATTTGACACAGGTTAATTATACTGCACAAAGCTGCAACTTTCAATTTAGGTCCTACAGTGTGGCTGTGCTGAGTAAAAATTTCCCACACTGATACGGCTACACAGAAACCTTTGTTTATGATATTTTCGTCATTGGCAAAATAAAATTCAGTTTCTCATCATTTGGAACAACAAAAATGCCAGCTTTGCAGGGGGGAATATTGAATGGGCATGGTACGATTAAATGTCCCAAGGAATTTGCGAAGAATTAATGCATATTAAGCAAACTTAATATGCATGTGCATAGTTCAAGTTTATTCGTGCTTGCAGATTTCTTTCGCAAACTTCTCTACTTCATCTTTACTAAACGAGCCTTTGGCGAGATCTTTCAGAAGTTCGTGGCTTTTGTTTGGCTCGCTGGATAGCTCGTCCACTTCAGCTTTGTAAACACGATCAGAAGTTCCCACGGAGAATACCTTGACATCTGTTTTCTTCAAATTGTCTGCCAACTTTTTTGTAAAGTCTATTCCGAGGGAACTGAACCCGTCTGTGATTGCCACAAGAACCTTCTTTACATCTACGAAGAAAAACAGAGAGGGAAAAAATTAGGCGTGGTCAGGGCTGCATTAGGGGTCCCTGAAATAAATTATTGACTGCCCCTACAATTTTTAGAAAACCATTGAAAAATGTCAGTTGAACAGTTACATGACATGTTAAGTTAACCTCAGTGGAAACCGCTAGTCACGACAGAAGTCATACCCATAATTTTTCGCGCACTGGTCTGACGCTGAGCTACAGCATCGATCAAAGAAGCAAGGTTTAAATATGACGAAGTTTTAACACGTGAAGCATACGTTCTTATAGTGAACCTTGCCTCGTGATTCTGGGCACAATATCTTTTAAGTTCTCCAACCGTATAAAGGTAAAGTGTGTAACGTCTGCATGCGAGCCAAGCAGCCCATCAGGCCGGAGCTTAATTATCCCGGTTTCTCTAGCATGAAGCGACTAGGAGTATTTTTACTCCCCCCTGGATGGGATGCTAGTCCATCGCAGGGTTACCCCCAGCATTAAGCTTGCAAGTACCCATTTATACACCAGGGTGGAGAGAGGCACTGTGAGAGTAAAGTGTCTTGCCCAAGAACACAACACAATCTCCCCGGCCAGAGCTCGAAACCGGACCGCTCGATCCGGAGACAAGGCCACCGCATGAGGCCACCGCGCCTTCCACTCAAGCGTATAAAGTGAAGTTAAAACGTCTCCTCCCTCCTCTTACCTTTATCACAAGACCTTGCTCCTCCTTCCTTCTTGAAAATTTTGTCGTGAACAACATTAAGAGCGGAGTCAATTCTAGTGAAGGATCCTTCATAACATGTTCCATCTATGGCCTTCAAGACAGATTCCTGAGTTGGTTCATCGCAGAATCTCCTTTGTATGTGGACATACTGACTATAAGATACAACAGCCATCTTTACTTTGTCCTTTGAAATGTCGAAGTGCTTCACAAGATCGGAGGCAAACGTCTTCGTTGCGTCAAACACTTTTTCTGGAAGACTGGCCGAACTATCCAACAGAATAACCATGTCTATCTTATTGTGGCATTTGAATTCCGCCTCTGTGGAAAAATCATATTGATAAAAATCTTCTTTGCGATTTTGACCGCTAATTAATAAATAAGCTATTTGTGTTAGAAATAGATAAAGTCTTCACGCGAGTCAAGTGACCAATCAGGCTGAAGCTTAATTATCCCAGTTTCTGTAGCATGAAGCAACTAGGAGTATTTCTACTCCACCCTGGATGGGATGCTAGTCCATCGCAAGGTTATACCCCCAGCATCAAATTCGTCGGTACCCATTTATACACGTGGGTGGAGAGAGGCACTGTGTGAGTAAAGTGTCTTGCCCAAGAACGCAACGCAACGTCCCCGGCCAGGGGTCGATCCCGAACCGCTCGATCAGGAGTCGAGGACACTAACCATGAGGCTTCCACGTCTCCCAGTGTTAGAATATCACGGTGCAATTTCAAAGTTTTACAAACTGCTTTTGTAAATTCTCATTTTTTTTTTAAATCTTTGCTATCCTTAGGCGAAACCAGACGAAATAAACGACAAGGATCTTTCACTATCATATATCTCATTATTCAACATTCAGAATTTAATTTACAAAATATTTAAGGTAGTACGCGCGCGTTCATTGGTCGATAGGTGTGTTGAGATTGGAATTATTTGCGAGAAATCATAAATGGAAATGGAAATGGTTTGCACAACTGCCTCGAATTCTCCCAACCCCTCTTGTGATCATTTCCAATTCATATAATAGATTAATTTACTTACTTGTAACGACGAACAGCCATGCAATCATTATAGCATTCAAGAGCATCTGGAAGGCGAGAAAGTAAGAGTGCATCGATCAATCAGTTTCCTCAGAGATATGAGCTTTCATTAGGCAAATGTCCGAGGACGACCATTTTCCAGACCGTTTCTCAACAATTCTTTTTATTTTGATATTTGTAAGTGATGTGGCGAGTATATAAAATAAAGCCTGTCAACCAAACATTTATTGCAGGAGTTATTGCATCTATTTACAGACTTAACATACTGAACCGCCTAAGGCACAAAAAAATTCTACACTTTTGCAATAAACTCCGGGGAAAACTATAACGGCATCAGAACGGCAGAAAGCTTGCATGTCTCGCAATAGCAAACTAATAAAGCCCGAAGGAGTAGAATATTTCTTTACAAGATAAATCTTAGGGTTAAACCTTGGCCGGATTTTTGCGAAGGGGTATTGGAATAAAATGCAACTCGCTATCTTATCATGAGACTGACTGACCGGCATGTAAATCAACAGCACTATCTCTGTAAGACTTGCCCCAACTTGTCAACCTAATTCAGTGAATTTTGGTCTCGATCATTTTCAATACAAAAGTAGTTACATTTATAAGTTATATTTTTGTCCGTTAAATGAACCAGTCAGATCGATAACCGTAAGTTCATCATTAGGGTTAATTGAGATCATTTTGCAAAAACGATGATTTTAATCAAACTGGAAAAATATGAAAAAGAACTGACATATTTTAACAACCAGTGTCAGTTTCAATTTCTGGATTGCGACTTCAACAATTAACTCAGCGTTCAATGTCAGTGTAAAACTGAGAGAGCAGGAGTAACTCACTGCAGCAGTTAGGGAATTACTCTATCTGGACACAAAAATCCGGCACGAGGAATAGATATCACTCAATTCTCAGGATGGTGGACATGAATACCCTAGAACACAGACGTATAGAACAGACGTATCGGAACACTCGCTGATAATATTCTTTAAATGTTTTAAGGATAATGACTCATGTTATATAGCTAACTTATTCGAACCCCAAGTTACACCCTACAATCTCAGAAGTAGTGGGCTAAACGTATAGCATAAAATTCTTGTAATAGTAGATTTTTCATAACTCGTACATATATATTATTTCTCATATTTGGAACCAGCTGCCATTAGTTGCTAGGAACGCATGTACCTAATGTGTCATCTTTTCGTAGTCATTTAAATAATCTCAATTTTACCGGCTGCCAATGCAATAATTGCGCTTGATGTAATCGGTACCTACAATTTCAATGATCATATTTACTTATTTACTATTTTTAATCTCGACCAAATTAATTACATAGATATGTGTAGTATTTTTAACTTGTCAAACACCGTGTATGTGACATTAAATAAATTATCCTTATTCTTATCTCTCAAGCACTTTATTGAGGACGAATTTCGCCCGAAAACATTGTAATTTGATACAACTGCCACCTACAAGTTTCAGCCAATAGTATAACGACAAACCTCTTAGCTGTTTAAACCTCTCGTTTTGGGCAAATAGACAGCACACAGAAACAGCAGGTACTTAACTTGCACCTAATGACAAACACTGCGACAACTAGTTTTAGGGTAGTATTGGCAGCTGCGCCAAATATTTCTAATTCATCAGAATAGATGATTTCAAATTAAGAAAATATCCCCTACCACGGATAGCAACTGGCGTCGGACGACAAAGGGATTGCTCACACGGCTTTGGTGGTTTTAAAACTTCACGTTTTTGGGATAATGCACTCGCTACGTTTAAACTTTTTTTTTTCGCAAAAAAGTAGTTTTACAGCACTTTTCCCGGTCATTGAGTGAATTGAGGTAATTTCTGAGAAAACACTTCTGATCAATTGAATAGGTTTCTTTAAAGACAGCGTCACGTCGGAAAATTATAAAAGTTAATCGCGGGCTAATTAATTAAGAAAGCGTATACCTCACGTTTTTAGACAACATCGAAGATACACATTTAAATTCTAGTCGGATGAATGGACGAATACTAGTAACATTTTACTAGTTTCAGTAGACAAAAGCGATAGAGACAGTCCCAAACTGATCTTTGAGTCAAAAAGAGAGTCAGCTATAACAAAATATCTATTGTATGTAGTTTTACCTTGCTCATTTTGTCCAGTATTGTTGTTTTGTGTTGCTTCCGGAGAGCGTAGGGAGCAATCAGGCTGGCCAAACAGCGAATATGTAAAAAGAGGGCACTTTGACCAGGCCCTGATTGAAACATTAATTCACCCATCCATCTTACTACGTCATACATGTACAAGCAAAAGAACCAATAGCAAACGAGAGAAAGAACAGAAAAGAAGATCTGGAAACAACTTTGTTATCGGTGTATGCCACGTTCAATGATCTACGTCATTTTGGTAATTGTCTTAGCTTGTAATTCCTTTTTATCTCTTATAATTAAGGTCAGGGAATGATCTTACCGTAACCGGCCGCTCTTGAGACACTTTAAAGTGCTCGATTAGAACCGTGCAATTGTCTAGGAGGATTCTCAACAGAGGTTCTCTAATTCTGGCCTGGAATAACCTCAGATAGACGAAATATGGTTTTTCAGGGGTTGTACTATAAATAACAACATTGGTTTACCACGAGTGTCTTCGATAGCTGCTTCAAATTGTTACATATAGCTTCGCTTTCTGATCACACAAGCACCGTGGAAAATATCTTTTAAGCATTAGCACGATCAGTTATCTTTACCCGCAGACCACCTGCTGGTTTTTCCACTTATTTCTCGGTTTCCTGTAACTTTATTTGTCTGAAATCTGATTTCATTTCGAGAGAATATTGAAACCCGTTTGTAACGAAATTTTATTCCCGCTTTCTTTTCCCCAGGCAAGAATATTCGGTGTTTTTACTGATACCAGCTAAATTAAAGTCTAACGCAGTTTCTAACAAAAGAAACGCCCATTGTCAGTTTTTCTTTAACCAAATTTAACAGCAAGGGGTTTTTAATTTAGAAAGTTGACCACTAAAATTTCAACTACCCTCTGGTCATGTTGTAATTAACAAAATCGTAAAGCTAGAGATTATAATTTCAGGGTTCAACTTGTGGCATGAGATGACGGGTGGGGAAACTTAATCCATTGCAAGTCATCTCCCAGCTATTCCCTATTAAGATTGGTCACTTGTAAACCACAAGATATAAGCTTTTAACAGTTCAGGTTGTGTTTAGTACTTCACTGGTTTGGTTGCACTTCGCTTCGCTGCATTAATGAACTGTTGTTCGCTCGGCTTGTCGGGTTGTTTACATCACTTGCAGCAGGCTTCAATGCCAGCTTAAAAAATGTGAAAAGTTCAGTTTCAACGACTGCGTTTTCCTTACTAAGATAACGTTTTATAGACGCGTTAAAACACATTGATAGATCAATCTCGGTACTGAGATTACACTATTTTCTGTTGATTTACAACGTTTGAAATCATGTAACAATTAACAGAACTTGGCAAAAGGAGAGGGCCAAGCCTCGAGAAGACAAGGGACCAACTAGTCGTCGCTGTCTTACCGTGTTCATTTTGTCAAACTTTCTTGAGTCGACTCGAGCAGGCCACGAATGTGAGGAGAATTCAGTCAGCACACGGCAGAAAAGGTGATATTCTAGACGGAACACGTATAGATGCAGTTCCCGCCTAAGGAAGGAAAATCAGTCTCTCTTCTTTGTCTACCTTGGGCAGTCATTATGAATGTTCCTAGCCCGTTTTAGGCGTAGGGTTAGTTGAGAATTGGATAGCTTCAGCTAACACAACACGGAAAATTCGACGCGAAATGAAGGCGGCATATAGTGTGTAGAGTAGTGTGGATCCCACTTCCAGTGGTCACCTTCGCATTCTCGTAGAACTGAGATAGAAAGACTTTTAGTCTCATATATAGCTAAAATTTCGTTTGTTGAGAAGTTGATTCATCAATCCGTCCTCTCTCGAGAAAAAAAAAGGTTCTTTGATTCTCTGCACACGTAATGCTCTTCCTTGTACACTGGTGTGACTTAGGCGTCGTTCACACTTGGTGCCCGGGCACTGTGCCCGGGCACCGGTGCGAAACTGTGCGTTGTTCAGACTTCGATGCCCGGTTTTGAATGCGTGTTCACATTCGGTGCCCAGTACCTTGTCAGGACATTTAAACTTTCGCGTATTTCACGATGTATCGAAGGCACATGTATTTCTTAAATGTACAGATAAGCATGTTATATGCTGTTTGTACCTTTTTGATGATGTTCTTCCACATAAGGAAATTACAAGATGACAGATACGAAGAAGAGAGACTAAAATTTCCGCGCATTTTTACGACCACCTGCCTTTCAATTGCTTGCAAGTTGAGAGACGTTCTGTCAACAAAGGAACCCACAAGAAGAACATGGGAGATTCGACGATATAAGCATGGTTTGGAAGATGAGTTCCTTCATTTTCCTGAAAGAAAGTGGTTGGAAAGCTATCGCATTTCAAAAGATATGTTCGAACATTTGGTAAGCGAGATGCAGGGCCTTAAACGTACGGTTACTAGATTGCGCAAACCTGTCTCTGTAAGGGTGATCGTGGCAATGCTTCTGAAGCGCTTGGGTAAAGGCTTGGACTACCGCGAAATAGGAGACAAGTTTGGAGTCGGCGCATCAACAGCATGCCAAAAGGTGAATGAAGCTGTGCAACTTTTGGTGCGATCAAAGAAGCATATGATCAGTAGGCTCCAAGGTGGCGCAGATTTACAGAAGATCATAAATGGCTTTCAAAGGAAGAGGAATTTTCCGCAGTGCTTGGGAGCAATAGATGGAACTCACATTCCCATAAAAGCTCCATTAGAACATCACACAGACTACTTCAACAGGAAGTGCTTCCACTATATAATTCTGCAAGCTGTATGTGACAGCCAATGCTGTTTTACTGACGTTTTTGCTGGTTGGCCAGGAAGAGCGCACGACGCCAGAGTGATCATCTTTCATCAATTTTTGCACTTGACCATAAACTTCTTTGTTTGTTGCTATCCCTTCCACGTTTTCCTGCACTCTAACGTCACTGTAAATAATATCGTATTTTAGCATTTTATTGTAAATAATATATTTTTAGCATTCTAATTATTTTAAGCTGAGGGCCCCAAGTTTATCAGTAACTTAAGTTACTGTCACGGGTCACCCTCATTAAATAAAGTCTTTCACTTCACTTCACTGTAAGCGTCGATTAAAGCATCAACTTGCTCTCTCGTCCACCTTTGACCTTCCGCCATTTTGAAACTGAAGAGCAGGGATTTGTGGGTAAAATAACTGCTTGGAGCAGGGGTTTGTGGGTAAAGTTCTTGGGCACTCGCTAAAATCGTGTGCAGACTTGTACCCGTGCCCGAGCACCGTGCCCAATTATTGGCTCGGGCACTTACAAAACGTTGTGTTCACATTAGTACCCGTCAGGCACCGTGCCCGGGTACAGTGCCCGGACACCAAGTGTGAACGACGCCTATTAATGGTGGCTCGAGACAAGGCTCGATATTCGAATTCCACCCATCGAGATTACTCTTTCACTTCAGCTCGACTGAGATGTCTTAATTACGCTGATTTAAGTCTGTAAATGCAGGAATTGTTTTCATTTATTTTAAACCCTTACGTTCAGTTTTAGATATATTTTACTAAAACGTTAATCAACTTTGATTAGTGCGCATGGACAATATGGATACTCTCGAGCAATAGACAATATTGTTCGTGTGACCTTCGTTATCATTAACAGATGTAGCAGACATGCATCACAATTGTTATCGCAAACGGACGAGTCGTCCGCCTTCTCGGAAGGAAAATTTTGATCCTGTTGTTACTGATAAAAAGAAAATAGCCTTTATATTTCCGGCGATAACCGGTTCATTTTCTTTCTTATACTTATTTAACAATTATTCCACGAGCGCGCGTTGGATATCATGATATGATAGATAGGTAACGAGGGGCGTCGCGCCGAGTTGGCTATAATCATCTCACATCTAACAAGCGCGAGTAAAATAATTGTATTATTAAAAACGCTCCCAAAATAAAGAAAACTAAAATAAAATAAAAATGAAAACACCCCGAAAAATTACTCGTACGCTTACCATATTTGTAGAGAATGGTATAATGGCTCATATACCATGATGGCTAAACCAGTGAACACTCTTGAATTGCATTATCCAATGATCTAGTTTCTAATAAGTTTCTATAGTCATCGGCTGTCTGAATATTTGAGGGAGACGTGTTGCTTCCATTCTTTAAAGGGCCTGAACTCAAAATTAGATATCTCTATCAGACCCTCGGCCGCTTTCAAAATCGCCAAGTTCATGAAATGACATACGCGTTTGTGAACGGAAACTTTATCACATCCACGCAAGGAAATGATGATCTGATCCATTCCATTATTTTCTAATTCCAAAAATTACCCGTTTCATTTATAGCGAGTGACTGGAAGGTGCACGTTAGCCGAGTAATCGTGCGAGTAATTTCAAATCGAACGAGCACAGCACCCTGGCCAATCAGAGATCGAGGGCGTTGTATGATTGGAATTTTATAGTAATTAAAGTGCTAGGTAGGTGCATTTGTATGGTTTATTAGTACAAGAAATCATTTAAAATTTTGGACGAAGAGTCAAACTCTTCTCGTGTTCTCATAAAACCCTTTTTGGTTTTTGGAGTAGATAAATCCTGAAATATTTACCAGGCTTCAACTTTATCCAATGTCAAAGGGCTTATTTTATTACCCTAGCTACAGTATTTGCCATCCGATTAGAAGGCTCCATACAATGACATTTCCCCTTTGCGCATTTGTTACCTTAGTTGAGCCTTGTGGTTCTTGGTGTCAAGTAGATAAAATGTTTTTAATTTTGCTGGATGTTAGATTCGCCAGATCACTTCGAAATCTTTTTTCTATACCGTTTATAAGCCCCCCGGATATAAGCTCACTCCTCCCCGTTTATACGCCTACCCAAAACAGTTATTTAAACTCAAGACTTATGACCGGAATTCTACAGTACATCGGAATATATTTAATTTGATCAGTGTACAAATTGAACTCAAATTTATTGCGATCAACACTTCAGTACGTATACTAACCGACCTTCTGCAAACATGTAACATATAACCAAGCCATAAATTCCAAATGGGTATTGCTTTCCCAAATATATTGTCATTCTACAGAGAAAACTCTGTATTTCATCAGACATAATGTACTTACAACTGCTAAAGCTACTTAGCTGAGTCTAGTTCTCAGGCCATCGTAGTTTGAATAAAGATATAACACAAACAATGGTGATAAACATTGTACACCAGCGCATTTCATCCTAAACTTAACGTTTCGTTTGCTGAGCAACACACAATTTCATTAGTAACCGTTTCAATTTTTTCAACAACCGTTGCAAAATTGATGAGAATCTATTCCTTACAGAGCTAAGGCCTTCTCTAAACATCAACATTAGATTAATACTGTAGATCATTTTTCTCAGTTCTATAGACCTCCGATAACAATAATGATATAAATAATTGTTCAGAAAATTGTGATGGTTGCCTTTGAAAATGTATGTTAATCAACAAGCAAAACTTCATGCTTGGGATAAAATGCTTTCAACTGTTACGTGAACAATTTTTATCACTGCTGCTTGTGTTCTATTTTTAGTTGAGTCTGTTCATCACAATTTTAGTGAATATCGTCTTCCTGTCTTCCTCTTCTTTGTAAAAGCGAAGAAGGCGACTTTCTCAATTCCTTAGGGCTTTCACGGGGTGATTCAGTTTCTGCAGAGACACCATACTTTTGTCTTTGGATCGAGCTCTTATCCTCCCCTTTAATGACAGAAAATTCTACTTCAATAAATTTGGCAAGTTTCTCTGGAAGATTTAAAGGTAGTTCCTGTACATGGCGCCGACTTTCTGACGGGCTAAACAAAGGCCGGTCCTCGAACTCCTTACGGGACGAACAAGGAGACATGTCTCTTTGCGACGTTGTAAACGGCCCCCTTCTTTCCGAGGGTAGCGATAGTGCTCTTCGACCCAAGTCAAGCTTCGCAGGCAACGTGTTAGAAAGGTTTGGCGAATCTGACGAGATCTTATTTACGAAAGAAGGTTCGGTAACAGAATCTGCACTTCCCCAATTAGCTTCACCAGCCCAACGGCGAGGTCCTGTAGATGGCAAAGTATCGCGTCTTGTGCTTATGCTGTACTTTGACCTTTCCCGGCTTACGTTTCTGTTTGTATTTCCTATCACTGGTTTTCCAGCTGACTCCGAGCGCTCGGTCGAGTTGGAATTAAGTGGTGGTCTTTCTTGAGAAAGATCTGAATCCGATCGAAAAGGAGTTCTCAGAGTTGAGCTCACACTTTCTCCTTTAATGATCGAAAACTCCCTTTCTAAGAATCCAGTGAATTTGTGCGACAGATCTACAGGACGCTCCGGTTTTGGAGTGACTGGAGGGCTGAATAAAATTCGCCGCTGGGCGTTTTGTCCGTGCAGCTCTGTGGAACTTCCAAGCGACAGCTGCTGAGGTCGGTAAACAAAAGCACTAAAAGAGTTAGCCGAATGTGAAGCTTCTTTCTTGGCAAAAGAAGGTTGAAGTATCGCATTGCGTTCCGATTTCTCTTCGCCAGGGCAATGCCGGGATCCTGGAGATGGTAAATTATTTCTGCAGATTGTCCCTTCCTTCCCGACTCGTCTAGAGTTGGTCATCGGAGGTTTCTCCCAACCCGACAAGTCGTCCAAATCGATGCAACTTAATTCCTCTCGATTCCGTTCCTTCCTTAATATGTTCCTCTGTCTGACAGATCCGGGACGGATACTTGGCAGTTTACCAGCATGAGATTCCCTCTCTCCGTTCGCTTGAACGTAGTCGGCTGCGGTAAAAACTTCATTTCTGCTCTGTATTTCACCCTTGCCTTCTGCTCGGTCGTACGAGTTTCTGCGGTCGCCGCTACTTTCCCGAAAAACATCGCTCTCTTCTTCTCTACGCCTGTTTCTCGTCCGCGATTTCAACGCTTGGTTAGGAAAGCTAACAAACAGTTCATCCAGCGACAAGTGCGAATCCATTTTTCTTGGTCGCCTAATTGCTATAATACGCACAAGCGGAGTTAAAGTTGTCTTTCTTCAGAATAAAAGCTAATAAACACCGCGCATTTCGCTTGAGTGCTGAATTATCAAAGCTACGTCGCGAATTATATCGCGTGAAGTTAGACTTCAAGTAATGATTACTCGCTTAATAACAGGAACTGGTTAATTTGCATATGGAAGCTTCTACGCTAACACCTGTCTTTTGATATGTCCAATTCGTTCAGGATTTACAAAGCGTAGCAAAAAATAGCCTTGGTGACTGAAAAAGGCAATGAGTTTTTGCAGTTCGTCGCTCTATTTTGACTTAGCATGCCAGAAGTGGAAAAAAGTACTTCTGACCCAAAATTCATTTTTTCAACGAGCAACATAGAATACTTACTGTAACAATTAATCGCATTGGGTTGTTTGATGACAAAAGAAAATGTTGGCTGCAGAAAATAACGAATAAATTTGCACAACGAAAACACCAAATGAGAACTAATAAAAAAAAAGGTTTAAAATTGAAGTAAATTTGACGCAGTCTTTCACCAATGTGGCGTTTTAATTTCTAATCTACCGCAGTAAAAATGAAAACAAATTGTTTTCCTAAAACGCAGCATCTGCGAACTCTGTGCAGTAAATCGCCTGGAAAACGAAGTTATTCACTGATTGTAAAAGCACCTGAAAATGTTTTGACTACGGTTTCGGATTAACTACAGCCCACATACAACGTGCGGACATTGAAATGAGAGTTATCGGAGCGTAGTTAACAGCTGGAAAACTTTTTTTTTTGGGAGGTTCCGGAGCCCAAAAATTTATTTATAGATCAAAACAACTACCGCTTTAATTTCTTTGACCTTCGTTAAAAATCAAAATACCGTACCTTCGTACTTGTTTTTTTCTTTTTCATCATAAGACGACGACTGGTGGGATTTAGTTTATTTCTTATTTCAAACGATATGCGCTAGCAATCGAATTTATGGGCCACTGGAAAGCGATTTTAACGGAAAAAGATCGTTGATTAAAATTTCTCTTCTTAACAACACCGCGTTTACATTTCAACTCGTCTTGAGTACACGAAAAGCAAATTATTCACTCTTTAGAAAACCACCAGCCGGGCCTGTCAAAGGTCCCAGCATTTAATTGATAGCCTGTTGTCACTGTGATCTGTGGGACACAGGAAAATGTCTCTGTTATGGTAAGTTGCCTCTTGAGTGCAGACATTTTCGGTCCCATTAGCTCCTATTGTAACGGGACTACGCCCTTTTGCCAATACACGGCTGGTGGGTTTTACCAAGTAGATCACAGTTCCTTGCGTTGCACCATTCCCGGCAATTTTCACCTTTCAATATTCTGGTCACTGGATCGTGTACAGAAAATGAGAAGAAAGGACTGAAAGCGCTGGTCGTTGTTGCATCCTCACATTGCACACTGATCCGATTCTACCATCTTCCGTGAATAAACCCAGTGTCGGCGTTCTTTGACTTTTGTTATATACCCGCTCGAATGAGGCCCTTTGTTTCGCGGGCACGAAATTATGTCCCGGTAAAGATGGCCACGAAGGACTGGGGCCTACGCAGGAATATCCACCGGCTATTGCGCGTGCGGTATTAGAAACACAAAGGGTATTTATTTTTTCTACAGAAGAGAAAACAAAATACAACAGCACTCACCTAATACTTCACTCTCTTTTTAATTTAAACATCTAAAAGGCACAAATGACTCTATTCTATATCTTACGGCAAATTGTAGAAGATGTAATTCTCTGTATAATTATATAAACTCCACTCTCAATTTAAAAAAAAAAAAAATAGAAATATATTAAGCTATTTGTATGAAAATGTATTGAAATAGTTCAAATTTATATCCCAGATAATAAAATTACTTAAATTTGATTTCGAGCAACAGACAAGGGAAAAACACTTACAGTTAATTTAATGTTTTTCGCAGATTTTAAGAATTAGTCCAAGGTTCAGATAAACATTTCTCAGCTCAAGGCCCGAGCCTTCCTTCAATATCCATCTAATTAACATATATGGATCAAACTGACTTGCTGACGGTTTGGTTAATTAACAATTAGACCCGTAGCCCGCAAGGGCTACGGGTCAATAGCCCATGAGGAGAAACCGAATGAGCTATTGACCCGTGGCCCTTGAGGGCGAAGGGTCTAATTGTTTTATCATCACCCAGCTAGTCGGACAGAAAAGGCAATAATAAAGTTAGCAAGTGCAAGTTGAAAAATATTGATTTGGGAATAAAAAGAAAGAAAGCGTCACGCTCGATTGCGCCAATTTCGGTACTCGAGGACTATTACTAACAGCCCTCTAGTAGCGTAGCCAATTAAAATGCAGGATTTGCATCAGTCCACTAGTTGGGTGATACTAATACTCTTATGCATTAATGCCGAGCAGCGCGTGCGCACCAAGACCGACGGTCTGGCGTTAGATAGATAGTATTATGTACCAATCAGATTGGAAGTTCATCAACAGTCAACAGCTAAGTTATGGCAATAATTACAGCGATCACACAAATATAAATCAATGTGCGGTCTCAGAATTGTCGCAATCGTAATTGATATTTTTGAATGCAGATGCTAAGATTTTTCCAAAGCAGCATTAATTGAACTTTCTAACACTGAAATCCACTGGAATTTCTGTTCCCAAGAGTGTGCCTGGCAGAACCACAGTTTCTTCGGCGATACGATGGTAAACGCATTTTTTACATCTAGAATGAAATTTAAAGACGTTAGTGATGTACAGTAAAAACCCTCATGTAAGAACCTAGTGGTTTAAGGTCGTTCGCGCTAATTGTTTCTGGGCATCCTTACTGCGCACGCAAATTCACGCGCCACGTCATGCATGAGAGCGCGCGCTAAGTAATAAAATGAACAATGACAGGGCAGATGGTCACTGGTATAGCTTTCCCTGGATTTAACGATCTTGGACGTTCGGTGACCTCTATTTTTCTTTTGATGAATCATTTTCTCTACCGATATTCTACGTTTAGCGAAAAAATGAAGAAAATCTGTCTAAAAGAAGTTTGAATTTTTTGCAGAATGCACCATCGAATTCCGTTCTCTTTAGCACTTCGTTTATCTGTGCGACGGTTTCAAGTGTCTCTTGAAGGGTTAAGTTTTGTGAAAACGTCGGTAAAATTTGGAATAATTTACGCAACAGACCCACTTCTACAAAATATGACTAAGATAGTTTGCCTCCGTTGACTCACCTTCGATATTTTTAGCTACAAACCTCTGTAGAACATGCTGAAATTAAGAACCTAATTAAGAACCCACTTAGCCTAAATTGCCAATAACTACCACAAAATACAAAAACCTGTTTTGCCAGACTTCAGAAAATGTAGGTTCTCACACGCGGGTCAGTTTTACGGCAATTTGCGGTAAAAGTTCTAGACAAGTGTTTTCTCGAGTAACGTGTCAATACGTATTTAGTAGTGTCAATACGAGAGGGAATTCGAGTAACTCTTACGAAAATACGATGGAAACAGTGAGTAATTAGGTAACTTACATTTTGAATCCGCTAGGTTCTCCACTTGCAGCCTCTTTAACGTCAAACATGCTTGGAACCTTGAACGATAGATTTGAATGTGTGAAAGGTGTTGTGAAAAAAAATTCAGAATTCTTCCGCCTTCTTATGTAACTCCAGGGTCAACTATTCCTTTAGTCTGCTTTAGCACATGCACAGCCAAATGCTAGCTAAATTATACTTACTTATAGTTTCGTTGAACAAGTCTTTGAAAAGGAACAAACTTGAAAGTCAGTGTCGTTACCACAAGTGCATCATTGAACAGAAACAAACCAAGGTCACCAACTTGTTGGTAGATTCTGACGTGAAAACAAGCAAACAAAATCCAGTGACCAATTTTAAAATAGTAAAGCAATGTTACAGGCTCCACGGGTTGTCCAAATGTATCTCTGCCGGCAAAGCTACAAAAAAAACAACTTTGGAAAGAGAAACTCAAAGATATAAGGGAACCTATATTCGTAATGCGTTTTTGAATATGACTGATTTAGGTAGGGAAAACTTAACGTGTTTGCAGATTTTTATTAACGAAACGAATCTATGACAACAATGGCATCGATGAAATCAATGAGTAATTGATGGGCAAACGATGGGAGGTCAGTTGACAAGTCATTGAATATTGCCGATGTTCAATCAATGAGTATTCCATGAATAATCGAAAGGCCACGAGCCAAGAGTTTCAGGCATCATTGATTAATCATTGAGGCCATTGACTGGTCATCGATATGATCTCGTGGAAACCATCCTCTGCTTAGAATGTGTACGATTGAGCAATTTTGGAATTAAGTATCTGTTCGATTGCGTGTTTATGCCAACTTAAGAATACACGGAGTATATTCCAACGGTCTGTTCTAGGGAGTAGAATACTTGGAATAATCCAGCCGGACTTCGCGTCGTGTCGCGAAGAAACCTCGTCAGAAAACCCTTAAGGAGACCACCCTGGGCGTGGCTCGAGCTTTATTTGACCCCCTGAAAGATACCACTTCAAACGGGATAGGCTCGATTACCAGCCGCAGTTCAGGACAGGAACCCGCACTAGCAGACTAGATTCGAGAGACCGGCCGAAATCGAGCCTAAAAACGGAAATAAGAGCGTTTTCTTTGTTATTATTTCTTCAAGTGCACCCTAAAAGATACTTTAAACGACTGAAAATAGTGGCCTTTCGACGTGAACACCCGAAGTGAGACCAGAATCCTTAAGTTATACCCCTAAGCGAGATGACGAACATCCCCAACCTTTTCAATTGGGAGTCCCCCGGGATAAACATGTCACTCCTGTACCTGAATTCTGGTTTAACTTGTCTACCAATGCTTGGGGTCGACAATAGGATGACATCCTCCTCTCGAACAAAATGGCGGCTTTTCTCTGCCAGTACCTGCAAAGAGAAGCCATTGCTTTGTTACTTTGACGCTATAAAGTCATTCAAGACAATCAAATGAATGGAAAAATAAAGTATGAGAATTTACCGGGCAATTGATTATTCTTTTCTGCAAATCTTGAAGAAACCTCTCTCTTTCCAGGCGTTCTTTGTACTGCAGAACATAAAAAACCAGGCAACAACAGTTAACAAAATAGACATCGCTTTCTTAATACATGTAACTGACTTTGGTGTTTGGCTATCCGCTGAGAAAATAACTTGAGCCAATAGAGTAGTTTGAAATTTTAAATCCAGTTAAGTCACTGTATCAAAAACGTAATAACTGGTATAGAGCCGCCAAGTCACCTGGGCCGGGTTGTTCAAAGCCTGATTAAGCTAACTTAGGATTAGCGAGAATTTTGATTTGAGCTTTGAAAATTTTCGGTGAGGTTTTCTGTTTATACAGTTTGTGCTTCAGTTTTGAACTTGACTAAGCTCAAACTACAAAAAACGTAAGCAGTAGAAAACATTTTTATGCAGTAAAAATTAATGCTCCGGTTAACATTTAATCCTGGGTTAGCGTTAACCGGCTTTCGAGCAACCCGGCCTAGGTCAGTAAGCTATCGTATCAAACTCTTATTTAATGTTACCTAAACGTTAGTCCTGCGTTAGTCACCCGTCCATCAATGATGAATTGTAAATGAAGCCTGCGTTACTCCTTCGTGAAGTTATTTATATGACTAACTGTGCTGTTTTGGAACTATTTAAAGTCGAAAAGGAAAATTCCACGCTAACCAATCCGTAGATTTGCAAACGGACAAGAATATGTTCGAGTCTAACGTAACTGAGTTCTAAAGAGTGATTTCTTAGATTAAACTGCTAAATATCTAATGTTATTGTGATGTTCAGTAAGCATATAGGGCGAAACATTGTAAAATAATATTTGGTTATGAGCTAAGAGATACCGTTGGCAAGTCCTATAGGGTCCGACATCCATACAAGATACCTCAAGATCTATCTATGTGTTCCCCATTAACGCAACAGATGCTATGGGCAAAAACGTATCGTCGCGAAACCCCACCGCTAGAAGCTTTCTAAGGGTGGAGGGGAGAGGCTTAACTATAGTACAGCGATGAGGCGGATGGAATAATAGATAGAAGATAAAAATGTTCCAATATGATACGTTTGTTTAATTTTATTTTTACCTGTCTAAATAAACTGTCGAGGTCCTTAAACTTCGCGATGGCCTGGGCCAAGTTTTTTCTATCAACGTGGTCTGATGGGGTGTACTTCATAAATGACTCCAGCAGCTCCACGTAACTTAATAGACAAAATGCGATAAAGGAAAGCCTGATAAATTAGCTAGTTGTTAAGAAGTAGTGATGTTCGGAAATGGTTGTTATTTCTTGGAAAACGAAAAAAAGGTTAAGTCTGCACGCGAGCCAAGTGGCCCATCAGGCCGGAGCTTATCCCGGTTTCTGTAGCATGAAGCGACTAGGAGTATTTCTACTTCCCCATAGATGGGATGCTAGTCCATCGCAGGGTTACCCCCAGCATTAACTTCGCTGTTAACCATTTGTACACCTGGGTGGAGAGAGGCACTGTGAGAGTAAAGTGTCTTGCCCAAGAACACAACACAATGTCCCCGGCCAGGGCTCGAACACGGACCGCTCGATCAGGATTCAAGCCCACTAACCAATGCAAGAGGCCACCGCGCCTCCACTGGAAAATGAAAGGATACCACAAAAACTTTGTCGTCTGTTTTGTTAGGGTTACATGCCTGCTGACCGAAAAATCTTGTCAGGGACGTTCGTGGCCGTGATGCATTGTCCCTGATGAATTCGGACAAACTGTTGCGCGCCCCTGTCCATCAACCAGCATTCTTCCCACTTGTCAGTTGATATAACAGGGACTTCAATTTAGTTATTTTTTATAAAGAATAGCATTAGCCATGTTCACTAACCTTTTAATTCTTCTTCCTGGGAGAAATAACAATTCAGGTAAACTATGGGTAAAAGGAGAGATATCAAAGAATTCGTTATCAGTAAGTAATTTCTGAATCAACATTTGAATCAACTCGACAATATTTTCTCGACGAACAACTAAATTCATAAAAAAAGCATTAAAATAGAATTGTGGGAGTCAGTAAGGAGAACTGATATTTCGAGTCTAGGAATTGAAGGTTAAATTTACATTTCGACCTTTAGGCAAACTGACAAACGAAATCTGGTTGTTAACAATAGATTTGCGACAATTTATCGATTGAAGGAAGCTACTCACTAAAGAAGAAAAAATACTGTGATCAACTTTATCGTTTTAGCACTCAAATGCTATTCGTTAATTTCCAAATAAACGATTCTATACCGCACTTACCTCATCATTTTTGTGCTTGGCTGCCTTTCCTGGCGACCGAGAAATGAGCGGAACTGGGGATTCTGTTCTTTACACTGTTGAACATACATACAAAGATTACAGCGATAAATGAAATCTGACTAAGACAGCGCTGCAACTGGCAAGACATAGATTGCTGGTACTTTTGTCGCAAATACAGTAGGAACTAATACAGCAAAACATTTAATACCTGTACCGACAAAACATCATGACAAAACGAGGAACTAACTTACGATGTACAACAAATCGTGATATCGAAGTTAAATCTTAGAACAAACTTCAGACTAATCTGAAGACTACTTATCTGTAAGATAGCGGCTATTTCAACTGCAACTGAAAGCCGTTAGATTCAATTTACAAATAAAATTTAAACTGACAATCTCGGTCTAAAAGGGTTTCAGAAAATAACACGCATAAAACAGTGTTACTTAATAAATCGTCTTACCCGCTCAAGTGTTTGCAGTGTGACAGGATAGTTGTTGAGGAAATTAGTGTAAGCTCGCAGCTGAGTTGTGAACCTCAGAAAAATGTCTCCCAGCATCTGAAAGTGGATATCATGTATCGAGCACAATATCAGTTTCTTACAGTTGTCAAGTCCATGATCAGTGAGCAACAGGGACTCGTTGAAGTTGGGCCATTTAGTGGCGATCATGGGCAAGATACTTTACTCTCACTGCCTCTCTCCACCCAGGTGTATAAATGGGTACCGGCGAATTTAGTTCTGGGGGTAACCCTGCAATGGACTAGCATCCCATCCAGAGGGGGAGTAGAAATACTCCTAATCGCTTGATGCTACAGAAACCAGAATAAGCTCCGACCTGATGGGCCACTTGGCTTATATGCAGACTATGCCGCAAACTCTTGAAATTGTGTCCTACCAGTGGAGGGAATTAAAGAGGTTTAAAACCCCGTCGCTGTGATTTTGATTTCCGGGATATGAGTAGAAGGACTCCAACAGAGACGGTAGCTACGGTCAAGGTTGTCTATTATTTAGAGAATTCACGCGATGTTGCCGCAGGAAAGCCAATACTGGTGACTTACTTGGTGTGAATTCCATTCATCTAAACGGTTCGACAGGTCGTTCACCAGCACACTGAAACAGAGACGAACAATACAATCGTAAACCTGAGACACAAAGCCTATGCTTTATTGACACAGCTATATATCGGCACCTACCCTGCGAGCAGATTGAAGGACACTCGCCTCGCAGGGTAATCGGAACCTTGACTATTTGGACAAATTGATGAAAAAATTGAGAACAAAGGCTAACCGCTATTAGACCAAAAAGATAACTACAATGGTGTTCACCGGGACTAATTTCCGCTTGTCGCCATTTTGAAACTTATGACGTCACGTGGTGAAACTCTTGATGTATGGACAATAGTATGACGGCATAGGATGACATCATAGTATGACGTCAGCTAAAACGCTGTCAAACTGACAAATTTTCAGTTCACACAGTACTTCCAGTTTTGTTCAAAACCTCAATAAAAGCATGAAATGTTCCGTTGACACTTGTAATAACACGGACACTGAAGGAAATTTTTCATTCAAAACAAGTGAAGCGTACCCCTCAAGATTACATTAATGAATTGATTGATTGAATATTGAACTAGCTAGTCATTTCAGACATCAATATTAAAAAGTTTTTTTTTGAACATTAAGCCCATTGACCGTATTTTTGGAAGGAACGGTGGGTTCAATTTTCCAATAATCAATTTATTATTGCATTCTTCAAATGACTAGCGGGTTCAATATTGAAATAATCAATTAATTAATGTCATCTTGAGGGGTACGCTTCACTTGGTTTGACTGTAAGCTCCATTGGCTAGTTGTACCTGCTAGGACCCAGTAACGTCTGGCTGTCAGCAAACAAACTCTGAATGTTGGCGGAGCTGATTATGGCCCTGAAATAAGAAATCAAACTGCAGTCGATCATTTTTTTTCACAAATAAATAGCTGAGGGCTTCGCTGAGAGTTAAAGAATGAGAAATTTAATTTATGCAATTCTGAAAATTTCAAAACGGGGACAAATATTGTGGAAATTCCCCGGGAAAGTCTCCAGAAAATATGAAAATTGTTGAATTTCCAAGGAGCGAACCATTCAACCGAAAATAAAACGGAAATTCCCATGACGTCCGAAAATTTGCGTACATCTCGCGAGGTTGTCCCTTTCTCCGAAAATTCCGGAAAATACTGTTCCATTCCTCACGTGAAATTTTCAGAAATTTAGACCAGGATTTTTCATCGAATGGAAAGCGCCGCAAGGCTTCTCAAAAGCCAAGGGGTGCTTACCATTTGTCAGAATAAACCGGTTGGGACGACCGTTAAATAATGGTAAGGGTTTTCCAAAATCAGCAAACCAATCAAACGAGATGGCGCTTACCATTTACAATTCAATTTCTCGTTATTGTTTTCAGCTGCTGAGAGACTGGAAACTGGAAAATGTAAGCATCCAAGATTACCAAATGCTTCTTTGATCTCGACAAAGGAACACCGCGAAAAACAGCTGACACTAGTGCGATTTCATCTCCAGCCAAAATAATAATGAAACGCAAGATCCCCCTTTCCCCTTATTTGAGAAACCCCCGAGCGGCCAGCAAAGACGAGCAGCACCTTTACATGCGGGCTACACTCAAACACGACTTCACTAAAGATTGAACAAAGTAATGCACCTGTTAGAAGCAAGGGAAGCTTGAAGAGGTTTCTTGAAAACATCTTGAATTATAGACAAGTCGTTCATGTAGGTCAACTCTGTTGATAATATTTCGTGAGCTACTAACGTCCTTTTTTCCCCAGCAGTAGCGCCAGTACAAGGTTTCGAGGCGAGTTTCTGCAGAAAAGAAATTGCTATCAGTTAGACTTCTAGACTACGAGTAGTCCCTCTTTCGCTTAGTCCGTCGTGCGTGACGCGAAAGAAATTCGCGAGAAAAAAATGGTCGCGCGAAATCCTGGGGACCAGGATTTCGCGCGGCCATTTTTTTCTCGCGGTTTTCTTTCGCGTCACGCACGACGGACTAAGCGAAAGAGGGACTACTCGTGGTCTATTAGACTTCGAGAAATTCACTTTAACTTTCACGGATTTGTTAGGAAATGAGTCGACGAGTGGGGCGCGAATTCAAACAATGGCTCTCTTTTCACCAGCAAGCGAGAATTTGACTATCTTAATTGACCACTCCCCAATGGAGCATTCACGACCAGGCTTCTCGCATACATTTGCTTATTTGATCTAAAGCGTAGATTAGAAAGTTTTGCCACCGAGACACTCAGAATGATATCATACGAACAAAGCTCGAAAGGTAATACTTCATTTCAATAAACAAAAAATAAAGTAAAAATAAATAAACGTTATGCCCCTATCCTGTCATGTAATCTGGGCCGCGGAAAGAAATGATTCCGTGGAAAGACAAAACATTGTTTACAAAGGAAGCTATAAGGTTTGGGCCTGAGGAAAATGTTAATGAATTGTTTGAGTTTTAAACGTGGAAATCAGAGCGTCCACAACTCGATTTGTGAGAACTCCAACTAATTTCACCTTGTTGTAATAAGCCAAGGGTCTCCAAGGTAATGCTGTTTTATTGAAGTTACAAGACAAAACATTTAATACTTACATCAGTTTCAAATTCTCTTGTTGCAATATCATCCTCGGAATCAGAAACCTCCAAATCTGACAAAGCTTCCTCTTGCTTTGTCTAAAGAAAGGAGATTCAAGTCAGACCTCACAACTAATACCTCGTCCACACCACGCCAGAGAAATTTGAAAACGCAGCTTTATTTCTACGGTTAGGCCAACCGTCCACACTAATCCGTCACGAAAACGGAGCTTTTCGAAAACGCTCTTCAAAACGGAGGAATTTGAAAACGCCGGCCTTGTGTTTTAGTGTGGACGGAAAGCATTTTGAAAATGGAGCTTTTCGAAAACGACGACGCTACGCTTATCATGAAATTTTTCTGTCTGAGTTTTCCTCAAACACAAATCCAAAATGACCGATGATTGTTGCGTTTTCAAATTTCTCCGGCGTAGTGTGGAAAGGGCCTAACTTCATTTGAGACTTCGTACCAGACCTATGTAAGACCTTGGCTGCCAAGAATTATTTTGCTATTGTTTTTGTGACTAAGTTTTCGTTTTCGATATTTGTGCCAATACAACTGAATCAGCGGTGATGTTTTCCTTTTTGTTTGATGCTAAACTTTATTTTGAAGAGTGCAAATCGGTCATGTAAATTTTGCAATTAGGAGCTCTATTATTGTACT
The DNA here is from genome assembly GCF_964199315.1 of Orbicella franksi. NCBI lineage: Eukaryota > Metazoa > Cnidaria > Anthozoa > Scleractinia > Merulinidae > Orbicella > Orbicella franksi. The sequence goes on along the minus strand of NC_138147.1, from coordinate 6,891,817 downwards.
ACTTTAAATTAAATGTTTAATTACTTCTACGCGAGGTAGAGAACTGAAATTTAATTTACGGATTGAAGTCATATTTAGGTGCTCTATAGAACAGTTGGACACAAAATAGCGTGCTATACCCTACAGTTTGGCTCAGGATGAGGAAAAAAGATCTATGACCGCCCGTTGACAACAATTGCGAATTATCAATAATTACTAGCCTTTACTGATTACTTTCAGCATAGTCAGTTTCCCGAAAGTTGTGAACATAAACAACACGATTTTATGTACAGGTGCTCCTAAAACTCATTTAAATGAACAATATCAGAGAAGCCTCCACAGAAACGTAATTTATTTATTATAATTAATCTTTAAATGTTCCAGTGAATTAGTTTCTCATTACCCATCTACATGCCGCTCATTAACCGTGACCTTTATGAGAGTTACAGACATGTGCCTGGTCATAACAAAAAGAGATAAATCACAACTCGGCTCGTTTTGGGAGAAAGTGACATCCTGTTATTATTTCCAACAGTCATCATAATTTTAGAAACAAAAAACCTTTCTTTTTGGATAAAAACTCATCTCTTACATTTACTAAAACGAGATTTTGCAACACGGAAGTAATTTTTTCAGTTTTGTGCCGTATGCTGTTCAAGTTGCCATACGAAGACAAGGCAGTTCTTTCCTTAAGATATTTTTTTCTGTTTGTAGAATCTGTTCTTGGACATGAAAGTTTCCGGTCACTACAGATACGAAGCTGCAGATTATGCTCAACCTGTTTAAAATTAATGCTTGCACATTTCCAATTTTTTAGCTAGTTTTAAATTTATTTGTTTTTTTTTTTTTCTTAATTTGGTTCAACTAAATTTGTCAGGTAAATGTAACCGGAGAGCGTAATGTATTGGGAACTAGTGCGAACGCACCGCACGTACAGGAAGCGATGTTCTTCTATCAGCAACAATGGATCAAACGAAATGTTTTAACAAGCATATCCTGAGGCACGCAAACTCAATGACGAAATCATAACTTTGCTGATCTCCAAAAGGAAAAACCAAATGCATGCGTCGAATTTTGTCTTTGGAGTCACAACCAAGCGAGCTACAGTTTGTTTATAGCCACAGGTCATACAGGTGTAGTGAGTATTAGGTAGGAGGGTCTTGAGACGATTTTTCATAACTGGTGAACTTTTATCAGCCGAGCCTGTTGTACACTGAGAAAATTGCTATGAGAAATGGCTAGTTTAAACAGACTATTCCGTTTGAATCTCTGCCTGGGGAACAGGGATGGCGCAGTGGTAAGAGCGCTCGCTCGGGTTCGATTCCGGCCCGGTACCATATGTGAGTCGAGTTTGCTGTTGGTTCTCGCCTTGCTCCGAGGGTTTTTCCCTGGGTTTTCCGGTTTTCCTCCCTCCACAGAAAGCAACATTTCCAAATTCCAATTCGATCAGGATCTAGAGGACCTGCATGAAAACCAGTTAAGCCGCTGACGTGGCTTCCCCTCTAAATATTGTAACTTAAGATAGCAAGAATTTGATCAGTATAGATTGGATATATGCATAAGGAGTAGGGTTAGGTTAATCCAATCGCCACGCAAATGACTAATCCTAGAAACGTCACTCTTTACGAAAACCCAAATGCGGGAAATGAACTACTGTATTTCCTTAAGATTTTAAATATCATGAACAGGTATAGAGGTCTGCTCCGTGTAAAACGCATCAGCCTGCATCATTTCATTGAAACTAGGTGATCGAAGCTTGTGAAAAACATTAATTTTGTACACAGTTTTAGAAAATTGATTTGTCGACCGCTTTCTATAGCTTTGTTTCGGCTTGAAGGTAAACGTTCTTCGTGGTCTTTGTGAGTGTACGTAAATGGGTTGTCATCAATGGGTGATTTTCTTTGATAGAGCGGCTTTCGATTGAGTGTCGTAAAACCAAAACCAAATCAATTACTTAATGATTACTCAGCCAATCTCAAACCGTAGTAAAACCAAAACCAAAGTAATTGTCTGATTTCTTTCGACACTCAATGAAAACCGCTCTTAGAAGAGCATTAGTTATAACTCATTTTAAAATTATATTCAGTCTAAATGAGTTTTGATTCAAAGTCACCCTTCCTATCTTGCTTCCGTGCTACAAATGTAAAAGCAATGGGTAAAACGATTTCTTTCCTACTTTCACGCATTTTTCAGAGGAACATTGGATGTTTTTGAAGTTCGATTCAACCAAATATGAACAAGTCTGAGCAGAATTTCGGGAAAAAACGCTTTTCCGCCCTTTTAATCTAAAATCAATTGGCCTTTCTTTTGAAACTATAAAATCCATGTTTTGAATAAAAGCCTAAGCTAGGTAATGCTTACTAAAAAAAGGGCCGCGGTACACTAAACCTTGATTGGAAAAACATTCGGGACAAATCATTCCGAGTTAAATTAATTTTAACAAAAGTAACCTAGAACTGCGCCATAAAGTATTAAATACAGTGATATATACCCCAAAGTACCAAACACTTTTATATAGATGGGTCTCGCGATCACAGAAGCGGAACCGGCTGAGATAAAAAAAAAAAAGCAAGTAACGGTTGAAAGTTTCAAAGAGCTCCCTATTCATAAAACAGAAAAAATCTCAAAATAACCTGTTAGGTGACGTGTCAACAAAACATACCGCACAGGTATCGCAGAAGTCATGGGTTCGAATCCCGTTCAAGCCTGAATTTTTTTTTCAGACTTTAATTTTACAAGTGCGTAAGTTGTGTACATAATAAACCGCGATGATTATTCGTGTCTTTAAAACACGTACTTTACTTCATTTTGCAGATTTCGAGAAAAAGACTGAAAGGAAAAACAATGTCATCACTGGAACTTCCTCCTCGCAGCATTACACGAGTCAGTTTGGAATTTTTTTCATGGACAGTTTTGGCCTTGGCCGGTTTCCTAGGGAACATCGCAGTGATCGCTGCCTTTGTACGAAATCAATTCTTACGAAAGTTTACACCGGTGTACATCATTGCCCTTGCGATCAGTGACATCCTCAACTTTGTCACCAATGGCACGTTTGTAGCAGTAACCCTTTACGCCGGAAGTTGGCAATTTGGGTCCTCTGGCTGTTTTGTTGGCGGATTTTCCACGCTTTTTCTCATGCAACTCACCACTAGCACCATGTCACTCACGGCCATTAACAGATACATCCGGGTTACCAAGCCTGAGCTGTTCAAAAAAATCTTCGCGCCAAAAAAGTCCATCGTGATTGTGGTCTGCCTGTGGTTCCTCGTCGCCTTGACGACGCTGCTTCCGTTCGTCATTGGAGATTCAGAGTTCGCTTTTATGGCCAGCTATGCGGTATGTGTTCCCTCTTTTAGGCAAAAGGTTACATTTTACGCTATGGCTATCCATGGGTCCTTCGGGGTTGTTTCTCTGCTAATTGTAGCTGTATGCTACATCAAAGTTTCTCGCGCTATAAGACAAATTCTACCGCGGGACGCGCAGAATGAAGATGAAAACCAAGGCGGGGAAACCTTGGAAAATGGTGACGTTGAGACGGTGAGAACGAGAGAAGTGAGGATTACAAAGATGATGTACGCTATCGTGCTGGTCTTCGGAATCCTCTGGATTCCCACAGCAATGATTATCATTGTGACCCGCGTCACACTCGGTAAAATCCCTCGGGATGTCTCGATGCTGGTGTCTTTCGCATACAATATTAGCAGTTTAACAAACCCTGTGGTGTATGCAAGCATGAACAGGTCTTTCAGAAGGGAATTTAAAATGATTTTGTTGACTATATTATATTGCCAATGTTGTAGATAGTGTTTGCACAAGTGTTGCGTGACGCGATTACTTCAACAACTCAGTTGTTGAGGCGTGACATTTCATACGTGACACTGGAATGAATGTATCGGCGTAAATAACTTCGTGAACGTTTATGAGGATAAATACGTGACTTTAAATTTCCATACCTCCGTGAGTCTTAAATTTGGATTTAATGTGGAAAAAACTACGTAATACAATATTTTCAATCAAGACAATTGCGTGACATCTAAATTTGGATAAGTGCGTGAAAATTTAACGAGGAAAACTGCGGGACATTTTCATGAAGAAAACTAAATGATTTTGGATAGTCACTGGGCGTGGAAATGTTACTTATCAAATCCAGGTCAACTGCAATGTGACTAAATCTCCAGGTATTTTTTGCTGGCTTCTCCAGCTTTTCAGGTTTAGTGCAGGTTGTTAAATTAGAATAATCGCATATAGAAATGTATGCAGTCAGTAAATAGAACATATATTTCTGCACTATTTAGAAGAGTAGAGCTGTTTAATTGATAAAGCCAGCTTAATCTTGTTCACTCGTGTATCTTTGGTCTTTAACACATGACCTAGAATTTTTTTATCGTTCAAAATATGTATAATAAGCAAATATGACATGCAACACATCTTTCATGCAGCACTCCGGTCAGTACAACAGAAATCATTGGTCTTACCATTGTTTTCTGAACTTTCTTCAATTTTCTATCTTTGTGTCCATAGTTCTGTAGATAATGAATAAGACCTTGAACCGGATCGCTCTGGAGTAAGGAGAACAAGACGATAAACGCATTTACTCTCAGTAGTTTGTAATCTGACTTCCAATGTAGACAACACGTTAAATAAAGAAGAAAATGAGTGGTATCAGAGAATTGACACTAGGTACTTTCTTTACCCAATTCCTGGATGCGTTGTCCTTTCCAAGAGAGATGACGGCATCAACAAGCACAGAGGCAATTTCCGACACTCGGTGCACCTCACACATCCCTAAAGCTTCAAACGTGATTTGTCCTAAATAAAAACGACGTCAAAAAATGCATTAAGGCTGCAGATTAAACCCAGATTGGACACTCAGCAACTAGAATGAGCTGTCTTTTTCTATGGCATCTGTGGATCGGCGCTTATGGACTATAGCCCTTTACATGATTGGCTTGTATGGCAACGGACGTTTCACTGATTTGGTGACGTAAAAGACAAGCTTCAGCCCCCGACAAAAGACAAGCTTCAGCCCCCGACGCCGGAGAAATTTAAAAGCGGAGTTTTCACACTAAAGATGCATCGAATGTTTTCCGTCCACATTTCGCCGGAGAAATTTGAAAACGCAACAATCACTGATCATTTTGGAATTGTGTTTGAGGAAAACTCGGACAGAAAGTTCCCCCGGTTATCGTGGTGTCATCGTTTTCGGAAAGCTCCGTTTTCAAAATGTTTTGCGTTCACACTAAAACGCAAAGCCGGTGTTTTCAAATTCCTCCGGTTTGGGAAGCGTTTTCGAAAAGCTCCGTTTTCGCGACGGATTAGTCTGGACGGTAGGCCTAACTGTGGAAATAAAGCTACTTTTCAGTTCAAATTTCTCCGCCGTAGTGTGGACTGGGCCTTCGACTGGACTCCTATTCTCGATAAATTCCGTCACGAGTAATTGTGTATTACGCTGCTTTACATCATTTGTAGTTCATTTAATGAGCCATTTGAACTGAGAAGTTATTGGAATGCATTCATGAAGTACTAATATTCAAAAGCACTCCTGCTGCAACTTACCAACAAGACGCTTAGCTAGATTCCTTTGCTCTTCACAGAAGAAACAGTTGAGATTCTTTTTTACAACATCAACGCATTCCTACAAACAGAAAAGCATTCTTAAAATAGCGCCAACAACTATTAAAAGTTACACTATGATCTCGAGATTTCTATCTTAACAGTAGAGTGTTTCTGTTGAGGGCCAATGGGCTGATAGTTGCCCTTGGAAATTCTTTTCTTCAAATTATTATTTCCAATTATTTCTCTACATTTTTTTAAAACTAGCACTTAAGTTCAAGTTTCAGCGAAATCGTGCGCGGACGGGCGCTGACTGAATTTTCATTTGAAACTTGCAGCCGGGGACGCGCACTCATCAATTCACTCAACAGGTTTGAAGTTTTATAATCGCATTGCGGTGAATGTCTTTCTTTTAATCCTCTGGCAAATTAAAAATTGTCCAGTAGTATTTCTGAATCTTCCTAGGAACTGCGCACCGTCTAATGGTTATAAACGCAGCATTTGCTTTTCTATACATGTAGTAGACTTTTAATGAAAAAAAGGCCATGAACATTACTTGTTTTATACAGTCAAACTACACAGTGTTGACAGACCTCAATGTAATCCACGGTACTCGACCAAGCTCCAAGTTTTGTGGCATTGAAATACAGAGACGGCGGTGAACCACTGTTAGGTACAAACAACCAATCACTTTCCACTATGGAAATTGAAAATAATAAGTATGAGAACAGCTAACAATCTAATTAAAATAAATTGGTAGTTATAATGATTATGCCAACCGAAATATATCAGTGCAAACTGAGAGGCAACGAAGCAGTCGAAAGATGGAAGCAAACAACAGGAAACAGGCGAATTGCGCGGGAAAACGCGCCAAAACCAACCCATGTTTCTGCTCCTGATTGGTTCGATTTAACAGTATCTTTGTTCTGATTGGTCAGAGCATGTTCTATGAGCTCAGCAAATGCGAAAAATGAGAAGAAGAATTTCCCTGTATTTGCGCGTTCAGCTATCATTATTTCTTTACAATACACGATTGCAAGATTTTCAAGGTTTAAGAGGCCCTGCGCCTAAGAAACGACCGATGATTTCCGGCTAAAAAATAAAATCGGCCGATTTTTATCTCCCAAGTAGAGGTTACCGAATACTATTTAAAAATGAATTTCTTCTGTTTCAGTTTCGCTTTAAACCAAAAATATCGAGCCGCAAACTTTTTCCGTCTGATAGTAGCAAAATCAGGCTGAAAGTAAGCCCCCGCAAAAAACTGTTCAGAAATTACTCTCGCAACGCAAAATAATGAGAAAACTACACAGTGTTGAAGAAAAAGGCCTTTTAATGCAATATCATTCGATAAACATCAAAAAACTGCCGAAGCGATTAACAAATAAAGTTTCAAATATTGCATACTAAATTAGATGGAGCGTTGGAGCTGATTTTAAAATAATTATTTCTCAAAAGTTCAACGCTTTTGAAAGCAATCACAGTGATGAATCAAACATTGGAGGGATACAAATCACGTTTCTGGAAAAACATTTTTCGGCCAAAGTATATTGGCCTTGTACAAAGTGTTTAAAGTTACCGTGTTTACCGTTATCCTGCTACTTCGGCGAAACACTTCTCTTCTCTTCTCTTACACTTCTGGATAGCGTGGTAAACGCCACTTTAAACCTTGCTAGGCATTCAAAGACCATCCTGAGTAGAAGGATGTAGAGAAATAAAAAAAGAGAGATAAAGAGAAAGGAAGATGAAAAATACGCAGAAAAAGAAAATAACTCGAAATTACCATCTGCTAACGAAAGTTGAATCTGGAAAATGTCGTCGTGTGACAGCGGCCCTTGACGTCATTTGTCACGTCAAGTCGCAAGAGCGTGGGAAAACGAGTCTGCAATGTCCTTCGGGCGGTCAGCGGCTAGGGACCCAGTCGTGACCGATCGTGACCCCATAACTCAGACTACGCTGTGGCCAAAACGGTGTGGCGGTTGGGGAAGTTTTTCTTTTTGAGTGACCATCATTTGTGAAAAATAACATAACATTGTTCCACTAAACGTTTTCTGGCTGGGAAAAATTGTTTTCCTATTTGTGCATTCGTTTGGATTCCGCCGCTGTTTAGACAAATGACGTCAATGGCCGCTGTCACGCGACGACATTTTCCAGATTCAACTTTCGTTAGCAGATGGTAATTTCGAGTTATTTTCTTTTTCTGGGTATTTTTCATCTTCCTTTCTCTTTTAATTCTACGTCCTTCTACTTAGGATGGTCTTTGAATGCCTAGCAAGGTTTAAAGTGGCATTTACCACGCTATCCACGGCCGTATTGGCAAAAGAGAAGTGTTTCGCCGAAGTAACAGGATAACGGTAAACACGGTAACTTTGAACGCTTTGTACAAGGTCAATATATTTTGGCCAAAAAACGTTTTTCCAGAAACGTGATGTATATCCCTCCAATGTCTGATTCATCACTGTGATTGCATTTGAAAGCGTTGAACTTTTGAGAAATAATTATTTTAAAATCAGCTCCAACGCTCCATCTAATTTAGTATGCAATATTTGAAACTTTATTTTTTAATCGCTTCGACAGTTTTTTGATGTTTATCGAATGATATTGCATTAAAAGGCCTTTTTCTTCAACACTGTGTAGTTTTCTCATTATTTTGCGTTGCGAGAGTAATTTCTGAACAGTTTTTTGCGGGGGCTTATTTTCGGCCGGATTTTACTGCTATCAGACGGAAAAAGTTTGCGGCTCGATATTTTTGGTTTAAAGCGAAACTGAAACAAAAGAAATTCATTTTAAAATAGTATTCGGTAACCTCTACTTGGGAGATAAAAATCGGCCGATTTTATTTTTTAGCCGGAAATCATCGGTCGTTTCTTAGGCGCAGGGCCTCTTAATTTTGCATTTAAAATCTCTCTTAACAAAAAATGCAAAAACAATTCCGACTGTGTGTCGTTACATAATCCTAAAGAGTCAATGTTATATGGAAGGTAAGCTAAGTATATTCGGACATGATATCGAAAGTTTTACCTCTAGCAAATGATCCCGTCATTCCTGTTGGACAAGAAAACTGCATGTCTGTCAAGAGACCCAGCTGTACCAAAAGATCCATGCCTTGTTCTGAAGAAAGGCGAGGAAAAAGTCGTTAAATACACTAATAACACTTACACCGCTTAAACTGGGTAGAAGGAAAATTTTTCATGACTTTCGTGTTCTTGTGAGGAAACTTGCCAGTCCGTTTGGCTACCCAACGCAAGTTTTTACTACCCAATTTTCAAATTGAGGCTACTTGCGAGCATGTTTGGCCAGAGCTTAGCACGCAGATAATTGTGGGACCTTCTTTCCCTGCCCTTAACTTGTTACACTCCTCACCTGTTTCTACCAAAGGAACAAAGATGTCCACGTGACCTCCTGATTCTCGCCCTGTCACACTTATCGTTAGAGTTTCCCAGAAGTGTCGCATAGAAGGCTCGTTAACGGTCTCTAATGACAGAGTCTGACCTGTAAACAGAAGGCATTCTCGTGATACGGATTCAACTGGGACATTCTAGTGGTCGGAAACAAAATTCGACGCGACTCAAGGGGTAGAATCAGATTACGTATAACTTTAAAACTGTTTTAAACAATTTCGGCATTTTTCTTCCGTGGAAGTTCTGTCGACGATCTTACTGAAAGCACATGTTCAACCTTCGTCGCTTCGCGCCGACAGGAACCGTTCAGATACTCTTGTGCCTTGCAATTAATCATTAATTTGTGCCAATTCTGATTGAACCCGAACATTCCAAATATACTCCTTCATGTAGCTTTGACAGTTTCAGAGGTTTTACGGGAGGCATCGTTTTGACCCAGGGTGAAAACAGCATAGCCGCTTGGTGTCCGCAATGGCGAGCTGTCTGCCACGAGGAAAGGAATGTGGGCGTCATTGATTCAGCTACATGAAAATCTTGGTTACTGACCTTTTACAAGGCGTAGAGTACCAGAATCTCCCCAAGCAAACACACCAATGCTCCTGTGAGAATTAAATGCAGAAAAAAAAAGTCAAAGCGGATAGAAGTTTTAACCATAATCTCTCCCAACTAATATCTTGTAAGCAATTGCGGAGAGAGGGGTAAGAGGAGATGATATTCCAGTTCATGAAGATATACCGATTGACAGAGCCCGCGGTTTTCGTCCTCGACGTTGTTATGAAACACGATGCACCCTCGTTGCGTCATTGCTGGCGAGACTATTTCGGGCTATTTCAGAAGTACTCGTGCAACTACTTTCCAGTTCTACACAAAAAATTCCACACTGATGACATGGCCTTACGGAGATCTCTGTCGTGCTCTGATTGGTTTGAATTTTCGCGCGCAAGTTACGACCAATCAGAGTCAGACATAATTGGTATCTCCGTAGAGTTACGTCATCAGTAAGGAATTTTGCCGCTTGAATGTCTGAATTCGTCTGAAGAAAAAAAGAAACTCAAGTGCACGCGCGATTATTTCAGATTTCTCTCGTCAGTTTATAGTCAGAAGATCGACCGACCGTTCTTACCTAGCTTGTCTTCCCTGCAGAGCAAGTCTAAGTTTTTCCATCAGGGCGTCCAGTGTTGTGCCTTCATATTCGTAAGGGATTGCAATGACACCAAACATCACAGCTTCTAATAACAACTGACAGAAACGAAGAAAGTCAGACGATTAGAAAAAAAAATAATGAGGTTAAAAACCAGTCAAACATTTTACATGTCGAAGATATACGTTTCCCGCCTACACAGGCATGCGCCACCTCAATTTAAGTTAAGAGTTTGAGCAAGAGTTAAGAGTTTTCCAACGAAAATGACTCATAATTTGTTTCCATTTGGTCTAAAATTGGCCGGGTGTAGTCTTTAGAAAGCAGTGTACAGTATTAATTTTAGAAACGTATCAGTCTTCTCTTGTCATCGGGTAGTGAAGTAAAAATATCACTTATTACCTGGCAGTCACACACAAAACAATTTTATAATAGGTGAACTTTAACAAGCTTGGCTATTACATGTCAAGAGGGCATAGAAAATGTTACACGCACTATTGTTAATGAAGGAGTACAAAACAATTTTCAAACCCAAATACCTCAAGGGACATCAACCGACTCACCTCAGCCGCAGGGATTTCAGACGAGATAAATATAACGGCTGGACAAGGTTGGCTTCGAAGGTCCTACAATTAAAAAACGTAACAGTAAATGAAATTTATCATGACTGAAAAACAGCAATTGTACAGCAAGATAACTGGCATAGATTCCTGGTTAAAGGAGCTACGTCACAGTTTGAACATCTTGAAGTGTTTAGCTTAAATTGTTCCAGTTTGTCGTTTGCAATCGTTGTTTATCTTCTCAATCCTTGACCATCCTTGTTCCTTTGTGGTTTAAAATTATCTCTTTAAATAGTGTTTTTCTATCTTAGTAAACTTTTTTTTTTTTTTTCAGGTTTCCTTCAATCTAACTCTGAATACCGTGACTGAGCTTCTTAAAATGAAGTCGAAAGCGGACGTAAGGTGAACTTGCTTGCGTTCTCACTTGTAGAATGAAGTGACTGGGTCACTTTGTCTCTTCCAATAGAAATAATAAACTAAAGTACACCTTACATTTAGCGTCAGATTGAGAATTCAGATTCAGATTTTTCACTCGATTTATACACGGGTTAAAATAACAATAATTGTTTACAATAAAAAGAAGCAGAACAGACGATCGCAAAACACAACACGTACTAATATTTATTACCTCCTTTTTTCTTGTTTCCAACACGGAATCGTGCGCACTGGGATGAATTCCACAAGTTAGATCTTGTCTGGAAGAATTAAATCAAGAAGTGAATTCTAAACATTTCTCTGTCACAAGAATTCACGATTGGAATCAAATGGACGTGTAATGACTTGAAGGAGCTTCTTCACGGTTTGCGCATCTTTAAAAGTTTAGCCTAATTTTTAAAAGTTTTTCGTTTGTAATCCGTGTTAATCTTCTCCATCCTTAACAATCCTTGTTCCTTTATGGTTTATTATTATCTCTTTGGTGTTTTTCTATCTTAGTAAACTTTTATTTTCAGGTTTCCTTCAATTTAAAGGTAACTTTGCACGTGGCCAAAACAACTCAAAATAACGAGACTGAACTCCTTTAAAACGACGTGTTACATGCACAACACTGTAGTAAGCACTTCCTCAAAAAGAAATAACTAAATCGCATACGATTAGTCTGGATAAATATTTCACCGGTCTAGATCAAAAGACTGAAGCTCTCGTTCGACAAATCACATTGCATGATTCAGTTCACCAGGGGCGCTCGGGTACCATACACCTACCGTCGCACCGGCGATTTTGGGGCAGGTGTGGCCCACGACTGCTCCACCACCGATTCATCACCTGTAAAAATCAAATAAAAAAAACACCGTCAGTTACTGTAACCATACCTGAATCGAATGTTCCTGTGTTAGCGTCAAACTAACATCATGAATCATGATGGCAAACAACTCAAGATAAGCACAACGTTGAAAACATACCTCCAGATTCAACAGCTAATGCCTCGGTCAGGGTCAGCTTTGATGGATGTACAGGTTCTTTCCCTTCCTCAATTACATTCCCATTGACATCATGAATTTTCCCATCCTATAGGATAATTTGTAAAAATCCAAAAATAAGACCAAAGCCCTTCAAATCCAAGACCTTAAACTCCCACCGAGAAAGGGTGGATGGAGTGGAAAATTTTCATATTCATGCCACACTCACCAAAAAAATCTTGGAAGGTTCTACTACTAACTGACATTTGAGAAAGGAGGCATGGCTTATTGTTGCAAGGCTTATTACATAAGTAATAATATATATAATAAATAAATATAGATTTAGCCAAGCCTAAAAACTGAGTTCTTGGGCCGGGTACACGCCCACAAGCAATACCGCTAGCCATGATAACCATGAGAAAATCAATTCATGGGTTTCCTTTCTTTCTTATGAGTATGGTGCTCCGCTTGGCAGGCCTTTGGGCTGCCAGAGCTCTGCTATAAATGATAGAGATAGCATCAACTGAAAACTCAGAAAAATCTGAGTTCCTTATGGGACTTGAACCCAAAACCCTCTATGGTGTAGCTGGATGCTCTAACCACCAAGCTACTGGAGACTCTATGGCAAGCAAGGGTGAAATGTGGATGTTTGAATGGAACCGCATCGTGTAGTCACACAGCCAAATAATTACTTGGCACATATGAACTCATAACTGCATGATTTGGCAGTCACATTGAGGCATATCAAAGATGCAACCAAACTTCCTCCAAAGTGAGTAATCTAAGGAATACAAATGATAGAAATAGCATCAACTAAAAACTTAGGAAAAAAAAATCTCTTCTTATTACTTTCTCCACTTTCTCCATACACATGTGTGCAGGAGCAGTATGCGATCTTCTGTGTGGAGGTCTGGTACTCAGTCCCAGTCTCTCAGCTCTCAGTTGGTCTGGGGAATGAGGCTGGTTTGGATTATGTTCATAAAATAAAGCCTTCCTGGCATTCTCCAGGTCATGGGGCTGAGGATCTGTGTCCAACCAAGGTGGGCGACGTGTTTCTGTGAAGGTTCAAACAAAGGATGAGAATAAGAGTCAAAGAGATGAAAGTGAACTGAAAGGATGACATCTGGTGATACAACACAGATAAATATTATTATCACCAATAATATTACAGTTACTGTAAAAATTATATTAATTTAATTATTACTGTTACGAACACCTGCAGTGGATTTTCAGTGAAAAGCTTAAGACCAATAATTCATGCCCACATTCACTTGCTTAGTACTGAGTATGAGGAAAAAAGGTACATTTTAGTGCTGTAATGAGTCAGTGAAGCTGATGTTTGGATCATTAGTCGTCAGAGCACTCAAATTGGCACCTCTCAATCTGGAGTCCACTACACATTCGTCCTTTTGGTTTGGCCTAAACTGAGGCCATTGATCAGTAGCTGCAAGATGATTAGTAATTGCCATACCTTGTCTGTAGTATTTAGTCTCTCTAATCTGTCTCTTTTCAACACCTTTTTGTTTCTCTCTTTTTTGCGTGGACACTCTTGCAGTGCTGTCAGCAAACTGACCATACTTCTCTGCCTTTAGAAATAAAATTCACAAAATTTGTTATTAGTTGACAGGTAATTAGAATGCAATAAAGGATTCATTAATAGCCTACAATACAGCAAGGTCTTGGTTTGAGATTTTCCTGTAAAGACCTCACTCTCAGTAAGTAGTTAGTTTTTTAGCACATAAAATGTTTGATAATAGCTCCTAATTCACATCATGTGTAACTATTTAAAAGGCATCCACAGTCAAGCATTGATCGATACCCTCAATCGATACCCTTGATCAATATCTCGATCAATACTCGATTGACATCCCGACCAATATTCAGTCGACACTCAATTGACACTTGATCAACAGTCGGTCCATAGTTGGCCAAGTGTCAACTGACTCTTATGCATCAATAGAAAATTAATCGAATGTCAACCGAGATGTCGAGGGAGTGTTGACTGAGTGTCAATTGAGGTGTCGACAGAGTGTCGATCGAGTGCTGATCTGGATGTCGATCCCTTAATTCTTTGGAAAAGTAGGAAGTCCCAACCCCCTCCCATGTTCTTAAAGCTCTGCTACATGTGTAACACCTGAGAATTACTAAGGTTTGGGAAAATTTAATTAACCTTAATAACTCTTGACCTGTCTCAGCAAAGTACATAGATATGATTATTGACAATTAAAAGTAAATACATATTATTGTTATTAGTAAACACAATTACACTGATTGAGCTAAGCCATCTTTTTAATGATTCTGGCATATGATTTAAGTTTTTATATTACAGAAATGTATGCATTTATTGAACAAGAAAAACCACCAACCATTCTGGATGGAGCTTCCATATCAAGTGAACCAGCACACATGATGTAGTGATGTTTCCAACATCCATATTCTCTGCTACTTGGTGTGTATGGCAAATACCAACCAAATTGTAAACATTTCGGCATCCAGATCACATCTTGCTCACTTATAAACTTCCATTGCCAAGACACTTGCGCAGCACGACAAAGGCTTCTTGGATCCAGGAAAGAAAAGATGTAAGTGGATATAAATCGAGGCAAAACAGTTGTATAATCTAAGTGGTGAATTGGAAGTTGCTTTTTGAACCAGCCTTCATTTACAAATCTTAATTGTGATTTCGTGCATTTCTTTAGGATGAAGGTGAGGAATTTCTTTCGTTGGGCATCTGTCCACAGAGAGAACTGCAAATGAAATTAAAAACAATTATTTTTTAATTGCCTCATGGTTATAGACAAATCTTGTCTGATTATTGTAGGGATCAGAGGAGCTTAAATGCTGGCCGCCTTGCCAGTATTTAATTACTATTCAATACGAAACTTCCAATAAAACCACTAGCTGCAAAGGTTTCTGTCTGTGCAAATTTTGATCCTTTTTGGATAGTACGATAGTACGAGTTCCTGAAGTTTACTCACTCAGATGCATGTTGAGCGAAAGAGGCCTAAGTGAGGTTGGAGTGAACTGAATTTGTCCTAGGCGATGAGAATCTCTATTCTCCTCACCAAATTAAATAGAAATCAGACACTGATCACTTGAGTCTAAAACCTTCACACAACTTCTTAAATAAACAATAGGGATGATATTTGTTTACAAACATTGTTTTTGTTATTTAAATGTTCAAAGCGTTAAACAAAAGAAAATTTTTGTTTCACCAGCCAATAGTTCTCTGGTTGGCATATTAATAACAATTGGTGACGTCACTGATATCTTTGCTATATGCTGGTTACAACTGCCTTTTCCTTTCCCCCCCCCCCCCCCCCACTCCCTGAATTCGGGTTTCTGCCAGAACACCCCTCCCTTCACCCGCAAAAAAACCTCACTTCAAAAGTAGTAAAACGTGTGGACGATTAAACCTTCTAATTTTGCAGTTGATTCAACCATCATTTCGCGTTGACTAGAGTTTGATAAATACCGACAGATCAAAACGAGCCGCAGTTTGAGTTTTAAGCTTATAAGTAAACTTTAATTATCTTCAATTAGACAATTAGTTCACGACTCCCAGTGAATAATCTAAAGTTTAGACTCTGCAAATTTGGTTTACAAATTTATCTAATGCTTCTGTAACCTTATATTTTGTATCTGCCTTACCCAGTGTCCGATCAGATCTAAGCGTTCCACGAAGATCTGAAAGAAACAAAGTACAATACAAACTTGAAATTAGCACAGGTAGCTACAAGTAGCTACAAGTGCTTTCAAAAATTCAGGCTGTGAAATTGGCATAACACAAAAGCTCAAATTGATTGTTTAAACACTCTATCAGCTGGACAACCGTAAAATTTCAATTACAATTGAAGTCTCGCAAGACAAGTCTCGCAAGGCTCTCTTACCCTACTGTTTGAAGCACTGTTTACTACTGGTGTCCAAGCACTGTAATGAGTTTTGTATTTATCGGTATGAAATCCATGCTCTATTACGGAGGGCGAAATTCGTGGTTTTGTATTACCACGAGCGCCGACTATTTCGTTCTCCGTTGCGAAGGCCTCTGTTTTTCTCGTTTTCTTGATATTTCCCGAGGTTGGCCGTCCATTTCGCGGTGTTCCCACCGACATCGCTGGCTGTTGGCTCGATACAGTCAAGTTTTAGGGATGAGACAAAAGGCTGAACAGTTTTCAAAAGTGTTTACAAAAGCGCGCACGTTTTCAAGTTGGTGGCGTCCTGGAGTTGTCAAGGAAAGTTGTGCTCCTCAGGCTACCCTAGAGGGGAAATGTTTCTTTCGACAACCGGTGATGCGAATGTAAGGCGAATAATTTTCTCCATGCCCCTGTATTGAAAAATAAAACAATATACAATAAGAGAAGAGGCACTACGACCGTATATATTTGTAGGCTAGAAACTCATATTTTGGTATGAGGCCTTGACAAACTTAGGGAGGGTGGGGCGGGGAGAGTTTGACCATGCATGTAAGAAAAATCAGTCTGTTAAAAAACAAAGAGATTTCTTGTACTTTTTTCTGTTTTTATTTTTTATTTTTTATGTTTTCCTTTTTTTGTACTACGTCAGTGGCCTAACAACGTGGTGACGCTGGTCACTATATACACTACCTGCTCTGGCTCCGTTTTACTGGGGCTCCTCTACTTTTTCGGTATTTTCGTTCTTCTGTTTTGGAGAATCATAGCATCATCCTCCCTCCATGGGTTGCATATCATGTGGATGGGAAAAATAACGGTGAAGTTTTTCCAACGGAGATCCAACTTGATCTACCTGTCACACGCGAGAGTAGAATGGTCTACCTGTGTACCTGTGCTCGTATAGCGAGGAGACTGGATCCCACCGACGAATCGTATATTTTTTTTGTCGCTTCATGCCTTCTTCACTACGAACATTAAAGACAGAATGATGAGACGATATGTCCTCCTCAGGACGGGGATTTGGACAGTCAGGCGAACAAAACTTTGACGGTATGAGAGTTATCGCTTTTGCTTAACGGTTGGACAGCAGAAAAAAGACAGTTTTCAATATTTGCGATGTGTGCTGGTTTCAATTCCAGGTGGTCGACCAAGTAAATTTCTGTACGCCGGAAAAAACAAAAAGATTGATCCTTGGGGTACCAACGACAACGATCATGAAAATGGTATAGAGCTTTCTCTACAGCCTAAAAATACGCTTCTGAAAACGAAGGATACCCGCAGTTCGCCAGGTAACAAGCTTAAGTAGTTGTGTTACGATTTTCGTGTGTTAGCTATACTGTTTTGTTTGTAAGCTAAACCCTTGAAATCCCCGGCTTGAATCAGTTCTCACTGATTTTGCAATTTTTCTGATTGGTATTTTCGTAGGTTGCGAACTCGACGATGTTTGGAGTATACGCAAAAACGTTCAAGTCACACAGGCAAGCAAGAAAGGAACGGTTCTAAACACAAACAAATCTACGCCTTCATATTATTCCAGGCATGGTGGTTTGAGCGGTAAGTATGCTTTTAAGCTTATCAACTTTTCAAAGAATTTTTGTCTTAATTAACTCATAAGTAATCGCCGACTTGCATTCTTCATTTCTCTTGAGAAATGATAATTTCAGGGTTTAGTGGTTGGTGTCAATGAGTGTTTTGTTCTTTCCCTCAGCTCAATTTGAGCTATTGTTGCGGCTGCTTGAGTTTATTAAACGCACCAAACAGTTTCTTGCAATATATACCTAACAACTTAACTTTTCAATTTTTCTTCCAGGGACAGGAGACGTGGACAGCTCGATCTTAAACAAAGGAAATAACGACGATTTTCTCGGCTCAAGTGCTGGTGAGAATATTGTTTTCGTTTCTTGCGGTGTTTAATTTGTTCGTTTTCTACCCAGCATGAAACGAATTGCAAGATCTCCGGCCGGTATTTTATAGGGTTGTGTGAGAAACAGTACCATCACCGACTGTGTGAAAGTCGATTTTGCACTAATTACTTGTACACAACCTTGTAGATTCACCGCCGTTACGTTTTAATGAATTTTGACAAATTTTGTGTACGATGACGCGAAAGCTATTACATGTCTTTTGGTTCTGTTTGCTTTGGAAACTGAGGAATTTTCTTGAGAAAACGTATTGTTATGTGTTGTGTAAACGGAGCGTTGTTAGTTTGTGTTGCCATATTTTATCAGGTTTATTGGAAATAGGAATATTTTGGATTTTCATTTATCATTTGAAGAGTGAGTTTTTCTGTGTCTCTGAACATATATACATGTATGTAAGTTCTGGATAGAAACTCAGCTCATGAAGCTTAAGTTTTACTTTGGCATGGCATGTTGCACTAATAAGCAGTGCTTGGATCTCATTCAGGGTGCTAAGAAAACCAAGTTTTGAGATTTTCCTTTGGGCAGGCTGTGACTATGATACGTGATAAAAGGTCACTCTCAATAGCCCCCAAAATTCCATTCTGTATTTTGAATTGACTCCAAAATTTTCCAAGGCCCTTCAATTGCTCGACGAAGGAAGAATTCACAAGCCAACTACAAAATCCATAAGCCTCCGGCTATCAGACATGACCTTCTCTGCATGTAGCTCATTGGTTTCTTTATAGTGTCGACTGGAAAAGTTCCACTAAGGAGTAAAATTGCTTGGTATCATTTTCAGGTTTTAAATTATTTCCTGTCAATGTCAAACACTGATAACATATCCTGTCTTGTGATAGAAATAATATTGTGTTGGCTGGAAGCCATGTAATAACCACTCTGTTGAAAGCTTTTTGGCCATGATGCCATGATGTTGGGCTATTTGTTAGTTTCTGCATTGTAAGGAAATTTTCAAGAGCCTTTGGAGAACTGAAAACAGTTCTAGAAAGCTCTCATGGTATTTCTGATTCTTCCAAACATACTCTTGTTCATATGAAAAAATAAAATATGTGAATAGTATTTTTCCAAATATTAATTAGCACTAAGGTTAAAAATTTCCTTTCCCAAAGCACTTATTGCCTTGAAAATTAAATTATTTCTAAGTACAAATTGCCTTGAAATTGGAAATTGAAAATATGTAGGAGTGTGTTTTGTCTTTCAAGAGTGTGCATGTATATTTATCAACAAGTAATAAACAACACTTTCAGTAAATTTGTTGTGTTGTAAAATCATGGTCACAGGTAACATTTCTCCAATGGAACTGTTGTAAGCCATTGTGTCATTGCAAAAATATCCATACCCCTGGCCCTCCAACGGGAGGTTTTTTAGCTTGAACCCCCCCCCCCCACCCCTCTGGAAATTCCATTTTAGTGCCATACTTTCCTTTAAAAAATTGGGCTTTTGAAACCCTCCTCCCCCTAGGAATTTCCGTTAACCTTCCTTGGGGTGGGTATGGATATTTTCTGGAACTACACATTCTGGGTGAACACAATGTAATTTCTTTATTTCTTCATTCTTTCCTGATAATGATCTCAGGTACAGATCAAAAAGTGATATCAAACTTACTTGTAACAAAAAATAATACTTTGGGAATATGCCGTTAAGCCTGATTGTCCTAGATTCTATTCCGCCTAAGGGTTTTTTAACCCAGAATTTGGCAAACAAACAAAAATAAAACCTCACTTGAACTATTAGGATTAATTTTTATTACCAACTTGCTTAGAGAAAATTGAGGTTAAATCAGATTGAAATCCTCAATTCCCCATTGCAGTCCATATGGCCCCATCTTCATCAGTACCCACAAGTCATATGTGTTTCTAAGTGACTTTGTTAGCCCTATTGAAGATTAGCAAATAACTTGTTGACACTTGGCCAGTGCTGTAGTACAGTAAATTATACAGCTGACTATCTTGAGATAGTGGGCTTCAATTGTAGAACAGGTGCATTGTATTCCATATATAAAGACAGGAGTGTATTCTATACCAGAAATTATTAAATCTTAAATCTTGCATATTAATAGAGGCCATTCATGATAATGCGGAGATATGTATTTATATTTTTGAGTGGTAAAAGTGAATGAGAAATGACATCATTAGCCTGCGTAGCAAGCGTTCCCATAAAGAGAGCTTCTCCAGATTCTGGCCAGGCATAGATTGGAGCGAGAGCAAAAACTCGACAAAGCAGGGGGTGGTGAGGCGAGAGAGGAACTGCTTCGTTGAGTTTTTGCTCTTGCTCCAATCTATGTGCGACCAGAATGCGGAAATGCTCTCTGCACAGGAAAGCTTGCTACGCAGGCTATGACATCGTCATCCTTATCAGTGAGGATATGGATATAGCACACTACTCAGGTCTCAGATGTAGTTTTGTATGAATTTTGGGAGTGGGGTGTTTTCCAGTAAAACACTTGTGTCTGTATAGTAAACTCATACATGATCCATAAGATTTACCAGTTGATGGGTTTCTTCTTTGATACTTCAATATCATGATAATAATTTTAAGTTGTTAATGTTTTTTTTCTTCAGATCGCAAATCATGGAGCATTGCAAGAGGAAATTTTTCATATTCAGACAAACCCAAGTTCAGTCCAGGTGGCACTCATGGCTCATCAACAGCAAGTCAACCTGACGACTTTTTAGACACTAGTAGAAACTCAGATAATTCAGCCACAGATGAATTTGATATGGTACAGAGGAAAAACCTCTTGAACAGCAAACTTAGGATGGCTGGGGGTACGTTTTCAATACTAATGGCAAGAAATGTATTATTAAAATAGCAATTTCTTGTTCATTGTAAGGCTTATAATATTGTGCTTGTGCCTTTTAAAATACAGTTTTTAAGGGATATAGAAACTTGCCAAAAATTTGCCATCAGGGAAAAGGTTCTTTGCACTGAAAAAGCAGCAATCTTTACTCCGCCAAAAAAGGCGGAGATGTATTGGCCTACAGTTCTGGATAGTGTGACAGGCGTGGGACTGAACTGTCTGGCACTGACCATGGGTAGAGTCATAGTGTTGGGTTCTTGGGCATGACTCTCACAGTGCCTTTCAACCCAGGGATATCAAATGGCTTGTGGTGATCAGTTAAAAACCCGGCAAAATGCTGTGGAGTCAAATGCGATTACTAGCATCCCATTTATGGGAAGGGGTGGGTGGGGACTACTTCCACTGAGTTGCTTTATGATATATGACACCAAGATAAGCTCTGATGGTTACAGACCAAGCTGTGTCTGTTAAAGCTTTATCAAAAGTATTGAGACTTGCCTGGGTAAATCAAAGTCTGCATACGAGCCAAGTGGCCCCTCGGGCTGATGCTTATCTCTGGTCCCTGTAGCATGAAGGGGCTAGGAGTAGGTCTACTCCCCCTTGGATGAGATGCTAGTTTGTCGCAGGGTTACCACCCAGCATTAAAGTTACCAGTACTCATTTATACTGTACCTGGGTGGACAAAGGCACTGTGAGAATAAGAACACAACACATTGTCCCCAGCCAGTGCTTGAATCCAAACCTCTTGATGCAGAATTGAGTGCTCTAACCATGAGGCCACTGCACTTTCCACACCTGGGTAAGTGGATGGGTGCTATTGGTATCCTTGAGTTTTGCAAGTTGTGTGAGTCAGGATTCAGGTTCCATCTTGGCTGATGTTGTATTTTAAATCAATAGATTTGAAAGAACTCCGTTGTTGACATTGATCATTCTTTCGACCTGCTTGTAAGTTAGATGTTTCAAATCTGGTGAATAATCACTCATTTTAAATTCTATAAATAATAGTTATTAATATGAATTAGTAATCCAATAATTTATCAGTAATAATAGGTAAATCCAATAAGTAACCATGCAAGTGCCAAATAAAGTGAAACATTGACCTGGAAGCAGAAGCCTGTTGTTACAGGTGTGAAAAATTAATATGGAAGTTGTTTAACTTGCAGCTCCGCAAATTGCAACCAGAGAAATGTCGGCAAGAACACGGCGTGCAAAGAAGATGCATGATGCTCACCTCAGGTCAATGGGTTTAGCTCAGTACACCCCTGGAAATGGATCGTTTATTTCTCCAGGCGAAGAACAAGACAACAACAACTGGAAACAAAGTGATGATGATGATGATGATTTCTTCTCATAGACTTTGCTTGGTACCTGATGCCATCATATTCATAGCAATATGTAAAATAGTAAAAGTGTACATATTATATGTGTGTGGTAGACACAAAGGTGTGATAGATGCAAGTGTCTGACTCAAGAGTTTTTTTTTTTTCAGTTTTTAAAATATACAATGACAGGCGTAGTTGTTGACTTGGTCAGCTGCTATGCAACAAATTTGTAGGTGTAGATCAGTATTTCATGGGACAACTTTTGTCGCATGTACAGTTTCTCTTCCCAAAATTTGATTGCTGGGAGAAAGTGTCAGGTTTTGGGATCGATTAGACTTCAAGCAGTTTCTTTCGTTTTCTAGCATGTGACAAGTTTCTAGCATGCAGTGAGGGGCAAACTCCTTGTTTCTTTCCCTAATTTTCCCTAACTCAATCCTGTGTGTGGAGGAACAAATAAATGCCAGAGGTGTCTAAATATCTTCTGACTCCAGTTTCCCATTCAGTCCCTTGTGGATTAAGGAATGAACATTGCTGAATTGTGAAATTTCAAAAGTTGTTGTCACCATTTTCCAGGAATCTCTGTGAGCCAAACTGGTTTTGAGCTCTGAAGAAACTGTGTGCATCAACCATATGCATCAATATACTGATCAATTTAATTTTGTACAAGTATTAAAACAAATTTGGAGTACCTTGTTGGCTATTCATTCATCTGTAGGAAAAAAGGATGGAGGCTGTACATTTTTACACAATACCATGTAAACTTAACACAGCCAATTAATGCCATTAAGTGTACTAGATTTGAAGATGTTTGAACTTTTCTGTAGTTTGATGAGCGTTGTGAAGGGTTTTGTGCGCGAAGAATCATCGGTAAATCTACCAGTCGCTATCTTTTTTTCCACAGAGGATGTTGGATTGATTTCTTTGAAATTACCTTGGCCTAAAAGGTAGGTTAAATGAAGGCTTTCCTCACAGGGTATCCCAAAGGAAAAAGAGACAACTATCTCCTATAAGTCTTGACTAGCCTCCGTCATAGACGCTTCCTACCGAGGGTTAAAATTTCCGTCGGCAACGCAGGCTGGTCTTGAAATACTGTACAGGTTTTTAATTTTTTTTTTGCAATATTCCAGGTGTCCATTGCAGTTTCTTGTAAGAATTTTTCATTCATATTTTTTTATGATTTTATCTACAGTGGTAATAGTTCATTCATTTACTCTTCGATCCAAATGCATGGGTACAGGGTATTTAATTTTTTTACTCGAAATGCAGAAACAGTTAAAATGTACATATGATCAGAAAGCCCATATTTCATTAACTTGTAGTATTTAATTTAACGCAGCATTTGAACGAGATCTCTATTACAGGTGTGAAAGATAAGAAATAAATGCAACGTTTTCTTCATTTATGATTTATTGACTACTTTCAATTTTCGAACCAAGGTCAGTCTGTTCAGGGGAGCCTGAGGTAGCGTTGTTTTCCGTTGCCATACTGTGTGGGAAAGTAGCGATCACACTTTTACATTTTATCGCACGTTCGACACTTAAATTGCCCTCATTCGGTTGTTGGTTGTTCTAAATACTTGTTATACATATCTTTTAGAAATAATTTCAAGACAGTACATCCAGTCAAGAGAACACCTCAAAACAATGATTTTCTTTATTCTAAGAATTAATAATGTGAATGGAAAATATATCTTTATATATGCCGGACAACGTAATGGCACAGTTACGAAACGTGATTTTGATGGAAGGGTCAAAAGAAATAATAATAATAATAAAAAAACAATTTGAATTTTACAAACAATTTCAATATAATTCATTAAAATAAATAACACGCAACTCTACTACAAGAATTATATACATCGATATGCCGTATTTTGTTATTGTATTTTTGTTAAACGAATTTTTTGAGAAAATATTACGTGCAATTTAAATTGTCTAACTACAATATATAATTTTGGGAAAAAATAGATTCATAAAAAATCCTACCTAAATGATATTAATAATAATAATAAAAGCACATATATACGAATCCACCAAAAACGGAAAACGGATAGTAAAATTACATTACAAACGACAACTCTAACTCCTTTGAAAATACTATGCGAACCGAGACATTTCAAAGATTATCTCATGTAGATGTCTTTACGTCAGGTTTGTTCATCTCATATTGTAGTATTTATTTATTACTGAAGATTAAAGTTAGATCAGCCAACGAATAACAACGCTACAAAATGTCGACAACATTTACGCCATCTGTTAACTGTAGAAAATGTGGGAAGAATTGAACGCTGACCGAAATATTTCCCTTCAAGAAAAGTCTTATTTGCACGCGTTGGTAACGTAACGCTTGCCATATGGCGATACAAACCTCTGTCAATGGACACGTCTAAAAGCATCGTTAGTCAAAGGTTCGACTCGTTTCATTTCAAACTTAACACGACAGGTAATATAAAGATTGCAAACTCTACTTAGTTGCATCTGTCGAAAGGGCTTAAAAAGATGCCACCACATCAATAGAAGAAATGGTTAAGAAGCCCGGTAAACATAAAAGAAGCAAACACACAGGCTAAGATCTATTTTGGAGGGTCCGTTGCAAATCTTTTGTTTTATGCTCATAGACTATGTTTGATTACATAATCGCAATGCTTCTTTTGGTTAGCTTTATGAGCACACGTAACCACCCTTTGAGGGTCAACACCCAAAATAGCCAACAAATACATACAACGAAGAATTTTGCCAGGTTTCTTAACCATTTCCCTCTGTTAACTATGATGTCACCAAATAAACGTCAACCAAATTGGATAAAAAGATTCTACAGATCAAACTGAAAAAAGTATTTTGGGATAAAGTACAGGATTACAAGATACTGTCCATCGAATTTGATTCTGAGACAATGTAAAAAAATCAAAATTGCCATTCGCATGAAATTTAGAATCTTATAGCCACTATTTCTTCTTTTAGTCGCTATTTCTTCTTTTTGGTTATTTTCTTTTTTCGGTCAGCACTTTTAGCGCTGTTTTCTTTCTGTTCTAAGATAATAAAGCAAGTTTATAGAAAGCTCTTGGCCACACGTCTTACAACACGATATTTCAGCCAAGCGTCTGAATTAATTTCTAAACGTGAGATGTAAATAATTACGTGAACAAAGATTATCTTCTGAGTAGTGATCCAACTAAAAGTTTCAATGGATCCTAAATTATTACTAGTTTTGTAAGAGCATTGAGATTTTACTGATGTAATACGCTAGAAATTTTTTCATTAATATTAATATTATTATTATTATTATTATTATTTCTTTTCCTAGCCCGCGAGAAGATAGGTTTCTAGAGCATGCGTGACCATACTAATGAGTGGCCAAATGATAAAACACTGCAATAAAACTGTGTTCTTGGTCCTCTGCGGAATCACGTGACCTCCAGTGGCTTGACATTGCGGAAAACTGCACACTTCGATAGATCTGGGGTAATCAATACCGACTTTCTCTCTGCAACTGAGTCTGCGAAAAACAAACCGTTAAAAATGATTTATTGGATGCATTCACTTTTCCATGTTTTTTATTCTGTACATAAATTTTAGTTTGTGGACTTATTCAACCCGCTCAGAAAGCGGCCAGTAAGGGTGTCCACGAAAAACAGTGAATTTTGTTTTTCCTTCATCCTAAATGTTCCAACGAGAGTCTGGGCGAACCAAACCTTACCAGCGCTTTAACTTATTGACTGTCATCAGTTTTAGATTCCAAGTGCTCTAAGTGCTACGTTTTCAGAATTGCCCTAGTGACTTTTTATCCTAACGCTTACCGACACAACGCAAAAGTTCCTGTAGCATAAACATCTCATAAAAAAACAACTATTTTGTTGTGGTATACTATTAAAACCCACCTGAGTCGGGCGTAACAGCTCCTTCTCCAGAGAAATCTAAGGAAATTAGAAGATGCCAAGTAAACTTATTTGTTAAGAGTCTTCTGAGGAAAACTGAAAGACAAAGTTTAACGTACAACCTGTGCTGTAAGAGAGGAACTGTTGCTCGAAGTAACCTGAGCGACTATTTGAGTGTGGCGATGTTCGGATGTGCCAGGTTGCTAAGCACCGTTTTGTCCATCTACCCACAATTAAACACTGGATAATTTACCTTGATCAGCAGAAAGATTCTGATGGTAGTCAATCTGCTGCTGTTTGATGAGCTCGGCGAAATACTGAAAACGGTAAAGCAGGAGATAAATTACAATAGAATTCAAACAATTCAAAATTGCGGAGTTGTTTTTAGTATGTAGGGGTACACTAATCTGTCACCCAGCTCTCACTCTGATTGACCCTAGTAAGCTATTCTTAACATTAGGGAGCTTAAGTAGACGCTGAGCACGACGCCTTGTCAAAAATGAATTCATATTTTACCAGCGAAATTCGCAATTGTCTGATCTGTCCAGTACGCCTATGGTTCTAAAAGCATGCTCAGGCTAAATATGTAATGACAGCGTTCAATTAGAAATGAAAATACGACAAATTAGCCGCCGCTGTTCGCGTTCCCCAGACTAAGGAGAACTTGGTCATTTCACGATGTTGGTTTGCAGAGGACGGCAAAGAGATGTACAAAGATTTATAACGCACGCGCATAGGCATTGTTCTGCTCATTAAAGCTTTTGCTTGGCGACGTTCTCGTTGCTTGAGCAAACATCTGTGTTCCGCGCTGAAGAGTTGCATGGGACTGGACCCGAGAAATTCCATACCGATGACGTAATCACACGTGATTGGCCGTTTCTGAGTGGTTTACAGATTTTGAAATCATTATTCAATGGTCATCCCAACCGTAGCCTACGCCACAGATGGTCTAAGCTGCCGGTATAGGACTAGTATATCCAGGATTTTGTGACACGTCTGGCTGCACCACAGGTTACCCAAGCGGATCCTTTCGCAAAGAGGTAGTGCCTACTACTGGGACAACTGCGCCAGATTTTTAGCCTAGATTCACTCAAATGATACAAACACCAGATGGTAATAACCAATTCACTCCTCTCCCCCCGCCCCCACTTACAGTGGTACGAACATTTATTGTAAGAAAGCTGCTCATTAGCTTACCTGAACAATTTTGGCATCAGAAAAATGTACATAAAGTCTGCTTAAAATTTCAGAGCCATCCTAAAACAAATAAAGAGAAAAACGTAATGTTAAACTATTACTACGACTATTTGTCGTATGCGTACTTGTAGAATAACTCTCACATTGGGGGTAATATCTTAACTGGTTTAACCAAAACAAATCTTACCCCGTGAACTTCTACAACAAGTCCTGGGGTTGATCGCTGACTCCTGCAAAATACAATAACGGAATGATTTAACTGAGTATTTTCAAAATAAAGAAGTAGGCGACAACAACTTTAAGAGGAGAAAACAGTTTCCGCAAAGAGCAGAGTGCATGTTCAACCCCTCTCTCTCAAAAAATTATTTTAGATTTTTTTGTCAAAACCTCAGAATCGGTAAATTAGGGAAGAAGGTTTTAATGTAGACTTTTCACTTGGCAGTGAATTAATTGATTAACATGGTTCATAGATACCTGGTATTGATTAAATGAATGCTTTTAAGCAATACGTTTATGTGGTACTGATTATTGTGCTGTGCAATCCGGTTGTGACTTTTAAGCCTATGGAGGAAACCTTAGTGCAGCAAATGATAGCCGTTGAACAGTAGTTTTACGGAGTACTGTTTATTATGCTGTACAAGGCGGTGTTAAATTCTGACTCTGTGAAGTAAACCCTAGTTCAGGATTTAACTCTTCATCGATTTTGAAATTCGACAATATCGGATTGAAAGGGCTCCCAGCTGATAAGAAAACTCTGATTAAAAAGCCGAACACGAGAACCCAAACAGTTAAAGATAACGGATACAAATACCTCTTGCAGGAGGACCACTGAAGACCTCCAAGGCAATAACAATAGTAATAAACGTACGACTTATTTGCCAGTTCCAAGAAAACGCTGAAAGGGAAACACATCAAAAGATAGGGAGTGAAACAAGGATTTTCTGACCCACTGATTAGCTCGTTAGATCGATCGCTCGTTCGTCGTTCGTTCGTGGGTTCGTTCTCCTAATACAACAAAGCTCCTGTGTCGAAACTTTGTCCCTTATAGCATAACACGAATATAACGAATTTTCTTTATCTCAAGGTTGCGATCGACGATGGAAAATTCAATTTTTTTTCCACCGAATCACCCCGTATATCTTCAAAATTAGTTCAGTATTGATCTCTTAGCTGTAACATATGACTCTCTAAGCTAAGATTAATACATCTGTGCATGATTACTTCAGTGTGATAATACAAATTATATCCATGCATAAGTTCAAAGTATGTGAAAAAGGGTCTGTACTTGAAGCAAAAGGAATGCAAAATGTAACAATAATTTAAAACTTGATATCCAGTGCGTTTGAACAAGGATAGTTACCTGTGAACAAACGCCACAAGAGCTGCATTTGTCTGAGATGAAAACGAAAACGCACTCATTAACACCCTGATACTTAAACAGTTGTATTTACATTACACAACAAAACAAACTGGCATCAAGTTTAAAGTAAGGGGTCAACAAAGAAAGATAGGAAGGCGGGCAGGCAAGCAGGCAGGTAGAAATGTAAATAGGCAAGTAGAGTGGTAGATAGGCAGATAGGTAAGCAGGCAGGCAGGCAGGCAGGCAGGCAGGCAGGCAGGGAGGCAGGCAGGCAGGAAGCATGGATCATTTGAGTTGTTACTTACTGGCCACTGGTTGGAATGATTGCAAATTGAATGGAGATAATGCCCCTGTTAAAATACAAGACAATGGTCAGTTCTGCTCTTCTCTTATTGGTCTGGATTGCCAGTTTTCTTTAAAAAAAAAAAAAGCAATTCATATACTTCATTTATTATGTCTCTGCTGTCAGTGCCAATCGTACGCTATCACTGCGAAAACAATTTTTGTTGAAGCGGTTTTGATGTAGTAGAATTCATCACATTTCCTGCCATTTGAAAGCTGCAGTCTTTTACAACAAAATAGCTATCTGAATATGAACGGAAAATCAAAGACATTTTATGTGTGGCGTGGTTTTGCCGCTACAAACATCTTTAGCTTTGACGGGTTGATTCTGATCTGTTGTGATCTATTTCTGATCTATTGTCAGTTATTGTCAGGATTTAATCTACATTGGTCATAGACGGGGAAGACCGGAGAAAATGTGTTTACAAGGAACTTATTCCATCTCTGTACACATGGCACTTACATTTCACTACGTGACATTTCTCAATGAAAAAAAAACCTCGTCTCAGCTAACGGGAAGCGAATTAAACTAAACAAACCTTATACTGTGGCGTCACAATGAGATCTGTTTCAAAATCCAACAAAGACACAAACCTCTGAAAAAATGTATGAGAAAAATTATAATGTAATACAGTGGGCACCATAAAAGTTCATAGTCTTCTTGCCAAACACATGCAGTGAAAGTATCTGTGCGTTGTAAAATCATTTCAAATGTAAAACCATGAAATAAAATTATTAGTGAAGGAAATAATTTACATTTTTAACTTCGTACAAATGTCTTCAGAGCTGTTTTTAAAGATGTGATTGGTTCAAAAGAGTTATTAAATCATTCCACAAAATCGTCAACACGAACGAAAAGGCTCTTTGTGTATAACAGACATGCATGGTTGATTCTCGAGTGGATTTATGATTTTAGCTCAAAAGATTACCTAAGTATGTTTTGATAAACAAAATTACGTTTTAACTGAAGGTAATCTGAAAATAATAGTTTACTAAGATAGAAAAACACCAAAGACATAATAATGAACCATAAAGAAACAAGGATGGTCAAGGGTGGAGAGGATAACCACGGATTAAAAACGACAAACGTGAAAAATGTACACTTGACTTTTCAAAGATGCACAAACTGTGACGTAGCTCCTTTTATAGACAAGATTGGGAAGAAGGGTGCGGTGAGATTGTACTTTAAATTAAAAGGTTCTAAGTGTATTCAGGTAAACTGGATTTCCATGCAACGAATACAACTTGTAGGTCCCTGGGAAACGAGAACATCAACCCAGTCTCCTGACACTTCGATATCTTGGGCTTCCACCGCGCGTAAAATTGCAAAGGCAAAATGTAAAATCTTGTCAAATGATATGCCTTCAATCGTCAGTTAACTTCCTTAAAGCTAACGAGAGGTGTCCTTTCTATCTTAACGAAAATAAACTTCAACTTTTAGAGAGGAAGCCACATCAGCCTTAGCTAGTTTTCAAGCGGGTCCTCTTTCCTGGTCGAATCGGAATTTGGAGATGTTGGTTTTTTTGGAGGGAGGAAAACCAGAGTACCCGGAGAACAAGGCGAGAACCAACAAACGCAACCCACATATGGCACCGGGACGGAATCGAACCTGAGCCGCATTGATGGAAGGCGATACAACGAGGCAAGAAGCACCAATATTTACAATCGTTGAATCTTTTTCAGTCATTTACCTTGACAGATTTGGGAACCATGTTTGAGTGTTTGTTCTTAGCAAGTCCAACAAGTTTCAGCCTGTTTTTTGAGAACATTCACAAAATTAACGTTAGAACTCAAATGCAATAAAGTAATTACAGCTGAGACAAATTCTACAGCACCATTTACATAAATTCCTAGTGTCGCCTCACAGTTTTAAGAACAAATAAACAAACCATCCAAAAAAGTTAGATTAACCGCGCTTACTTTGCCAAACAAAATACTCGATCTTATAGGTGCTCGCATGTCAGTTCTCTCATAACAAGTTTCTGCTTTCTCTCATAATGTGAGAATTTGAATTTGCTTATGGACGGACCGTTAGTTTTTTGACGGGGTTGAGCAATTATCTGGGACATTATTTATTCAGTTTCACTTAAGGTCGTGCATGATTGTTTTTGGTGGACAATAGCTTGTACAAGAGTTTTTTTAAGGTCAAACACAGGACCTGGAAGGTAGAAAATGCTTGCTCGATTTTTTCCCCATGGCTCCACTTGCACGGTTTTTTTTTCAGTAGCTTTTGCAGTGCAGGATTTTTTTCTTTGGAAATTGCCAAAACCCCCAACCCCCCCCCCCCCCCTTAAAAAAAATAATGGTCCGTCCATTAGAACGTCTGGAATGTCTCCGCTCAAAAAAAAGCTGCCGTCAAACCAACACATAAGAAAATCAAAGAACACATCTTGTACTTGCCATGAAAGATCAGCGATTTGTAGTGGTTTGGTTCTCCACGGATCCACGGCTTTTCCATTACTAAACACAAATCAGATATACAGTTAAAAACATAATTATGACTGTTTTAATACCGTACCCAAAATCGCAATTATCCAATCTGAAGCCGTGTCTACCGTCCTGATATCCTGCGATATCAAGTCACTGAGCTGATATGGCTACGATATCATGCTGACCTAACCAAATTTGGGTACTGTACATACCTAATCGTACAGTTCTGGTAGGCTCGTTTGGTCTCGCCATAGGTATTTTGGCTCGACTACGTCTCGTCAAAATGCGAGCCATGGCTCGACCACACTCGCCTGATACGCCGCCGAAGCGTACCAAAAAGGTACGATTGGGTAAAAATGCAACTTATTTTATAAGCAGATAAAGGAGCAAACCTCATATTCTCAGGAACAAACATCCAAAGAGCAGAAATGACAGTCCGCACGTCCCTGGTCAAATAATAAAACAGAAAATAAAGTACGAATTTTATCAACATTTCAAACTAGATGTATTGACCATTATTTAACAAGCAGATCCGTGTTTCTGCCGAGTTTTAAACACGAGCGAAAGTTTAGGAGAACGAGAAAGCTGTGGAACACGAGCCGAAGGCGAGTATTCTCACAGCTTTTTTGAGCTCTCTCAAACTGACACGAGTGTTTTTACTTAGCAATTAGATTATGAGCCCGAGATTTCTATCACGTATTAGTATAAATCTACCAGCGATCTATCACGAATTCTGTTGTAGATAGTGAGGACCCTGGCAGTTGTCACTGAACAAAATGGCGGCTACTTCTTTGCGTTTTCGAAGTGTCTGTCAAGAGTATTTGAAGTTTTATTGCTACCTTGTTGCCTCATTTTGCCCTTTAGAAAGTAAAAATCAAATGTTATGTAAAGGGAACAAACCTTTCATTTCGAGGTTCACCAAGGACAACCACTGGTCTTCCACAAAGAAGAGCAAAGAGCAAATGAACCCCACAACTCAAATTATTCCGCAACAACAATACATTAGAACCTGTCAAAGATATTAAAACTCTCAGAATAATGTGACAAGAGTGCAGGCCCGGGTTGTTCGAAAGGTGGATAACGCTATCCACCGGATAAATCACTATCCAGCGGAGAGCGTGGTTTGTTTTGTTAACACTTATCCACTGGATAGCGATTTATCCTGTGGATATAGCGTTATCTAGCCCTCCTTCTATTGCTTTGCTTAAAACGGTCGTTACTAGCATGTGAATATATTAGTATGTGAATGAATTACCATGCAAATATATCAGCACGTGAATATATTAGCAATATTATTATCTGAATATATTATCATGTGAATATATTAGCATGTGAATACATAAGAAGTCATCGCAATAGACCACTTTCGATGTATTAAAATTCAGCTTGGCAGTGACGCTTTGAGGACACAAACAAAGGAATTTGATAAATGACAATGTTTATTCATTTCTTTTGTTTTTGTCCTCTAGGCCTCACCATCAAGCTGAATATTAATAAATCGAAAGTAACTTATTACGTACGCAACTTAGACAGTTGCGAAAATAAAGCCTGGTGTTTGCGATGAATGATACGAACCATAAGTGAAAAGCATTCTATTTTCTTTACTATCGCAAAGAAATGAAAACACGTTTGTAAGTACATCTTAAATTCCTCACGTAACATTAGATTACCTGAGTATGTTTCCAATGGTTGGCAAACTTCCTCTGCAAAGCATCTCAGTCGAATTTTTTCTGGTCTGTGAGAAAAACAACTTCATACAAACTTTGTACAATGACATTTAGGTAGGTTTAAAGGCGTTGAGTAACGTGAAATTTTAGTGCTTGGTCATGCAAAGGAAAATTTTTGGTTTAGTTCTCAAAGCCTTAGCAGTATGGTTACGTTGTGTGTGAGTACTCAAAAGCCAGTTTGGGGTTTAACACAAAGGAGCATTTGAACTCGAAGATCTGGTTGTTCAAAGCATGTTTAAACTAATACAAGACTGCTGCTCAGCCAATTTTAAATTTAGAACTCATAGTTGACAAAGATAAACAGAATTTCCCAAAATACTGCGACCTAACTCTGTGTACACGCATCGTTTAGCGACGGTTTCGTTAAAAATTGCTTGCCCTTCACCGTTGACTTTGGCTTATCTTGAACCATAAACCGGGGGAAAATTCCATTTCAAAAGACAGGGTTACTCATCGGAAATTTTGAAAAGAACCCCCAAAGGGTACCAAGATCCTGTTTTGTGGGCGTGGCTTGAAAATTTTTTTCATCCCTAAGAGGCACCAATTCTAAAACAACACCTTCTCTCCTGTCATATTTCTTTCAGCTCAATACCCTAAAAGGTACCACATAATCTCCGCTGTGGACCTTTTGAAGCTAAAAAACCTAAGAGGTATCAAAACTGCTCCTTTAACCCTTGAAAGGTACGACAAGCACCCCTGTCTTTTTCATATGGAAGTCTCTCTCCCTTCCCCCCCCCCACCCCCTCCCCCCCTTTTCACCGGGATACAAAACTTGAACTACACACTTCTGTAAGAGAGAATATAATACTTCGATTAAATTTTATCATGCAGTTCTCCGTAGCTCAGTGATATGGGGCAGCCAACCGATATCTGGGAGGTCTTGGGTTCGAATCCCCTCGGGGATTCAGATTTCTTTCTTTGTCCTATGCTCCTAGCATGATGAAAATTTTATCATTTATAAAACCTTTGTTTGAATTTCTAACCTTAAGCTGTGAAGCAGCCTTCTTTTAGGTAGTCGGTCTTCGCCATTCGGTGTGGAACTTCCTGAAACCTCTACACTTTTAACTCTCCTGTTTAAAAAACGCTTTACAAAAATGTTACTCCTATTGCTTGTATTTTTAGAGGGAACCTCCAGAAAATTGGTATTTGGAATACTCTCGGATTTTGGTGAAGGTAATGGACTGGAAAGTTTTTTCTGCAACATGGGGTGCTCGGCTTTTCTTCTGTGATGCTTGTGCTGGCCTCTTGAGCTTCCATAACCAGAAGAATTCGACAGACTCTCTAAACTTAAACTCTTCCTTTTTAAATGATTCTGATGCACGCTGACGTTTGTTTCATACATTGCGCTAGTTTGTCTCCCGTAGCGGGATCCGCTGTGGTCTGACAAAGCATCTTCATCAAACAAGGCATAGTCCGCTAATGACAACTTCTCACGTGCCGTACTGAGGGTTGTATCGGAATGCGTGGACATGTCGTCATTGTTTTCCATTCTTGGAGACTCCGAGCTGCCACAGCTTAAGGTTTCCAGCCTTTCTGCTCCTTGCAGATCAGCATGAAACCAATTGCTAGAAGTAACGAAAAGACAACTGATCAGAGAGATATTTTCCAATACCATAAAAGTACTTTCCATCATCAAGGCATAGTTAACTCTTTTTTATTATAAACTAATTACAATGTCTACCAACTAGGACAAACGAGAGAGGATGAAGAGAGAGTAAGAGAGTGAAACCCCCATATAGGCCTTAATCTCAAGGTTTTTTAAGACATGTTACCCATTTCTTCCACGGATGTTACCACGCGCGTTGAGTACATGTTTTCATGGAATGCGTGTAAGGCCGCTTGGGCTGTCACGTGATCAAAATCTACGTCACAGGATTGGCTACTTCTAGACCCTCTTAGGATTTCCAAAACTGGGATTGATCTAAAAATAACTTGAGGGGGAACACCTTGGGAATACCCTTCATCTTCTCTTGTATAAAGCAATTGCAATATTTAACAGTAAAAATTAGTTGCTGTTAACGGCTACATTTAGATTTAGTGACCCTGTTAAAAGAAGCCAAAAATAATAACGTGTCTTTTCTAAACGGAGGTCTGTATTAAGTCAATTCGTGCTTAAAAAATAAATACAAAGGATACAAACATGGAATAACACTCACGAGGGTGCAAATGGTGAAAGAATTCCATCACTTGACCTTGAAGATCCTGCAAATTCATCCTCAACACAAGATTGAAATGATTCCAAGCTGAACAAACTTCCTAAGCTGCCACACTGGAAAATAACATAAGGTAACAGAAATAACTACCACTACTAACCAATAACAGTCTACAACATAAACAAGAAACTGCAGGCGTCCATTTTATAGTTGGTTCATCCTTTCCATTACTATACGTGAAACCAATTAAATGATTGATTGACTGGCTGACTGACTGTACGACTGACCGACTGACTGACTGGCTGGCTGGCTGGCTGACTGACTGACTGACTGACTGACTGACTGACTAACTGACTGACTGACTGACTGACTGACTGACTGGCTGGCTGGCTGGGTGACTGACTGACAGACTGACTGACTGTATGACTGACTGACTTTACGACTGACTGGCTGACTGACTGACTAACTGACAGATTGACCAATTGATTAATTGCTTGATTGATTGAATGATTGATTCACTGATTGATTAAGCAAACATGTGTTAATTGACATCAAATTTAAGTGAAATGTAAGCATGACATGAAGTTATCTTCACTGCTGTCGAAGGAGCGTCTAAAATCCCAGTGGGTACTCTCCCACGTTTTGGCATTTTTCCCGGTCACTACACAATACAAAGTTTCATCAAAGTGGATGCTTTCAATGAGAAATCTAAACTGCGAACAGGCGTTAACTGATAGCATGTTATGAGAAATACACCGAAAATCAATCAAACGCAGTTGAATTAACGTTGACTGAACAGTGAAATGAAACAATGTAGGGCGTCACGATAATTGGGTAGGCTAGAAAAGACTAAATTAAAAATCATTAAATATCTACATGTGACATAGCTTGAGAGTCGTGATGTCGTGATTAAAAAGAATTTTCTTCATGCTAACATACTAAACATTGCATCACAACGTTAAATATGTTTAAAGTAAAGTAACAGGAAAAACTCATACAGACGACTTTCTTGTGGGGCATTCTTGACTTGGAGGGTTGGAAGAACAGTCATAACTCCACTGGTTGCTTTGAGTACACTTCCTATACACACAGTGAAGAAAAAATAAAGGCTTGTGTGGATCAGATGCTACACGAGACAAGTAAATTTAATAGATGGAAAGGGACTAAGAACCGGGGGGAGCATCCTTGTTCTAATTAGCATCTTAAAGTACAGTGATGTTAGCATAGAGAGCAAACTGTAGTAAGCCACTGCCCGAGGAAGGAGAACATACGACATGCTCTCTTGACACACTCTCAGTTCCTCAGCACACGCATCATCTCCCTTTTAATGCTTTACAAACTAATGTTTAACACTCTTCTTAGATTGCGAGCAGTATCTCTTTTGCTTGAAAATCCGTGGGAAAGAACGCAGAGAAGAACACAACACAAGTGAACGGTCGTGAGCGTGCGAGATTTGTGGCTTCGCCGCTCGCCGCTCGTATGTCACGCTCGCCGTCACGCTCGCACATTCACTTGTTTTGCGTCCTTTCCCACGGATTTTTGCGCAAAAGAGAGACTGCTCGCAGTCTACATTCTTATCAGTACCTGGTTTCTAAGGAAACGTATTACATGACGCCTGTCGTGACGGTGTAACACACGAGGGACGCACGTAAGAACGGTTTTCAACTGAGTGACGTCAAGCCAAAACCAAATTAATCACTCTAGCCAATCACAAAGGACACAGACAATCCAATGAGCCAATCAAAACTCGAGGTAATTACATGTAGCTGACGAGAAGCGCGGGAAAATGTGTGCGAACGAGTCAAAATAGGAATTGGTTTACTGATTGGATGAAAAAATG
Source organism: Orbicella franksi (assembly GCF_964199315.1). NCBI lineage: Eukaryota > Metazoa > Cnidaria > Anthozoa > Scleractinia > Merulinidae > Orbicella > Orbicella franksi. The sequence continues at coordinate 6,854,917 of NC_138147.1, read as the reverse complement.
GCGCGAGTTTTTTAAGCCAATCGTGTAGCGTAGTAAGTGCAAAACCAGTCCTCCGTGGGAAAAAAAATGGCGACTGGTAAATTTACCCATAGTTCTTAGCGCACGAAAACCTTAATAACGTTCATAAAAGCGTGCAGAAACGTTATAAAATCTTCCAATCTAGGCTACTCGATGACCTTAGTACAGGGACAAGTATTGTAAAAATTTGGCTTTCTTTGTGTCTTGTAGGCTGTGTTAGGTTCGCAAGGTATTGTGGTAAAATGTACAGCCGCCATCTTCTTTCCTACGGTGGATTACTTTTCGAGACTCAGGTGAAAACTGCTCTAGGTGACAGTACTGATTAGAAAAACAACACCCAACAAGGTGCAAGTGTTTGTACGTCATTGCTGGATCTTGAGAAGTCCAGTAATTCATTTTTTCGCATTTCTACATTTTCAGCCGGAGATAGTTCTTATTTCATGATGGAGACAGGGAAAAGATCTACATATTAAAGGTCATCGTCACCATTTTTATCGTGATTTTGTAAATCTCAAAACTATAGATCGATCTTTGGAAGATGAACAATAATGGTTTTATTTTTTAGAGCAGTACTCGACAAATGATTAGAATTCATTAGGAAGGGAGGATGGCTAACGATGGCGAGGAAGGAAACGGATTGTAATACTTATGGATTTTTGAAAAGCGTCAGGATGGCAATTTTTCAAAGGTTCAAGTTTGGCTAGAAAATCGTTGAAATTTTGCAAAAATGTTGCTGCAGTGTGGACTTTCCTCAAGAAATTGCTTTTAATCATTTAGTTAGAGCTAATTAGTTCTTGTTACATAAATTTAGGGACCACTATGTGAATCTATAACAGTTTTAAGCATATATCTTGAGACAGTGTCCCTTTAATTGCAATAGAATACCAACAAACTTCAATTTTATAGGGCATTGTCATCGGCTTTAACATCGTCACTGCATTAAGCTGGAAGTAACCCCAAGTACACCGCAACATTTGAGGAGTGGTTATATGAAAGAGTAGTTGTAATTACTCAACAAAATCTAAGTCTTGCAAAGTGCTGGAAACTGTTGCCAGCCACTTTAAAGGAGCTACGTCACAGTTTGCGCATTTTGACGAGTTTAGCCTAAATTTTTCAAGTTCGACGTTTGTAATCCGTGTTAATCTTCCCTATTCTTGACCATTCTTGTTCCTTTATGATTCATCATTATCTCTTTGGCGTTTTTCTATCTTAGTTAACTACTATTTTCAGGTTTCCTGCAACTTAAAGGTAATTTTGTACGTGGCTAATAAAAATAGTTCAAAATACCATGACTGAGCTCCTTTAATTGCGCGTGCAGCACCTCATTTACACTATAGTTGCCATAAAGAAAACATCACTTAGAACTTACATGTCAATATTGTGAAGGAAGTTGCTCACTACACTCCGACCAACTGTGAGAAGAGAAGGAAACCGCTCTGAAATAACACAGAGACAAAAACATTTTAAAGGTGCTTTGACAACCTACACGAATACCGCGTGCCTCATCCTAAGAATGCCCTATTTTCTTACAATTAATATTTGTTGGCATGAAGACATCCAATGGCCTATTACACTCTTCTACACAATTAGGTCAGGACAATCCTTTTCTACCGATCTTGTGGGAACCATGAGAGCTAACTAGTCACGGTACTCAAGAAATTATTAATCATTTGTGGAGAGTTATCACAGCATATTTTGTAATATTTATGCCAAGATTTACATCGCAAAATGTTTACGTTCAAAAGGGGAAGTATGTACAAAGCAGCTCATTTCCTACAAAGGGTCAAAGGAGGGAAATGAGGTTTCCAAAGACAAAAAAAGGTGTTTATATAAAGAAGCATGGAAAATTGCAAATTATCCCATGGGGTGCCTGCTTCCGACTTGTGCGATTTTTTTCGGTTAAAAATCTACCAGTGAACCTTTCAGTGTCATTAAAAGTCGTACGTGCACAGTACCGTGGTAAGGGCCATTTAACATTTCTCCATGAAAAGAATACATTATTATGATTGTTAAAGAGTAACAAATGACTTATGCTTCTCACCCAGATGGCTTGCCTCTGTCTGCTCTATTAACAGTGCTGCTGTTTCTCTGCTGTAATGCTACAGATGAATGAACAAGGGAATGAGAAATCAACATTTAAGGTATTTTATTAAAAGATTAAATTCCCCTATTAACATCACATGTAAATCAAAATAAAACATTACTGAGCTAGGCAAAGTGACTGGTCAAGTACATGAGCAGCACAAATATGCACGACACGATGGGGTGAACCGTTTAAAATTAATAATTTAATATCAAATATTAATTTGTACCTTCAAGATGTTTCGTAATCTGTTGAGTCCTTCTTTTGCTCCCCACTCACACAGATCATGTAAATGGCTTAAAAAACGCACGTAGATACAAGTCAAGTGTCAGTATGTATTATGATTAGTGCTGACTGTTCATGCAGTTTAAGTATTATAATGACTTATGATTTTGTAGTAGGAGAAGTCTTTACTTATGGTACGCGAAAGCAGTCCTAAGAGAAAGCTACTGTGAATGACCAAGACGAGACACAACACTCTGGCTGATGGAATGAAAATACAATGTATGAAATACATGTAAGTTTTGTCCGGTACCTGAATTGAAAATGGTTAGTGCATAATAATGTCTATTACTATTGCTTACCGTAACTGTTTAATGCCGTTAAGATAAGACTCGGGAAAACAAGATTTGAGCTCTGCCTGGCAAAATGAAACAAGAAATCAAACTGAGGCACAATTTTCATGGCACTACTTCATCTTGGTCTGAGCACTGACAACAGGTTTTACAGTGACCTGCTTTCGGTTTGGACACTTTACTCCTACAGTTCCCATGACTGCCAAGTCTCAGTATAAATAGAGTATACCAGCAAAAACTGTTTAGGGGCAACATAAAAAATATTGACAGGGTAGCTGGCATTCGTATTTTTATAAAAAGTACAGCTTCTTAATATTTATTTTACTGTCTTATATCACTGACTTGTGTAATGAATGATTGTATGACCTTAAATTCACTTCTAAGACACAAGTGAGACATTCATAGTACACCAAGAACATTTCAATTTAATTCAGCGGATCTTTCAATGTAACAAGCAACCTACAGTGTATGTCATGAAGATCTGGCAATGCAAAGCAGGCCAATATTGTCATAAAGATTTCCCACTACTCTCTACAACTTGCAAAACTTGGATGAAGGACTCCGCATTAGTTCATTTACAACATTTTTCTCAGCAATAATGAAGGTTATAAGTTGCCAATTGAAAGTTTGTCCAAGATTGTTTCTGTTTTTACCATACCATAAAATGTACTGATATTCAAAGTCAATTTACATGACCCATCTATAGAAAGCAGCCATAATGCCAGAAATTAATAACCCATAGTATTGGATACTGCAGAACATGGAGTGGCTTTTAAGTCTTCTTGGAAGTGGCTTAAGGTTACTTCCCACCTTCGCGGGTGCCCTTCGGGAAAAAAATCGTACGTGCGCCAGTTTCAATAAAACCCCAACAAACTATATATCATAAGAAAGCTTAATAAATGTACTTTACGAAAAAAATACAATTTCAGGAATGCTTTCTTTTAGGAAGTGTCAGGAGGTGGTAAGGCGTGAAACGACCAAGGCTTCTTCTATTGAATTTATCGGCTATCGGATTCCGCAGTACGAGCAAAATGGCTGCACAGTCTTATTCACAGGGCATCAATCAACAAAAGTATGTCGGGCTTTCTCTAAAGTTGGAGTAACTAAAAATATGCGAGACGTGTTGCATAAATGGACGCCACGGGAAAAATGTGTTAAATATCAAAATTTCCCGACACACTTTGGTTTGTCATTATCTCTGGAATGTTCTGTCGAAATTTCACGAAAATCCGTCAAATCTGCATACCCTATAAATCCGGTCAAAGTGGATGTATTCCGCCAAAAATCAAATGCGAGATTTTAGCTTGTAAAGGTTCGTAAACAACTCGCGCCACGCCCGGAGATTATCACGCCTAATAAAACTGCAAACCAATGGAACAACAGGACCTCCTAGTGCCTATGACAATAGATCAAGATTTCCCGGGAAAAACATCGCATTGCAACATGTTGTTGTTGTTGTTTTTTTTTATCTCGCTCAGTGGAGTTCAATTTAGGACGGCGACGTAATATAATGGGCAGAGACGCCAAAGGCAAAGGCAAAGGAAAAACCCGTGCCAAAAATGTTTAAGGCGGAAAATGTACCGCTGAAAAACAAGACGTTAAGGAATCGACGGACAGCTTAAGAAATACCCTTAATGCTGAAATGAGTTCCCTTGGGTAGGTTTCATTTTCTTCATCGCTTCCGCCAGATTCCGACGAAGAATCTTGTTCACAGCCTGCACTGACGTTGAGTTTGATTTTAAAGCTACTTGTTCCAAGGATATTTGAACGCTCCGGATCTTCAGCAGATGCCGAGATTGTCGAAGGCGTTTGGCCAAGCCAAGAGCCTTTGTCGCTTTCGGCAAGCTTGTTTTTTTTTCTTTCCTTGACAATATGGAGCTTTTTCTTTCTTGTTTGGGCCGGTTTTTTTCGTTTTCTTTACCCAAGGACTTTTTTCTGCTTTCGATTTTTCCATAGGAGTTAGCGAAAAGAGCTTTCACGTGGGAATTTTTGTCAAGTGCGTGATGTAAATAAATGACATGAAATACGAGCGATGAGCGTTTGCCGCGAAAATTCCCCCAGGGTTCTCGCCCGTTGACAAGATTATGACACCTTCCTAGTTTATTAACTTTATTTGAAAATATGTTTTTTCTAAATAACTCGGCCGCTTTTCGAGATTTTTAATGTTTTTCCTTTGGAAACGCTAGATAAAATGACGAACGTAAATTTTGTCCAATGAAAGAAAAAACGATTTTTTTGGCCTCTGAAGGTGGGAAGTAACCTTAATTCTTCATGGTATGAAATGATTACTCAAAGAACTCTGAACTTACATTCCCTTTTTTATGTCCTTTTAGAAGATCTTTCATATCTGGGAGTGAAAATGCTGCAACAAAATTACAATCAGATAAATTTTATCTAGAAAGCCTAGTAGGTTTCTTGTGAGAAAGAGCAATGTTCAAAAGACTGAAGTAAAATATATCAATACTATCACTATTGTGCTAAAAGCAAAATGTCATAACTTTGGGTTTGGGTTTTTAAGGCATCTCTCTCTCTGGGCTACAGGATTGTGGGATGCCTCTTGCCATGGTGGGAGGCACAGTAGCCTCATGGTTAGTGCGCTCGTCTCCAGATCAAGCAGTCTGGGTTTGAGTCCTGGCCAAGGACATTGTGTTGTATACTTTGGTAAGACACTTACATGTAACTCTCACAGTGCCTCTCTCCGCCCAAGTGTATAAATGGGTACTGGCAAACTTACTGCTGGGGGTAAACCTGCGATGAATTAGCAACCCATCCAGGAAGGGAGGGGGGGGGGGGGGTAGAAATACTCTTAGTTGCTTCATACTATGGAAACAGGGATAGGCTCCAACCTGAATTGGGCCACTTGCCTCGTATACAGACATAACATTACCTTTACCTCCTTGCCATGGTAGTGTGGACAACACCCCTCCCCCCTAATGAAACTGTTGGTCAACTGTCAGGCAACAGTTGTCGATAAACGTGTCCACCTGCAAACGGCCAAAAGATGGCTGACTGTTGGCCAACAGATCATATTTCAGACTATAAAACAAGACCACCTACAGGTAATAAGATAAACTAACATTACAAACCTCTTCGTAATGAAGGTTGTTGTTTAACAAAGATAGGTAATTTAAGTTCACTTGCTTCATTTTTTATAAGAGAAAACCCATCAGCATCTGTGTAACTACGAGTCCGTCCTTCTGTCATGTCCTCCAGTCTTCTAAATTGTTGCACAACCCTTGCATCATGCTAAAAAAATACCAACAAAATACACAGTCATTAGTCAGGGTATTTCACTACATGAATAGAAAAAAAATGCACATTAAATATATATTGAATAATAAGATTATAAAAGAAATATTAAATAAGCTAATTGGTAACACTATTCAAGACTAAGAAAAAAAAGACATCTCAGTAAGGGAGGAAAAGAAAATTAAGCTAATATTAACTAGTTTATAATGAAAGTTTGATCTACAATGTTTGATTTTGAAGGCTAAGCAAATGATTTAAGCATAAAAAATGATTACTACAAAGCCATGAATTATATGCACCTTCATGTAAGAGAATAAGAAAGGCTTGACTGCCCAACAGTTTAAATTTACATCTGTCCATCTGTCCATGTTCTGTCTGTCTTACTCTAGGGTTCAAACTCACTGGGGCAGATCTAGGGGGTGTGGTCGAATGAACCCCTTAATTAAAAAATGAGGCAGTAAAACACACTGACTTGGCCTCAGAATGCTGGAAATCCCATTTCCAAGGACCTCAGTTTTAAAACTTTTCAGGAGAGGATGCCCCACAACCCCTACAAAGGACCACCTTCGGACATCCATATCTCAAAACCCGTTCTCTAAAATCTGGTATCTGCCCCAGAATTCAGACAGGGCAACGTATCTTTGTTGCCATTGCCTACTGTTAGTTTTAACTTAATTTTCTTATTGTCAATGACAGATAGCAATGAGAGTAGCAGCTCTCTGAAAGTTTAGACTACTTGACAAAAGGTTTAATCATCATTTGTGGGTAATTGCAGAGGTGGCAACCACTGAAAATAGTAAACTGTTTTCCTACTGAAAGGAGCAATAGGAATAAGGTTGCTAAATCAGAAAGTAACGTACAAAGGCTGTTACTTTCAGAACTTTACAGTAACTGAGAATATACAACTATCACATGGCCTTGAATAGCACTTCACCTACCACCACGTGAGGTTTAAGAACTTCTATTAACTTTCTTGTCTCCTTTATGATGATCTCATATTCCTCCACCTCGGTGCCCTTTGATTTTTCTGTGTCCTGAACCTGAATGTCAAAAATGCAATAAAAATAAATGCACAGTAAATTTTCATTCAACACAATTTAGCAAGTCTGATTTATATATTTAAAAGTTATTATGTGACCAAGGGAGCTGGAGCATGCCAATAACTAATTAACCTGTTTGCTGATCCAATATATTCCAAGTATTAGACTGTCCAGTAAATATGTCAAGCAAGTTTCAGGAATTTGAATAGTGACCTCTTAACTGAGGGCCACTTAACAAAGTTTTGACTGTACTATAACTTATCATACTAGTGGCACTTTCAAAAATATTTTTAATATTAATAATAATAATATTTAGTATATACCACACAAGTGAATAGTGCTTTTTGCACGCTCTGATTGGTTAACTCGGGGGTGATTAGCAAGTACTATTCACCTCCGAACAGCCGGTGCGAGAGATTTTAAAATTTCCAACTGCTTGTCACACATAAAATAACATTTTGGTCTGCTAATTATTCAGCTTGTGTGGTATATACTAAAACAATTATTCACCTCAGTGTCGGTGAAAGTGATGGATATTTACCTCCACTTCGGTGAATAATTGTTAAGTAGTACTCAAACTTGTGCACTGTAACTTAAGTGACATTCTTGCGTTAAACTTTCAATTGTTTTGTGTTTTATATAAATCACCCTTTCCTGGGAGGAAAAATAACTCGTATTGTACACATTTACGCTATATAAATTTAGTACCAACTGTTTTGTTATTGTAAAATAACATATAAATCTGGTTGAGCAAATTGTAATTGTACCTTGCGTATTGCTAATCAAACTCGTATATGTGTTATCATAAATAAAAACATACAATGTGTGAAGTACAGAGCTAGCTTGACATCTACTCTATTACTACTATCATATGACAATGTGGTGATAATAATATTTATACTGTACTGTACCTTCAATGCCTTATCAATGAGACTACCTAAATGAGCATTTTCCACTAAGAAAATAAAAACAAAAATAAAAAAGTTAGATGAATAAAAATCAATTGAAATTGAATTATTACAAAATTGTTTTTTAATCTTATCTGTACTGAGCTGGAACCTATAATCTTTTTGCAAGTAATGTAATATGAAAACACTTACTACACTGAAAGCATTATTCCCTCACTGACAGTGGTTACTTACAAACCTGTGTGCAAACTTTTCATGGCCATGACATCAGCCAAACGCTGTTCAAGGTCTCTTAAGAACGTTATTCTGTTCCCATGCCTGAAGAGCCTAGACACCTAAAAATCATCCCAAATCACTCAATAAATAAGTATTTAATTAATAAAAGAAATTATCTCCCTAATTAATCTGCAGAGTTGTGGCCAGAAGTTTAATGGTTTCTACTGCAGTGGACATGAGGATTAAAGGTTCTGAATCAATCATTTACAATAGGTCCATCTGCTGCCCTTGTCTCACAGTGACAAACTTTTAGCTTGATTTGTACCAGTTAACAAAAAGTATGTATCTGGGATGATCAAGGATAGAGAACACGTCATGTCCTAACATCCCTGAGCGTCAATCTCTATATTACAAATTTATTAATATAATACTATTAACTAGTAACAATAATGTTTAAACTGTACCTTAGTAAACTCCTCCATGAGACTGTCAAGGAAAGAAAACATTTTTCTGCACATGAAGACAAAGAGTAACATGGCATGAGATTGTCGTTAGGTAACCAATGAATGCTGATGAAGATACACACCATGAAGCTATAATGACAGGTCCAGGTAAGGGGCCTGCCACCCAACTTTTTGGTGAAGGGGACGGGAAAAAACTATCAGCTAAACAAACAAAAAAGTATTATCTGGGTGAGGTGCAGACCTTAAATTCTGGTTCGGCCACTGAATTGTAATGTGGCAGAGGTTTCTCACACTAGAGCGCAAGTTATTGATGCAGTACACCTTGTGAATCCAAGATTTTTCTTAGGAGGGGGTGCACCACTAAGGAATGGTGTAACTGATTTTTTTTTGCAGAATACCAGTTACATTAGAAACTGGAATGTCATCTCAGGCAGGGGGGGGGGGACACATCCCATGCACCCTCCCCCTAGATCTGTCCCTGCAATAGACAGTCCCAAATTATACTGTATAATTTTGCTGCAACCATTTCCTTACAATTCAGGAACAGGACCAAATTCAAATGTTTCCGAACCTTCCAGGAACTGTAGTTGTAAACTGAGATTTCTGCTCTGCAAGAATCTTAAACTATTATTTATAATACTTAATCAAACATTAATTATCTCAGCTAGTTATTGATTGACCCCCAAATAAACATTATTCCTGCAAAGCCATAAATTTCATTTTAAAATTATGTAAATTTATGTAAAAGTGTTCATTGAAAGTAATTACCTTTTGCATTGGGAAATGTAGCACATGCAGTAAGGTCTCACAAAACCACGAGCATGGATATCATACAGCATGAAGTGGTGAACCTGTAAAATGTTCACACCGATTGTTTATGAAGTCAAGTATTCTAGTACTTAAAACCAACATAGAGTGGTTTACAATTACGGGTCATAAAACAAAAACCAAACCAATTAATAACCAATTAGACAACTAAACCAAACTCGAACTGTAGCAAAATCAAAACCAAAACCAATTATTATAAGTAATTGCCTCTGATTTCTTTTTAAGACACTCCATTGAAAACTGCTCTTAGTAGCACAATTTGTTCAAAACGTAACTCAGAATAAAAAGCGTGTGTCACACTAGTGGTAAAAGAAAGGAATGGACAACATCCAGTTGATGAAAATGTGTTTAATATATTCTTTTCCGTGAAATAAATACAAAATCTTAATTTAAGTACAAAAGCTAAACAGGTCTTCAATAGTTCTTGAATGCAGTTCTCCTTTATTATTTATCAAGTAATCACAAGGTTAATATGGTGTAATAAATAATGGTAATTGAACTGAGTGGAGTGCAATTTGGTCTGAAATCATACGCGTGATTTCAAAATCAAATGAGCGCGCAGCGTGAGTTCAATTTGAAATCACAAGTATGATTTCAGACCAAAATTGCACGACACGAAGTTCAATTGCCACTTTATTAGATCCATTTTGAAATCGCACAATTTTATCGCCTTAAATTTTAGATTTTTGGTGCATTGTTCCAGTAGCCGGTTTGTTAAAAAAAGCGGAACCGGAAACGCCTTTACGTCTAATTTAGTATGCAAAACGATGTCTGTGATGAAAACTCATTCGAGCATGACAAAGAAACAAGCAGTTCTAAAGTCAGAATGAAAATAGTCTACTTCAGGTATAAAAGTTCAATTCCCGTCACCTGAATCAATGATGGAAGGCCTACCTTTCTTCTGTGGTTGAGGCTGAGACTTTTCATTCATTGTCTTTGGAGAAGGAATTTGAAGGTGCATATCCTGTGTAATTCTGCGATCAATTTCTTTTGAGTTGTGAAACTCCCTCGAGTGCACAATGCCCAGTGGATAGTACGTTTTTTTTCTTTTAAATACCATTCAATGGCATGATTTTAAGGGGTCCAGCTCGTTATCATCTCCATTTCTTTTTGTAACCTCGGCGTAGGACTCAATACTCAGGACCTTGTCAAGTTCTTGCAGCGCCATTTGTTTTAAGATATTTCCAAGATGGCGGGACTGGCACCGGCTTTGTAAGACATTCGTTCATGCACTATTTTGTGCAGTGTGGTGTATTTTGACTATGTTTATTCACAGCAACAGAGTTGAGCTGTTTTGTTGCTTCGTTTGAAACTACCGGAAACCTGGAAACATCTACCTTCTTGAGATGACTCTGAATTTGTTGTTGTGTGGTTTTCGTTTGTTTATGTTTTACTGGACTCAGTATCATACGGATCTTGAGCAGATGTTGAAGAAAAATCGCCAAAATATTTGTCAAAATGGACAATGAAAGTTGGGAACTTCCAATAAAGTAGGTCTTCAGCCTAAAGGAGCTCATAATCGTCATTCAGAAACTGTAATTAGTTAAATTCGTCAATTTTTTTGGAAAAAAAGCTACAATAACAACAACGTTTTAGCAATAGTATTTGCAAAATTCTCCACACAGTGGCTTTTTGCCTTTCATTTTCCTGAAATTTCATTGATTACTTTAAACTAATCTTGAAATCTGATTGGTTGTTTTGTTTTACTGGCCCATTCTCATTGGCTGAGAAAAAGATGCAATTTAGAGCAAAAAATAGTGTGATTCATGAATAAATCGCACCACTGAGAGCCAATCAGATTGCAAGGATAACCAGTGATTTCAAAATGGATTTAATAAATTGGAATAAAAATTATCAAGTACTTACAAGTAAATTTTTCAGGCTACAAATTACACTCATACTATCATGCATCCAGGCTTGTGCAATTTTTAGCCTGAAATAATTTACTTGAATTTGCTTAATTTTTTATTCCAAATTGCACTCGAAATTGTGTCACCTATATACTAATACTTGAATACAACATTCACGTTTCTACAATATGTTTTATTATAGGACATAACCAATACCAATTGGAGCAATAAATTAACGTCACAAGTAACTTACATAAGCATAAATTCCATCTTTTCTCTCTGTTAAAAGCAGTTGAGTATCTTCAACAATGGAAAAATTAGTGCCTCTGAAATAAATAATGAAATATTACCTTACCTTACTATTGATACAAAAACAGTCTTTTTTGTCACAACCAAATGCCCCAACATGTACATTTTCTTATAAGAAAACCCTTTACGTGGTAACTTGACTGCCCTGTTAATGCAGCCAACCACCACATTCCTGTAAAATCCCAACCTGTGTAATCCTTTATCATTTTAGCCCAGCCACTCAAACCAGTTATGTTCATCTTTCCACGATTAATATACATGAAATATGTACTGATTGAACTTTCAATTTGTTTTGAAATGAATAGTGATATCTGCAATTCAAATGCTAATTAAAGAACAATTATATCTGTCAAACCATCACTGAAAATAGACCAGTGATGAAATTTAACCCTACCCCATTAATAGTCGGCCACCCTGTAAACACGGTCAAATTTTCAGTCCACTGTTAGTACTAATTTATCAATACCTTGCTTGAGTGTAATCCACTGACATTACATGAACAGAAAATGCATTGATGTCAAAATTTCCACCAGCATTCTTAGGAATTGTCATCTGGATGGGTTAGAAGATCAGATAAAAGAAAATAAGTTTCATTTCATTGGTCTGCGAAGATTTCACTTAGCCCCACTAAGCATGACACACTGCAAAGACCTTTCTAGCTAGCTGTGACTTCATCAGCAATGACAGGTCTGGACTCTAGGGAGTGGGGAAGGAGGGTATGTTATTGCTGAAAAATATTACATATAAATGTACATATATGGCCTTAAGGGACAAAAGTTGTCCCCCCCCCCCTCCCTCCTTCACTTGAGCAAGAACAATGTCAATCCCCCTTGCTCCCAAGTCCCAATTGAGCTCAGGATCTGCCATTAATCAGTGTGGATATTTTCTCTTACATTTCAGACATTTCTCTTGCAAAGAGTGAATAATTGATTTGACATTTGTTCACTGGCATTTTAAAATGGCAGTAATCAAGACCCAAATATATCTTGTTCATAAATGTACACAGGTTCCCATAGAGTAGAAAGAAAGGGCAAAGAAGTAAGAGGAGTGAATGAGCAAACAAAACTAACCTAAGTCCTCTGTCCCCCAACTCTCTGCCTCTTTGTCCACCACAAGAAAGAACAAGAGACTCACATAAATGGTAACTGGTTGTTTAGCCCCCAGCTAGCTAGTAGCCCCCAGCCACAAGTCAATTAGCCCCAACCAGAAGGCGAGAACATGGTCTATTTCTCTCTCTTAAAGCATGAAAATGTGGGCTTATGAACTCCTGATTGGGGGCTAACCGGCTAACGGCTAATCGATTCGGGGACTCAATGACTGGTAACCACATATAATTTACCGTAAATACCTGTTACATGGAAGATCATTTTAGCCCAACCTCTATCAATTAACTGCAACCTCTACAAAAGCTACCTTGCTACGACTGGCTCAGTTTTTCCACCCCAGCCCTGTATCAATCGAAGCACTCTGCTATTTTTACTGATTTGGTGATATGTTTTCATATGGGTCGCGTAACTTTTTTACAAATCATCCTTATGGCGTTTTTTATGGCTATATGTACGAAGTCTACATTCTGCCTAGCCTGTGTCAGAGGTTCAACAACAATTTCTAAGTTTTTCATGCTTCTGTTCAATTCATTGCTTTTAAAACCTTTTACTAATGCTCAAGTTATACTCTCTGATTTGTATCATATAACTGAGGACTATACAAACAAACAAACAAAGCACGCATTAACTACTTAAAATTATTAAGCTTGTATTCAGACCAGTCACGCGACAAAAACAAGGATCAAATGTTCCATCCTTGATTGTCTCCGTGATCATCTTTCGCTACTTTTGCGAATATAAATGTATTATAAAAGTAAGCTTACACAGATCTGACTCACCACAGGCTTAGGTCCTTCATTTTCGGAGAATTCGGCAATCAAAATAAAATCTCCGTCGAAACTTGATCGCGACCAGGGATTCGATCGTGGAAGCCTATCGCACGAGAAACGCAAGTTGTAGGCCAGTTTATCCAAATTCATCCCTCCTGCCTTCAAGTCTTGGAGCTGGACCCCGTCTGTAAGCGAAACATCATAAAAATATGCTCCGTTGTACATGTGCATAGCGTTTTGCTGCCAAGGAAGTAGATCGAATGTAAATCACATCACGCCAGTCTTTTCTTGGAACTCAGACTGTCTGAGGTCGCTGGCTTAGGCTACATTGGTTTCTCAGCCAAGCGCTTCCCTGAATGGTCAAGTTGTAAAGTTTTCTATCGGCAGCATCCCTACAGAGGTTTCTTAATTCATCTATAGGTCAGGAGAAGCATTTTGAGATATAAATTAAAGACATCGAAAAAATATACAACTCTTTACGCCGAGCTTGCTTATCCAGGTACCCGGTAAGCGGGCTACTCAACCCAGTTTTACTCGGTTGACCGAATCAACGCCTGACGTTTTTTGCTATGTTTCTTCATGATGGAAGGAAACGAAGAACACATGGATGAAACAGAGGCGCCAGATCGTAACAGAAATTCGTCTTTCCTTCTCAAGGATGAAGGTGAACCTTATTCCGTGTTTTGAAATTAACTGTCGTTAAATGATCCCAGAATGAAGCATAATTAACTTAGACGACTTTGGCAGGGGTGTCTGGAAAACCCGAATAGCGAATAGCGAATAGTCGCGAATAGCGAATAGCGAATAGTCCCGAAAAGTGCGAATAGTCTCGAATAGTGCGAATAGTGGCGAACAGTCGCGAAAAGTGGCGAATAGTGACGATGTAGTCGTCAATACTCACCGCTTTAGGTCCAATATCCTGCGTTAATTAATTATCCAAATAAGCAACAGAATTTCAGTGAATTTGTTACCTTTCCTTCTCCGGACTCAGGCTCGGGCCGTCCATCGCCAACATTATGAAAACAGAAAACACAAGGATAACCTAATTAAGACGTATTTACGCTTTTGGAGCGGTTAAAACAGAAGAAATTACGTTTAGAAACACCTTTGGTCTTGATAAGGGAAAATCTCGTCCTACGTTGCTGCGAGTTTGACTGCGAGATACTGGGTACCCTATTTGCTTCGATTTTCCACTAATTTGCCACTATTCGCCACTATTCGCCACTATTCGCCACTATTCGAGACTGTTCGCCACTATTCGCACTATTCGAGACTATTCGTACTATTCGCTATTCGCTATTTGGGACTATTCGCTGTTCGCTTTTCGCGACTATTCGTTATTCGCTATTCGGGTTTTCCAGACACCCCTTTGGCAGTGGATTGCCTCGGATGACGTCTGGAAATGATTTTAACATGTTCGTGTATACTATAATTTTTCGTGATGCTATTTAGATTCTTTGGATGTTGATTTATATGGGGACCTCCTAGCTGTGGACCTCAACCAAGAAATGACTTATCCTGAGGTAAAAACCAATGGCTGGTTTTCTATAATATTATTGAATTTGTTAAGCTTAAGTTCTCTTCAGTGACTTGATTACAGCGATTCCAGCGAAGCCTATTTCAGTGCAGCGTGTGGACCTCGTTTTAAATTAAAATCATGATTCGCCTGCCATAACTCAACAATAACCAGTTTAATCCCCTTACTCTAGTAGGTTTTGTGGCCTTCCGGTTACGTGTTTACACATTTTCACTACATGTTAAAGTGCACCTAACCCCAAAAATTCTTTTTCGCTAAAACGAATGTACTTGTTATTTGAAATAGTCCTGCGAAAAAAGTTTTGGATTCCGTGAAATCCTCGATTTTCTGTGCCCCGACGAAATCTCGAAAATAGCTCCAAAACACCGCCATTTTGTTTCACGACCGAGTTTGAGGAGAATGGGTCCAGCGGCTCTTGTGACGTCTACCCAGGAAGGTTCGATATCTCACATCCTCTCGTTTCCTTCAGGATTGTGCAATACACATTCGAAAAGTGCGCAGAAACGCCTTCCAGAGGTGCTATCGGCTGTTGCAGTAATATTCCAGATTTAAAGAAAGATATACTGTACAATTTACTGACGATGATCGGCTAATGGTACAATAAAGACGTAAACGACGGTTGATTTTGTCGAACCGAAACAAGCGAACTGAATCTGTGAGAACCATTAAAGAATTCTCACTGGAATTTGTTCCGCAGACTTTCGAACGCTATTTTCATAAAATTTTCTGCTTAAAGCTAACCAGAAATTTTTAGAAATACTGCCGAAAACCTATATCTTACAATCCCGCAGTATTTATAACATAACCGGCAAAGTTGTGTGATCGGATCATGATCAAGAAGCGTATTAACTGATATGTAAATAGGTCGCAACTGTACGCCGCTAACCAGCACTTATTTCTCTTTCGATTTAGATAAAAGTAGAAAATTAATCCTTTAGAATTACATCATAACAAAATTGTTAGACTCACAGAGTTTTTCGAAGGTTTGGAAATCAGCAGTGCGACAGAGATTCTGTGCAATAGCGTCGAAAATATGACCGCGGAACATTATCTGCGGACCGCTTAGGGAACACATCCTTTTCGCTTATCCGACGAATTTCACTGCAAACTTTGAGAACAATTTACTTTGGTTATTTGGAGTTACGACTTAAAACGTGTGACAATGTGAAATCGGTAATTGTATGAAATGTTTCCTTCCACCTTGTTCTCGCAGCTTCAAAAATACAGGTCCAAACAGTACGATTTTCAATCGATCGAAGCCAATGTTTTGGAGGTCATCAAGTCTCGAAAACTGCAACACGTACGTCGCTCTTATAAACATGAAGCATTCAACAGAAAGTAAAACACAAACTGGATTTAACAGAACAATCATGCCTTGACAAAATACATTCTCGCTAAGGACAAATGTAAACGGGCTATAAACACGAGTGGGAATCTTATGTTAAGTTGACGAAATTACCATCCAAAGCAGTCCTTGAGTTTTCTTTCCTGCTTTTCGTTTGCCTGCTCCTCCACTTCGTATCTAGCTTTCCATTCCTAATATACAAGCAGCTCGTCGGCAAAGAAGTCTTCTCCTTCGTCGCTTGAAATATTGTAAATTGCTCTCAAAGCTCTAAGTAGTGAGTTCACAGTTGTCGAACGTGCTCGATCGAAGTTTATTTTGGTGTCTTCCAAATCGAAACTTAACTCTGACTCCAGTGACGAAACAAAATGATTCTGAGACAAAGCTTGGACGTTTTAGTCCCAAAATACATCGGAACGATTAGTTTTGTTTTCCATTTTCTCCAGCAAATACAGAGAGCTGACTGAGGCGCTATTGTGTTTGGTTCCTGGGTAGACGTCATCAGGAACCGCCGCCCCAGACTCCCTAAAACGCGGTCGTGAAACACTTCAAGCGCGACTTTGAAAGGGCATAGAAAATCGAGGATTCAACCAAATTCAAAAATTTCTTCGCCCAAATGCTTCAAATAAAGCCTAGATTCGTTTTAGCGAAAAAAAAATTGGGGGTTAGGTGCACTTTAATTCCATCTTATGTTTATTAACTACATTTTAATTCACATGCAAGAGTAGGTCAAGTGACAAAGGTGAGATCATTTTACGTAAATCATGATTTTCTTTGCATGATTCATCCATTTGACCATAACCACAAAACAGTTTATTGGCCTGCTGATTATCCACTTCCACAATCTCACTGCAAATGCTCTAGATACTGTATCATGATGAAAATTACTTTGCAAATTAGGCTAAGGGTAGCTTGAATCTACCCATGGCTTATTATTAACTGCCATAGAGGTGTTAATTCTAATACGTGTGGTAATACTTCAGTCAATTCAAAACTTCAACTACCCCTCTGGGGCCGGATGGAAAACTGAAAAGTTGTATTTTAGCAATTGCTTATGACAATTGGATCGTACAAGGTGGGTTTCACTGAGCCATTTTTTAATTATCAGCACTTATAGCCATAATTAAGGGAGCTTTTAGCAGGTTATACTGTTACTATGGCAACCTGTTGTGTCACAACCAGTGATCTGGCAGTTTTCTGATACCATCAGTAGTAGCATTAAGTGATAAAGAGTGGTTATAATAGCTCATGAAAAGTGCTGGAAACTGTAGCATGAGTAGGACGACTTTCTGTAAGTCACCCAGGTTTGTTGAATTTTGACAGGTGAATCATGTTTTCAAAAAACAGGTTTACACAGTGCCCTAAAATCAGCAGTAAATTAAAGTCTGGAGTGTTTTTTTCTTATCTTCAGTTAAAAAAGCTTTATGAAGAAAGTCAGCAAAAAATTAAAAAGCTTGAAGTTGAGGTGAGTGTGAATGAAATCAAGTCATGTTCTAATTTGCTTCGATCAAATGAATGTAACTTATTTTACCCTCAAATTTGGTTAACACAGTCATTCAAATAAATCCCTTCTCATCTCCAGAGGCCAAGTTCTTTTGGTCAGTACCAAGAATCGCAACCTCTGGGAAGGTCCAATTTTCTGAGCATGCACAGAGTAATCGTTTTGTATTCTCAACCAATCAGATTTGCCAGACTTGACTTTGAACATGTGCAGAGTGATGGGATGTCTGTAAATCACGGACTTCCAGTGTTAGACCTTCCCAGAGGTCTCGATTTTTGGTGCTGACCAAAAGGAGTGCGGCCTCTGGGGACGAGAATGAAATAAATCAAACTGGAAATAAGGTAGGATGCTCAAGAGGATCCACACAGAACTTTGCTAATGAAATTTTCCCTGACGTTTCCTACTGTTGGGTAGCTCCACTGCTAGTCCTAGCTGAAGATAATTTCAGCTGCAACCTCTCCAGGTTTGTAAAATTAAAGCAGATTGTACTTTTTTCAATTTCAGACTCAAAAACTAAAGGATGAAAACTTTGTGCTTAAGAAGAACATTTCAAGTTTATACCTTACTGCACGAGAGGAGATTAAAAGGAAAGATGCACAAATCAGAAACCTTCAGGACAAGGAAGTGAGGAACAGAAAAATTCTGGCAAAATCACAACAATAAATAATCAGTGACTGGAATTAAGTCACATTCAAAAGACAACTACCCAGCAGTGACCATTAACTGCTGTTAAACAAAATTTTGTATATAACAGAGCTTCAGTTCCTTTTTCTTGTTTGAACTCCCTCCCCTTTGTATTATTATAATTGTGTTACATGTCACATAAGAAACCAATGTAATTGCACTTTTTTTTCACCAGACTCTTTTCCACTTAGACTGCGTGTTTTCCACCGGACCTCGTGTTTTCCACCAGGCCCTGTGTTTTCCACTAGACCCAGTGTTTTCCACCCAGACCCCGTGTTTTCCACCCATGCAGACCCTGTGTTTTCCACACCTCATGTTTTTCACAGACTGTGGGAGCCCGTACCCTGGATACCAACCCTGCATCTTTTATCTAGCCAGACTCAAGAGACCAGTGGAAATCGAGCCTAAAAACAGAAACAAGAGCTTTTTTTTTCATATTATTCCTTCACATGCGCTCTAAAAGATACTTTGACAGCTGAAAGTAGTGACATTTCGTGATGAGCACCCTAAGTGAAATCAGAGTCCTTACTTTATACCCCTAAGTGAGACGACAAGTGTCCCATCTTTAGAGACCCAGGGCAGTTAGTTGGGTAGGAGAATCCTTCAGTTTCTGCCGGATGTATTTTTTCCCGCCCCAACTAACTGCCCCTGGGTGCCGAGAATGTCTAATATGTTCAATTGGGTAAAGAAATGGCTGACAGCTTAACGGTTACTAGCTCTTGCCTCTGAAACAATCAAAATGGTTTCTTTCTTTTATTAAGTTGTCCTTTGATCAATACAAAAATTTCCATTGGAAAAAGATAACAGATACTTAGACAATAAGCCAGCACGAACACACTTCACAAATTTAAAACAGAACTCAATCAAGGTTATTGAGATTTTCTCCCAAAGCGTACAAGCTGAAGAATATCTCTCCACAGTTTTTTCCACGCATCTGGAGATTTGAATGCTGCAAGCCAGGCATGCAAACTATGAAACCTTTCTTTAGATGAAGGGTCTCCCACCTCCTTCTCCTCCTCCAACACGTCTTCATCTTTGATGACCCTACCAAGGCTGGCAACTGGTACCCCAATGTTATTCACAGATTTTGCTCTTACGAATTCAGTCACTTTTTCAATTTTGTGGCCTTGATACATTTCTTGTCCAGTTTTGTTTACTTCTAGATCAGCATCTGTTGTTATATGTTGGGGGAATGTTCTTCGGTATTGTTGAAGTCGCATCAGCCATTCTAGCCAGTACTTTTCACACATTGCCTGCGACATATGATGGATATCTGCCGGATCACCATTTTCATATGCGATAACTATCACTCCATCACAGACCTGCAAATAGCAGTTAATAACCTTAGGACTTACTAGTAACTATTCAGTTTATCATGCACAGCGATCACACACTCTGACCACTGAGCTACAGCAAACTTAATTTGTATCTTTATTTATTTTCCATCTACTTACAAGGACTATGGTTTAATTTGTTTCATTTTATGCATACATGCCTAACTGGTCTAGCTCTCACCTAGTTTTGGAACAAATAAATTTTGCTCCCGTTGTTTAGAAAATTATGGGCAAATAACAATTTGGAGAGAAAAATTATCCTGATGGCATGTCTCTCCAAAACAAAATTAAATTGTTTATCACTATTACCCGAGAAGCTAATAAAATTTCACTAAATGCACATAAGATCAGAATATGAATCACATTCATGAAACTGTGGCCTGAATGCAGTTAAATTAGAATTATTATATTAGAAGTCTTTGGTTTTGAGAAGAGAGGACAACTAGAAAACTGGAAGAAAAACTTCCAACAGCCAAGGACAAGAACCAACAACAAACCTAATGACTCCTAACTGGAACTTCACTCAGACGTAGGCCATTTCGGAGTTGCCTTTTTGCATCTGTGTCAAAACAAGTCTTCCTGCAAAACCATTTATCTGAAACTGAGTTCCACCTACAGGTTCATTTTCATGCAAATCAAACTCATTTTCATAAGAAAGGTTTTGCACAAAGACTTGTTTTAAAACAGAGGCACAAGGTAACGCGGAAATGGACTATTGTTTAGAGGCAAGCAACACTTTACTACCTAATTACTCTGATTTAGATGTAAATGATTCGTGGATAACATTGAGTTGCAACATTACAATCATACAGAGTCAATAATTATTTGAGATGCACCAAACCTGAAAAGGGTAGTTCTCATCAAAATTCACAGCACCCGCATAAGCGACAATTTGTTGAGGATATGAGTAGCAGTCCTTGAGATTGGTTTTGTGTTTTGCAGAAGTCTTCCAATCAATCACACTTAGTTTTCCCTTATATTCTGCAATAAGATCCAGTGTCCCTGCATATCCTAACAATGGATGCACCACAGCACTCTCAACTGCTACAACATTTGTGATGTCCTTTAACACATGACTGACACTCTTCCAGTACCCCGAGTCAGGCGAACCTTCCTCTACATATGGAACTGTGCTGTTTTTAAAGTAGAGCTGCACAACCTGTTTTAAAAAAAAGAACAAAATGTCTGTCATTAGCTATATTGTTAATCCTCATCCAGATCCTCTTTGTGTTAACTCCCTGAGGCCTGCTAAGATTGATCATTAACATATAGTACAAGCTAACTCATACTCCCACCGTATAACAAGGGGCTGGACGGATGGATGGAGCCCCTCCCCTCAGGTTTTTGTTCTGTTAAAACACAGTGAAATAAATGTCCATTGAGCAAATAGCTCTGAGCTTGCTCTATAAGATGACACCTTTTTTTTGGTTATGGTGTCATATGAAAACAAACAACCTCATTTGACCTGCCATCTTGTATCCGCCATCTTGGATTTCACTATTTTCTTAAAAAGACAGACATCAATACAACATCAGTGGGAGGTGGGAGGTGCGTTGGCCTCATGGTTAGAACACTTGTCTCCAGATCAAGTGGTCCGGGTTCGAGGCCTGGCCGGGGACATAATTTTTGTTGTGTTCTTGGACAAGACACTTCACTCTCACTGTGCTTCTTTCCACCTGGGTGTATAAATGGGTACTGGTGAACTTAATGATGGGGTTAACCCTGTGATGGACTAGCGTCCTTAAAAAGTTGTAAAAAGAACATTTTAAATGTAAACATTTTCTATTGTTGAATAATATCAGGTACATGTTTGAAAGCTATTAGTTTTAGTTCTGTTACTAACAGTATGTTATAAGTAAACTCATTTGCTTACATGGTGAAATAGAATTCCTCTATTGAAAGTATTTTTTTTGTTCTTCTTAAACTGTTCTTCTCCTAGCTCAGAAATCTGAGACTTTTTCCAGTTCTTCAATGCAAAGTATTCACTAGCTGGCCTGGTGTGCTTGAGAATTGATGTTACACTGTGGTACTTGTCAAGGTAAATTCTGTCACCATTGCGTTGTATTCTATTTGCATACTGAACTGAGAGAGGAGACGACAAGAATGAAGAAACAGCGTTCTGGTCTGTAATCTTGTTGTGATTTACAAATGGACAATAAATCTCACTTTCCACAACATCTAAATGACCATCCACCTGTGAAAAATTCTAAATCAAAAGAAACTTGATTTAATCAATTTTAAAAATTCCTTAATATACACCTATCAGTGTTGAGCCTGAAAGCAAGTCGGGCTACCTAAGGAATTTGATTGTGAGGTCTGAGTTAGGATTTTGATTGTTCGCCATGTCCCCGCGGCAGCGAATAATTAACTTATTGTCACAGTTGCCATCTTCAAGGACCAGGGTCTGGAAATGAACCATCTGCCATCTTGCAAATATCCAGAAGTCACTGGGAGTAGAGGTCTTTGTCTGGAGCCCAATGGAAATCATGTCAGAAAGTAGTAACACAAGGAAGAGTACGTGACGCTATGTTTCCATCTTTTTATACAGGCCATTCATACTTTCTGTCTATACGTGTGTGTATTGAAGGGAAAAAGCTTTTGCTTGAAATATTTTTTGTGTTAATACTAAAACTCTCCATGTGTTACATATGAGGTTTCTTACCCCTGAGAGTGGGGAATTTTCACTGGTACTTTTTTCAGGTGCGTAGCCAGGATTTTCAAGGCGGGGGGGGGGGTGCGGGGGTGGCACACTGTGCCAAAGTGAGGGTACTCACCCAGATTGACGTGTAGGATTTTGAATTTTTTCCCCCACCCTTTGTGCTCCCCCCCCCCCTACAACCCTCTGGCTTAACATTGATTGGTGCATTAGACTATTTATAATATTAATTACTTTGAAAATCTGCATGCGTCATGTCAAATTGGTTAACACTTCTCACCTTTCTGTTTGTTTTGAACCATAAATCAAGGCGATTCCAACGCAGCAGCTTACCAAAACAATTATAAGCTCTTATGGTATGAAATCGAGCCATCTTGGTTAAAAAGCAGTCAGAGAATTTATATTAGAAACATTTACACCGTTGTGCTGCTTGCGTGTGGTCCGCCATCTTTCCTTTTCTGACAAGTAGCAAGAGACCGCTAGAGACTGGATGCGGGTAGATGTAAATAAACATGGCGGACGTCGACTACGTCTTCAAGGTTCTCGTACTTGGAGACAGTTCTGTTGGAAAATCAAGTCTTATTAAGAGATTTCACTCAAATGTGTTTGATCAAAGACTTCCAACGACTATTGGGGTCGACTTTTTTATCCATGACCTTGAAGTAGACGGGAAAAAAGTCAAGGTACTCATTTCCCGCATTTTCTTTGGTGTGCCAATGTAACATGTGTAAGCTTATTACAAACCTTTTTTTTTAATTTATGCCTCAGGATTTAGGAAACTAAAGGAGTTTTCACATCAGACACTAAAATCGTGACATAAAAGGCTCATTTGCAGGCGTACATTAGTTCATCTGAAGCGCTAATTCGTGAATTTTGCAGTGTTAGCATTTTACAGCATTTTACAGCATTTTAGTTAAGGACATATTTAGCTTATGGGATGACCTGACCGCAAGCTGTGTTAAAATTTCTCATTACTTATTTTCAGATCTATAAAATCACATGTATCCGTCCATGAAAAAATTAGTATTTAAAGAAGTATAGTAGAGTTCCATGACATGACGAAAGTGTCTCGATCTCTCAGCTTTGCAAAGTACTAAAAGTTATCGCACATTGGGAAATATGAGAAAGTCTCCATAAACTTCTCATGTTAAAATGCCTAGAAAGAATGTCCCAAAAAACTGTGTATTTGGGTCTTACAACTCTCAGTAATAAAGGGAAGTCTGATTTCAGCATCAGTTACTGCAAATGCCCAATCTTCACCCCACCCCCACTCCCTCCGGTGCTTAGTGGGGCAATTGGCCTTTTCCAAGTCGCCTTTTGCCTCTTTGTCAAAACGAGTCTTTGTGTGAAACCATTCATATGAAAATGTGTCCCCCTAGGTTTTGCACAAGGACTGGTTTTGAAACAGAGGCAGAAGGGAAATGGCCTACTGTAAATCCTCAAATTAGCCCCCCCCCCCCCCCCCTTTGAATAAGCGCCCCTACTATCGGCCAAAATTTAAAATAAGTGCCCTCCCTTGAATAACGCCCCCCTCACCTCCCCCTATTTTGTGGATGAGTAATGAGACAGCAAAGAATCTATAGTTTTCGTTGTGTAGTATTAAATTTGTGCATTTTTTCAGTTTGTGAACACGTTAAGTTTGGAAAAAAAATGCAAGTACTTTAAAGTCTAGGATCAGCTTTTTATGTCGATAAACAGCTTATGTTGTTGTTTACATGCAGATGATGTATTAAGAAAAATGATCATGTGAGGCCACGATTTGGGAAAAATTAACTAAGCGCCCCTCCCCCCCCCCTCTTGATTAAGCCCCCCCCTCGAGTAAGCACCCCCTGTCTTCTCCTAAATTTGGAATAAGCGCCCCGGGTGCTAATTCGAAGATTTATGGTGTTCATTGCAGTGGGGTTCAGGCATTACAGTTCCCCTTCCAGTAATGAAATAATGAGCCTTTTTTTGTTATCTCTTCTTACTTAGCTGTAGTGTACACGGCTTGCATTCAGTTCGCAAGGCTTAACTTGTCTGGCTAATGTTGCAAATATTACTTTAATTAATTCTGTTGACTGGATTTTGTTTGTTATAGCTACAACTCTGGGACACTGCAGGTGAGGAGAGATTCAGGCAAAATGGATTGACCAATTCATATTACAGGGGTGCCAATGGTGCACTTGTAGTGTTTTCTCTGACGTCTTACAAATCATTTGAAAGTGTGAAAAATCTCTGGTTAGAAGAGTTTTACCACAAAAGGTAAGGATTTGGTTGGACGCTGTTTATGAAAGGGAGCAAAATAAATCTTTTTAACAAATTATTTTCTCATTACTTAATAGAAACAAAATACAAATAAATAGAAAGTACTTCTAGTTTTTACATGTAAGGAATGCCAGGATTGAACAATAAAACATTTCTTAAAATTTTTTTGAAATATTTATAGTGAAACAAACCTCAGATTAAAAGATCCCATTGTAATAATAGCCAATAATAAAATGTGCCAAACAAAAGACCAAAATCTTTGGAGCAAAATATTTATTTATAAATTTTGCTGACCTATGCCAGTTGTTCTGTTTATTATATTTTCTTGTAATCTTATACAATCAAACGGGCAAAATGGTTAAAAGCTCTGGGACAGCTTAATTAGTTGAAATAAATATGTGTCAGCTACTAACAGTTATTTTACCTACTGAATAAACGTCAAAATTATTGGTAGTAAATTTGTTCTGAATTGATCGTTTTCAATTCCTATCAGTGGCTCAGATACAATTACCATTCTTGTGGCCAACAAATGTGACTTGGAAGATAAAAGAGAAGTGGATGAAGCTGACATTCAGGTGAGTGTGCCTATAAGATGCCAGTTAAACAGTGCTTAGAGAAGCTTGGTCGTAATCAATTCAGTACTGATTGCTGCCATTCACATTTTTAATGTTTGGCCTGATAATTCATTAGACAGTTTGGTGTTATTCCCAGGTTTTAATTTGCAGTACCAATTAATACACTTCCCCAAGGACAAACTGAGAGAGAGAATGCAATAGTCATATTAATAGTGTCTTACACAAGAACACAACACAGAAACCTTGGCCAGCACTCAAACCCAGATCAATGGGAGGTTCATTCGATGAAAAATTCTGGTGTAAATTATTTTCTTTGATACATGGAACAGCATTTTCTGGTGGAATATCCGAAAAAGAGATCCTTAAAACCTGTTTACCCCAGATTTTTAGAAATTTTTCCCGTTTGACTTTCCTCTGAGAATTTCCAGAATTTTGAATGGTTCCCTTTTTGCAACTTCAACAATTTTCAGACTTTCTGGAAACTTTTCCCAGAAATTTCTGCTCCATTTGTCCCTGTATCAAAATTTTTGGTTGAATGGGATTTGCTGTTGATGTGGACTTTAAAGTATTAAGCAGATCTAGATCCTCTCTCATTTCTCTTGGAAATAAAGTGCCTTTTTTTTAAATCTTACATGCAGGAATTTGCAGAATTAAATTCCATGTGTTGGCTAGAAACAAGCGCCAAGGACTGCACTAATGTACAAGAGGCTTTTGAAACAATGGCATACAAACTGTGTGAGAGTCACGAACAATATCTGTCATTCGACTCAGAACACAGCAGTGGTCCAGGAAGCTTTACTCTTCATGGTGCTTATGGTGTGCCACGACAACCAACCAGTAGTGCCAGCTATTGTGGTTGTACCTCAACATAACAATGCCTGTTGTACAGTGTTTTCATCAGTAAGGCTGGTTTTCATTAGCAGCAAGCATAACCCAGCATAAACTTGATATAAGCATATTAAGCACAAAACTTGGTGGCAGAGTTGTGTGAAAGTCTATGCTACATAATTATCTTTCTCTACAGCATGACCAGTTTTTAAAAGGCTTGCTTCTGCAAACCGTGACCTGAGAATGAGCACAAGAACAAAACATTTCTCACAGTTTGTGTTTACTACACGTCAACAAATGTCCTTCTTATGTGTACCATATGCTTTTAATGAAAACCAGCCTTAAAAGTTATAAAAAATACATTGTTTTAATCCTCACAAGTTTACAGAATTTTTTCAATAACAAGACGATTTTTTTTTAATTTTAAATTTTTTGTTTTATAATTTTGGAATAGGTAGAAAAAATTTCAGGGAAAAAAGTTTTCCAAACTTTTATCCCATCAATTCTCTTTAAATAGACATTACTGACTATCAAGTGTCCAATGGCTGTAAAAGGTGTTCATCTTAAGCGTAGTTAGGTTACAGTACAATGAAAAGCATTGCAATAGACTCCTTGAGAGACTCAGTCTAGTAATAGGTGGCCAATAGGCTTAAGCACAAATGTAACATTTCAAAAAAACGACTGCAGCACAGTAGAGACCATGCTTGTTCTTTTATAGTCTTGTTGTTAGAATTTTACAATTTTATTACATTACTGTACATACCACTATGTTGGTGTACAGTTTCTTGTTCAGGGAGATCGACATGTAGAAGCCTGAACAATTATTTGAACAAATTATTATTTAAACAGGTTTGCCAACACACAACAGCTTACTTCATAATACATCTCAAGGGATTAATAATATGTGAATCACTCTTATAAAGTATGGCTGGGTTTACATCGACATGCAAGCCATGAACACTTAACATTTTTTGGTGCTTCTATGGTTGATGGTTTCACACTCTAAGAGGACTAATTTTAACGTTTTAGTTGAAGAGCCCTCACAGAAAGGAAAAAATGCACAAAAATGTTAATAGTTGTGTACTTGCTGTTAGTAATAAAAATTAGCTTTGTTCATTTTATTTGCCTGAAACTTCAGTGCTTATGACAAGTAGAAGAAGGGCACCATTATATAGCTCTTAACAAAAATTCTACACAACTTGAATGATATTGATGAGAATCTTTATTGCTCACTGATGTGATTTTATTTTATACAGCTAGGATGATCAGTGAAGTTAGCTCATACTTAGGATGAATGCACACGTAAAGTAGTAAAACTAGTATAGACCTCTTAAATATTGAAAGATTAAATTAATAGGGAAAAAACAAAGCTTGCAAGCTCCATTAACTATCTCTGTTTACATTACTGCTTCTTTCTCCATGCAGTTGTTATTCAGTAATATGAATGTAAATGTTATTGTAGCTATTATGCTTGACTACATGTATGTATCAAAAAGTGCAAGCTGCGTCTAAATGAGAGTAACTTGCAGTGACAAGTAGTTAGAGATGTACTGAACAGTATGAGCTACAGGTGATATCAGCAATTGCATTACTGAACACTGCTGACACAAATTGACTTGAACTAACTGCTTACCGTATTGACCGCATTGCTAGGTGCGACTTATACTTTTGGAAATAAGAACAGACATTCCTAAACTGACAAGGGCAAACAAATTGCCACACATTAGAAATTGGGTACGGTATCCATAATGACCTCAGTCAACAAAATAGACAAACTATGGACTCATCTTTGATCTAGAGTAGAAACAGATCAAATGTGACTACAGATGGATTGAACCTTAGCACATCTTTGTAGTATTTTATAGACTAAATAAATATCTCTGGTATTCATCCAGCAATAGTCTGTTTTTCACTGACTACTACTCAGATTGTCAAAATTACAGTCACAAAAAAACAGTTTCTGAAGACAACCAGATTGGGTGAAATTTTCACAAATTTAATATGTATTTTGCAATTTTAAAAGTATTATAAAAATTTTGAAAAGCGAAAAACTAAGTCCCTTACTGCATTAAATACAATCTTGTTATACACCAACTGTGATACCAATGATAAAGGCGTATTGAACTAAACACCATTATTAACACTATAAATAACACACATGCCGGAAAATCATTTGACTTTTAACACCTCAGCTCTAGGTTGCTAGCTAATCTTGCTCTCTTTAATTTTTTCATAATGGCCATATGTTAGGTTGTACATCTTCATCTGTGACAACTGAAGATCATTCCGTTTGTAGCCAGGAATGGAACCTTCTTGGAAGGTCTTGTAAGAAAAACCACATGGTGCACCCTGGGTAAACACAAGTACAACATAAATTGCAAACAAAAAAAATGATGAAACGTACACACTGAAGAAAAGCTGATACCCTCTTTATGCAATAAGTTTGTTTGTTGTTGATTTGTCATATTATTTACTCTTGTTTGCAGAAAATGAATGATTTAATTACTAATTTTATTATTGCTTATGCGCACGATTGGTCATTAATGGATTAAGCATAAGATTTCAAAAAAAGTTCCACATTATGTATCAATCACTGAACCTACTAAGTAATTGGGTCATCCCAAATAAGAATTAAGTTCAACTGATGGAAAGTTCAATGTTTAAACTAAGCCTTACTCTTCATTTTCTAGCACTTATAGTTACTGTGGGTGAGCAATAACTCCCATGTCAGACTGTTGGTTCCTGACAGCTGACAACAGTCAGCCAACAATTATTTACCATCAGTGTACCAACTGTGTAAACTAATGCAACAAGACAGTTGTCAAATTTGCTGCAGCTTTTTAAATTAACAGACGTTAAGACCCACCAATACTGTGCATATCAACAGACTGATAAAAACTGCACTTGGCTATGATCTCACCAACAGATTTTGGGGGAGATGTTCTTCACTTTTACCTTTATCTTATTTGCCATGTTTAACTGTGTTTAATTTCAGCACTTACCTCATTAGCAAACAAAGTCATGAGGAATCTTCCTGGCTTGAAAGCATCAAGGACCTTGCTAATCAGTTCTTTATAACAGGTCTACCAAGAAACACAACATTGTTTTAAACTGTACAGTAGTTGTAAGAATTATCAATGTTACAATGCCTAGAGTTTAACTCCCTGAAGCAACTGTCCAAAGAATTTTAAGCCAACACATTTGCTAAATTGCACTTACATATCATACAGTAATTTATTTATTTAAGTAGCATGAATTGGAAAATTGCCTGGACATAACTGCCCTTGACGTGATCATATCTTACAACAATTTTGTTGCAGCAAGTATTGCTACTTTTTGCAATGTTTACTGCGCTGAAAACATTGAGTATCTGTTTATTTTAGAGGGCATTTTATTTTGGCAATGTCTTGTGCAACTTACCATGCAATGGCACAACTGAATTGTCAGATGAGTTGTATGAAAAATTGTCTACAGTAAAAGCACGTCAAGTTAATTAAATGCATATAAATTGACTTACCACTTTAACATTTGTTTCAAAACTGACATATGAGCATTCTTCCTGAGGTGTTATGTGAATACTGAAGTAACTGTCCTGTGTGGGAGATTAACAAGACTTGTGAGTCTAAGAAAATGATAGATCCATGGGCCATGCCTTCATTTGCCAGTTATATACAATGACAGCACTTTAAATTATCACATGAAACCAAGTTGAGCAGTTAATTGAACACAATTTCAACCAATGCTTGTCCAACTGTCTTGGGTTTTTTCTGACCCTGAAATAAGAGTTTTTAAAATACTAAATGGTTTGTGAGAATTCTTAACATTAGGTTAGACTGCTGGCAGCCGGTTTTTTTCTCTAAGGGTCACTTAGACAAGTGTTTAACCATTGTGAACACAAAAGGGCAGCATGGCTGTGGCCAAGTAGGGAAGAAGGCGTCTTCTTGTGCATGCCACACCCACGTCCTGTCTCATTCCCCTTTAGGCTAAACCATCTTGCCTCGTAACCGCTACTGAAGTTCGACACACAATTTATAGTTGTTTTGGTAACCTTTTCATTAGCTTAGAAAGTCACATTTAATTTGGATATTTTTATAAAAATAATAAGCACGTTTTAGTAGGAATATCATGATCATGTGAGAGAATTTTAAAACTTTATTAAATACTAATAGCACACTCATCGTATTAAAGGATTACTTAAGACTAATCTCTCAGGTTGTTTTGTTCATTAATCACAAAGTAAACAAAGTGGTATTTTAATATTAAATCAGTAATAAATAACTAGGTTTTGCTGTGTTGATATTAAAATCACTTTGCAAGGCTAACAGTTGACTTATGAGGACTATTATGTCCTTTGTTTGACTCAACACAGTGTAAATTAAAAGAACAGAAAAAAATCTAGGTTTAGTTACTGCACCTTTCCATAACAGGTGTACTCCAAACTTTAAAGCTCAACCAACGAATGCTTTTTTCACTACCGTCAATTAAATGTTCGGCACTGCTCCCAGCTTGCGACTACTGCTGAGCACTGTTTCGTTGTCCGAACTGTGCTCAACAATTTCATTACTGTGTGCTTGGCAGTAGTTGGAAGCTGGGAGGAGCCACTCAACATTTCACTGATGATAGCGAAAAGTGCATTTGTCAGTTGAGGTTTGAATTTTAGAGTCCGCATGTTATTGGAAGGGACAGTAATAATTAAAGGACTCTGCTCACCCGGAGGTGTTTTGAGTCAGGGAACCACTCTGGAGCAGCAACATTGTTGTTCTTTAATGCCAACATCTGTTTACATTCAGTAATAAATGTTACTGGTATTTACAGTGTTTTCAGGAATGTGAGTGGATTATGACAAGTGCACATTGCTTTTTTGGTACAGGTTCTTGTTTCTAGGTGCGTGGTAAGTAAGTGCATGGCAAAGTAAGATATTCAAAAGTGAGAGGCTAAACGATGTACAAACATACTCCAAACTTAAATAATTTAATAGCTGGAGATCTTTTCAATAACCTTATGACATCCATGACAATCAAATTATCAGTTGCCACAGAGAGGAGTTAGTTGGTTGCCAAAGTAGGGAAAACATACTATACATGGTACTATTTAAACTATGCATTTACTGAAAATGTGCCAGTAGATGCCAGAAGACACTTTTTCTCCGATGACTCAAGTAAATCATCACAAGTTCAGGTGAAGATCACCATGATCGATAGAGCTCCACACTGACAGTAGTCTCCTGACTACACCATTTCACAGTCAAAGACAAAGCTAAACATCCCAAGCATTTTGATGCAACAAAGATAGCCTGAGCAATGATTAATTAAAACTAAATATAACCAATTTAACTTTGAGGTGTTTGCAGTTGTTGTAGTTAATATAGTCACATCTCTGCTATACAGACGCCTATACATGTAAGTACCAGACTATAGTGCATGGTCGCTTAGTTATGGTCCAACCATGTGCAAACATTACATGTACATTAAATATTACCAACACATTACCGACATCTTACCGACAGATCACTGGCTGTTGGCAATCTGTCAGCTGACTGTTGGTCTGTGTTTTGGCCAAAACCTGTGGGCCGTCTGCTGGACAACAGTTGGCTGACAGTTGACTGACAAACGGCCAACAGTCAGCTGACAGATGGCTGACAGATAGCCAACAGTTGACCAACAGACAGCCAACAGGTTTTTCCAGAGCTGTTCTTCACAATTACTGATATTAATGAGCAGACACTTCTCCTATGAGGAAACTTTTCCTAGTCCCAAAGGTTTACTAATGGACGGTTTCACAGCAGTTGGAAGACTTGTAGTAAACTGATTTACTTACATCAAGAAGGCCATTAGCTGAATAGCCACAGGGATCAAACAAAGCAGCATCAATCACTGCACCAGGAAGAAAGCCACTAATACCTGTAACCTAGACAAAAACAGAAAAAATTAATATGAGAGGTCCTCTTGCAGATAAATGACTGATTAGGCTCCTCTTTAGGCCTAAAGAATATGGACTTTGCATTCTAGTATGTGCCTCAAACCAAGACTTGGCAGATAACCTCAATCTAATTTCATAGGCACAATAACATGAAACAATGGAGCAGAAGAAAACTTATGCACAAAGAACTATTTTTATTAAAAATATATTATTAATTAAATAATTAATCGGTCAATTAATTAATTAATCAAAACTATAACAAAATTCTCGTACGTGATTGGCTATCAGCAGCCCAATTAGAACATTAATTGGACAGTGTAGGCGTCATGCTTGTAATTGGACAGTACGCGTCATTTTGCGCGCGCTGTTGCAGTGCACTTTGTTGAGTAAACTGCTGTGTTTTTCAGCATTCATAACGAGGTTTAATCGTTCAGCGTTCAATCGATGGTTTGTTCAATTCTCGAATTTTGTCACAGTTTTGATTAATTGGTAACAGGCCTTCGCGTTGTCCAATTCAGTCTGTAATCATACTCGTGATTAACAAATCAGACTCCCGCTTCGCTGTCGTCCGATTTTGTTCATCACTCGTATGACCATTATTAATTATAACTACTAGCTTACTTGAGTCACTTCATCTGCATCAGAAGACGTTGTCTTGTAGAACTTGTTCATGACTTCTCTATCAAGATCGAGCATCAAAATGTGTGCAGGTTAAAGATTCATAATGAAGTCAATAAGTCATAGTGATGATAGTTACATGCAATACTTGCCTAGCTGACAACTTGGAGAAAAAAACCGATATGCATCCTAGGTGCAGTACAATATTTTATAATCTTTAACTAAAATACTGTTGTTCTGAAGGATATCTCCAATGTCTGGTCTGGCTGAGTAACTCCTGGCAGAATGTTGTGAAGGGTATACAGATACCTGGGAAACAATATGGCATTTATCATTTACAACATGCTGAGGCAACAAACCAGTATATTCTAGTTTACAACAGCCAAGGCCATTTTCGAGTTACATCGCACCTCTGTTTCAAAACAAATCATTGTACAAAACCTTTCGTATGAAGCTGAGTTTGATTTGCATGAAAACAAACCTTAATAATCATTTAGGACTAAATAATCAACTTCAACTAAAAGATATTACACCATAATAATGATCTTTGTGTTCATTTCAATTACTTTAACTTTAAAATTCATTTATTGTTTTTTTTCTTAATGACAATAAATATGACAAAGTTGGCTAAAAAACAGTAAATCAGGTTCCTGAAAATACTTGTAGCAAGATTAAGTTAAAATAACAGGAAAATATAAGAACATACAATGCGACATGTATCCAATATTTTAATGGGGGTGTATCAGAAGCAGCCAATGAAATAAGCCCAACTAATTAATTCTTAATTAGCTTTTAGAGTTGTGTGAATCAAAATCAGCACAAAGTGAGTTGTTGCCTGTTGCCAGCCTTGAGAGCTTACCAGGTGTCAGAACCATTCAATCTTCCAAGAGCATAACATGCTCCATCTAAAACAATAACACACAAAAAAAATAAATTTCAACAGTTATCGGTATGTACATGCTCGTTTACAAACTAATGGTGTATATGTGATTTGCTGTCTGAGGGTCAGTCCGTATAGTGACCAAGGTCTTGAAAATGTTGCCATCAACCTGCTGCCTTGGGCAGCATTCTCAAGTCAGAGGTCACAGTTTTTCACCATAGGGACCGACCCTACGCCAGTAAATCTCAAATCACTTTCAACTTTTACAACACACACATCATGCACACATTACCATGACCGTGGTCAGAGATAGGAAAATACAGACCATGCTAAGAACCATTCAGAATTCAGATTGTAGGACTCATTACTGTGCCCTCTTAGAAAAAAAATAGCAATTAGGTATTTCACACATGTGAACATTATTTTACTCTCATTGCTCAACTAAAGAGGTGCATATCCAAAGCTTCCTCAAATTTGCAGACTATGCATTACAATGGGTTTGAATTGGATAAAGGGTACATGCATCTTACCTGAAAATAACTGATCCAGCCACTTAACCTAAAAAGTTAAAGGATATAAAACAAGTTGAAAGTTTGCACAAAAACTGTTTACTTAGTACCTTTGTTAAGCTATCACTTATATGTATGAGCAACCATTGAACTTATTTGATACCGATAATTTTATCAATGCCATGTACATGTATGACGGCACCTTATGCCCCTACTGATGATGATGATGATGTTGTGCGTGTATGGGAGGGAAATTATTTAATGAATCAAATGTTTGTAATGGGTATTACTAAGTACATGTAAATTAGAGAAACCAGTCTACCAAAATAATTAAAACACTGCAAACAAAATGTCAAAAACTCCCATTCTTCATCTTAAGCAACAACTCAATTCTAAGAAATTAACTAGTGGGCAATTTAATGCCCAACAGCACACCCCACCCAATTTTTTAACAAGTGTCCCCTGGACCCACTGAGTACATTTACTTAGAGAACTGAATCATGTCAGACCTCTTGTTGGAATGTTTGATGAGGCACGGGTTGAAGGCTGGGCTCTTGGTAATTCATACGTGAGTAGAAGAAATCCTGTGGAATTAATGAACACTCCATTAATATTGTAACATCAGAGGAGCAATGTTGTGATTTAATTACCAGCATGTAGCTTTCCGTCATTAATAACCAAAGAAACATTTAATAACCAACTATTTCCTTTTTGACAGTCATCTAGCAGTACTCAGAAAAATGTCTAGAGCTAATTTACACACAAAATCATATCTACGTAATAGCTTCCTTTCATCACAAACATTACAACCTTAGTTCACATACATAATTTTTCTCTTTCTTCCTTTGCAAAATTATAAAATATGCTAATTATTAGTGTGTAGAGCCCAATCTATGTAAAATTTCATTCATGTCAAAGTTTGCCATTAAGAGATCAGATATCCGAGATACATGTATGCTCTGGACTGCAAAAGAAAGATTCTACATCAATTGCATCCCTACCTGCACCTCTGTCAATCCACACTCCACTTTAGCCAACTCCAACAGTGGCTTGATGCAATGTAAGAGTGTTGTTTGGCCGCAAGTCTTCAGGATAAGGCGTTCTCGGGACACAAACATGCTGCTCTCACTAAAGATTAGAAGATTGTTATCAATAATTTGTTGCAAGATTAAACTGAATGAATTAAGGCACCTTGAGCAGGTTTTTCAAGAATGTTCTCTTTACAAACAAGGAGTCAATTCTTACAACGATTTTGTAACAAAACTATGTTAAAAGTCACTTCAAAGTCAATTCTGAGTGAACTTCTCATACAAACTACATTATTGTTGACCTGTAGGGCTTGAAAAAAAACAGCTGTCCAGTCATTTGGAACAAGAAGATTTTCCTGCTGGGCAAGCTACTAATTAGTTTCACTCTCACTTGCCTGATGGGCAAGGGTCCAGGCAGGTCATCCAGCTAAATTGCAATAAAAGAAACTACCGGTAAGACTTGCCGAGGACAAGCAAAATTTGGGAGCTGCTGGCCTGAAGGGCAAGCTGGAGTTCAATTTTGTTTTTAACCCTGTGTTGACATATTAAGTATCACGACACTTAACCATGTTTCTGGCAAATGGATGAGTTCCAACCGTCACTTCCAGCCCATCATGCAATGTCGATCAGAAAATTGCGGGACTCCTCATCTTGAACAGCTCTGTCAGTGGGAAGGACTATTGATCATGACCTTAGAATAAGAACTTTGAACAAGAAAATGCTTTTCACGCAGGACAGTTTTGTCACATCTTACCTCAGAAGGAATGCAATCATATCATCATTCCTCTTTTCACTGATAATTGTACAGTTCACCAGCATCAAAAGGTCTGACCACTTCTCCCTGGTTTAAAAACAAGTGTGTGTCAAAATGGTCACAAATAAAAGTCAAGTAAATCCCCTAACCTAGTCGATGTAAAAACCAGCCCACTGTTAAGTCTGCAGTAATACATGAATCTCAAATGTTCCTAGTGTGGTACTCACAGACAAATGTATAACATATATTTATAATGATTATCATCCTTCTGAAATGGTCAGTAGTCCAAAATGTTTCACCTAGCTTGCAAGGTTGAGTGTGGAAAACATCAAGAGCACTTAATTTGAAACTAAGTTGGAGAACATCAAACTTGTGGCAAAGATTGGACCCAGCAACAATACTTTCTACATCGTGGTAAAAGGTAAGTTAAGTCTGTATACGAGCCAAATGGCTCATCAGGCCCGAGTTTATCCGGGGTTGTGTAGATGTAGCATGAAGTGACAAAGAGTATTTCTTCTCCCTCTGGAGGGGATGCTGATCCATCACAGGTTTAACCCCAGCATTAAATTTGCTGTTACCCATTTGTACACCTGGGTGAAGAGAGGTACTGTGAGAGTAAAGTGTCTTGCCCAAGAACACAACCCAATCTCCCTGGCCAGGGTCCGAATCCAGACTGCTCAATCCGGAATTGAGTGCACTAACCATGAGGCCACCGTGCCTCCACAATACCTGAAATTTATGAGTTTAATTTCATTTTCATCTGAAACAAAGGTATTTTTACTAAACATTTCATGAAGCTCTATGAACACAGAATGCCATAAATTTAACTAAAGTATGAGAAGGTCCTATGGCACAGTCAGTGTTAAACTGCATTCCACTAACCTTCAAACATTATTTACTTAATTACATGTATCTGGCCAGTTTGAACTTCATGTGTGCAAATGCACAGTAAAGCAGATATTACCATATAATTAAGTTATTCAATAGTACAATAACTGACTGACTGTTGACAGGTGATCGAGTGTTGATGAAGTGTCACCGGAGGTGTCAATTAAGGTTTTCAATAAAGGGTATTGATCGACACTCAACCGCAGATGCATTTAGTACACATGATCCCTTTTCTTTTTAACATTTGACACATTTTTTTGTGGCTGAATCGGCAAAGCTCTATTTCAACATTTTTTTAGGGTAGAAAAGACAAACATAATCTCTCAGTTTTCAATTTTTTTCAGGTTTGCATCTCTACAAATTATCTTCTTTAGTTGGTCATTTCCCACACTCTTATCACCAATCTGAATGACAATGTATACCATGCCATCTAGAAAACAGAGCCAATCAGAATGGGTGTTGTATGTTTAACAAAGAGATTCCATGTTGCCATGCATCTGCTCAGTAATAGATCACAGATGACATCAAAATGTGGTAAGAACAAATAAGTGGAATAGGAGGCGATAGCCAAGTGTGTCACTGATGTGACATAAACATTTTGCTTATTGGTTTTGTTAAATTCAAGACAAAGCAATGGTTTCTTACCTTAAAGTAATTTCGAGACCAATTTTGTGTTTGGTTTAGTGCCGACTGAGACTGCTTGAGTATTTTTTCTGAGTCATTTTCTAGAAAAGACACGGCTTTTTCTTTCTTCTTCCAGACTCTCGTACCTGTTCAATGCCTCGACAAGACTTTTTTGTACTTTATCTTTTCCCAGTCACGTAAAATAGTATCTAAATTCTCAAAACTTTCCGCCATTTTAAACACAGATGGAAAAACTTTGAAATGATGATGTCAGTCGTGCATCTGCCCTCTAATAGATCATAGGTGAGAACCAATCAAAATGCGAGAATAACTTAGGTTGTTATATAATTCACCATATTACATTCAACCTTCCCATCATACACCATGCGTACGTGGCATTGATTGTGTTGGCCAGTGTATTATCTATGTCGTGGTATAAAATAGTTATGCAACGCTCTCTCGTGGTATACCATGGAATAACTCACTCGTCACTTGTACTTTCTTGGTATTCACACTCAACTAAAGACTCTTGTATATACTGAGAAAATACAAGTGATATGTGTGATATTCCACAGTATTTCACTCGAAGCAATGCATAACTAGTATATATAGCCAACAGAAGGAGAAACAAGATATTGATTGCACTAGGTTGAGTTAATGACACCTGCCAATGACAAGTTACCTGAATACTGTACATATATGCATGACAAATACTGTATGGGAAAGCACCAATATATTTAAGTCTTTTGCGGCAATAATCCACTGATGTCAAATTAAAAATATTGTATCAGTCGGATAGGATGGATAATAATTGACATCAGTGTTAATAGCTTCGATCGCCTTCTAACAAACAATTAAAACCTCCCTTTCTTTGTCCAAATCGTTTAAAATGAAGGAATAATTTAAACACGAGCATCTGCTAACAACATGGATCCCTGCGGTTATGAAACAACAAGTCACGGAAATGTAAGAAGGAGATAGCTTGACGTAGAATCAGGGTATTAGACTTCGAGTTTCCTACAAACAGCTGTACTAGACAAGAATGCAGGTTGTACAAATTTCGGTCCTGAAATCTTGGCTTCACTTACCCTATTCTGCATTCCTGCAGCCAAGTGATATGTAGCAAACTAATAGTCACACAAAATGGAAAAGTTCTTACGCTTTCACTTACCTCGGAATTGTCTTCAAATCACCCGATAACTCGAGCTCGCGACCACTGTCAGCTCCCAAAATCGGTGTCCACCACACTTCCATGAGTTTTTCGGGTCCCTCGAAAAATCCCACGCTTTCCATTTCTCGAATACATGCGACAGATGACTTAAGCTATCAGGCATAAACAGCTGAAATATTAGAAATTCGAATAAGGACTAAAGAACCAAACAAACACGAGAAAATCCCTTCTCCGTGAAATAATTCAGGCTTAGAGAGGCTCAAAGAAAATTAACTCATTGAATCATTAGTCCCAACCAGAACCTCGTGGTGATATGCTTTTGTCACAACCTCATTCCCAGGCTTTTTCCGCTCTGCCTCCCATATCCCAGACTCCTTTCGGCTGAGTCGTGGGAATAGCCCAATCAAAGCACTGCTTTCAAAAAGCCCTTTTGGTTGAGGTCTACTTTGTCGCTATCCAGCTCATCCATCCGATCTGAAAATTTGTCTCAGAACTTGACGTTAGAAAACGTTATAGCTCACTAGTTTTTCGTTTAGTAATATTTCCAGCTTTTAGCGTTGCGTTACATTAGCTGCCACGTGGTCCACGCGCTCTAAACAGTCTATGTATTTATTTATTTATTTATTTATTTGTTTGTTTGTTTGTTTGCTTTTATTGATTTGTTGATTGCGATTTAGGCCATGGCAGGATAAAATACAATAGCAATAATAGCATACACAATAATAAAAAAAAATAACGCCCTAATACACAAACAGAATCAAAAAATGGAAAGGTTCGGCCATTAGACGAAGTACTGATCGCTGGAGAGAGAGAGACCTTTCAACATTACCCTCGAGGACGACATGATATTGTTTGAGCGATCGTATTCGTGTCCAGACAAAGTTAGCATTACGAGAGTCACGCGGTTCCTATTATTTCTTCTCAATTTAATGGTCTTTAATACGCGGTGGCTCCCATAGTCTAACTTACGATCGCAGCTACACAGTTCCTCAATTTGGATATAGAAACGAGCTGTTGTTGAGGTTTCGGGAGGTTAATTCGCTCCATCAAAACACACGTCCGTCCCTCATGACGCCCGATCCAGACTTCAAAAAATACACTTTTACAAATTAGCTTTTTATGTTTACGGCATGAAATTTGAAGGCCAATGCGAATATGTTAGCTCTGTTTACAGAAACTGGCGCTATCATGCAACGCATAAGTAAATCGCGGTTTTTAGAGGGGACCTCTACTTCCTAATCAGAAAACCACAGGAAAAATCGAAAATACTGGACTTCGTCATTATCAGCATTATTTTACATCTGCCTAGAACATCGGTTATTGATATCAAAAATGTTGATTATAGCAACAGACAGGAGTTCAAATTCAGCCAATGAAACCATTCAAAGTGAAGGCGTCGAACGCACTCTGACTCGTAATCTTTGACTACAACTTGTCCGGCTCCGCAGCCAGCCTCTGCGCGTTCCTGGGCGTTCAGTTAGCTCGGGCTATGAGAACAATGGGTCGTGGTCCGGTCCAATTTAGCGAGATATTAGTAACATAATAGCAGTTTTCCTAGAAATAAAAAAGTTAGTCTAACGTAACCCCTGTGAGGTTTGCAGCCGGCAAGCGCTTTTTACAGCGTCACAATCCACCAGAGAGCAGTACTATGAGACCAGGGGCCCATTTCTCGAAAGCCCTGGAAACTTTTCAGGCCCGTAAAGCCATTTTTAGTCCAGCTGTATCTAAAAGAGGGGAAGTGTATACGCCTCAAACTTCTTGCATGAAGGGAACTTCTCTTCATATTAAGAATATGTGAATAAACAGCTCTGTAATCGTAAGGTTCGAGATTTTGCTATGGCTTTACGAGCCCGAAAAGTTTCCGGGGCTTTCGACAAACAGGCCCCAGGGCCACGTCGTCAAGGTTCGAAATCGTTTCACCTTTTACCTTGTATTTATTATGAGAACACGGCCGGGCCACATGATGACCACATGATGCCTCCAGATTTCAAATCCAACATGTTTACGACCTAATCACCGTACGTGGCGCGCCATGGCCAAGGTCAGTGGCTGAAAGTAAATACTATTACACATTAACTTCAAATAAGGTCAATAATGCTAGAAGTAGACAGTCTGCACAGCCAGCTGGGGACAATAGTCGAGTTCAGGCAGCACAAATGGAAACCACCTCGACACCGGCACAGACCGGCTCCAACCACATTGGGTTTTGGGTCTGTTGGAAATACAACTTTAAATCGCACTTTGATGGCCATTACTTCAGCGTTTTCCCTTTTTGGAGCCTTGGTGATCATGGTCACTTACATCACTTGGAAGGATATCAGAACCACCTCCAGAAAAATCCTGGCCTATATCTCCATCGCTGATTGTGTTGTAGTTGCAAGTTACCGGTTTGGCGCATTCCTGCCACCAAACACAAATTCCGACGCTTGCGTCACGCAGAGTTTTCTCTCAACTACCGCTAACCTTTGGTCGTTTTTCTGGACCACGTTCATGGTTATATTTTTGTACATTACGATAGCGAGACAGAAACCCCGCATGGTCGAGAAATTGTTCTGGGCTTGGCACATCATCGGTTGGGGAGTTCCTGTTCTCATCGTTGAAAGAGCACTGGAAGATGATGTTCTTGCATGGGATCGAAATGACCGTGATATATATAGTTCAGGCTGGTGTTGGATTAGGGTGCAAGATGGCGGCAAAAGCGCTCACAAAAGCATCATGTGGATGCTAATCACAGGCGAGGTTTGGGAAGTGTTGGTTTTTGTAACTGTTTTGTTATTCTACGGACTGCTGAAGTGCCATATTCGCCAAGAGGTAAAGAAAAAGTTTATTGATAGTACCAAGGTAAAGTGACAAGTTTTTCTTGTTATGTGAGTCAGGGGGGGGGGGAGGGGGGCCTGTCTAAAATTGCGAGGGGCCCGCGTTTACCTCTGTGTATAGCCTGTCCTGACAACTAAATTTTATCATATCGTAACAGGACCAAGAGAGCTTGCCAGATTTTTACTTAATCATTTTATTTCTTTCTCAGGTATATCGTAACGAAAGACAGATGATCACAAGTCCCTCGCTGGAGGCGGCGAAGAAAGCAGATAAAAAGCTGACCCTAGTTCCCCTTGTTTTGCTCTTTCTTCGATCCTGGGGAATGCTTCGCTTTTGTATTTACTTGACTTCATCGGTAAATAAATCAGAGTCGATAAGAAAAGTTCAACACATTTTGCTTTATTTTCAGGTAAGTGTCAAAAAAAATATATATTTTTTTTGAACACCGCTTGCGTGTGAAGTACAGAAAAGAGATAAGAGGGCGACTAGAAAGTAATGAAGGAAGAGAGAGTTCAAATGCCTTTGACAGTCATCAACGTATAATCCAAGTTTCAGTCGTCACTTTGAATCGCATAACTGTGTCACTCAGGCTAATCAGCGCTCGGCAATTTCAACTAACAAACCTGTACGTTCCACGTTTTTCATGTGCTCGCACTTCTCTTGACAAATCTTAAGCATTCTTATCCTGCTGATCATAATGGCTGCGCATAGCGTGAAAGACAGTCTATAGATCAGTTTCGTTTTATCTCCGTGTTCAACTCTTTACGTTATGAACCAACCTGCTAAATTTAATGTAAATGTCTAGTTATTCAGGAAACACTGATTGCACTGGGTAGAAAATAAGATTGTAGCTTTGGAAGAAGTTCCTTTTATAGACTCTTCTAGCAGGCGGGAGAGCTGTTCTTTTATCGGTATGACGCCGTAAACTCAAACATGAGTTTTCACTGCCAGCGTAAAAGCTGAAGAACATCAGCACTTCAACTACACTTTAAAAATTAGTTATCAATTTAATAGACGTTAACCGCCTTAGCCAGTTTGTGAAGCTGAAGTCCTGAGCGTTAGGTCTTTCTCATATGAGAGTCTACCATGTCTGTTTTCTCATTTGTTGGGCCAGATGGTAATGGAAGTAATTTGCATTCAGTTTTCTTTTTCAGGGAAGTGTTTGAATGTGCTCAAGAATTTGCCAAGTTTCTTTTGTTCTGCTTGTTTACCGAGAAATTTCAAGAGAACGTCCGTAGAGTGATGCACAGTCGCTACCCGTGTTTTGCGAATTTCTGGACCTACAATCCCGGCAAACAATCCTATCATTCAGAGGACAGCTCTGTCAGTGGGGAGTATTCTGAAATGAATGAAACGTCTCCGTTATTTCGAACATCGGAGGACATCAGTAGAAATTATCAAACTACTTAAAGCTACTAGAGGGTTTTCCGGCGGCAAATCTGCAAGAGATGTGGTGTACTAAATTATTGAACGGTTCAGAGAGGAGCGGACAACGAGAAGGCACTTTGTGTGGTTAACAACCACACCTACTTATGCGCGGAAAGGAAAGAAAAACAAGTTGTGAACTAGGCTGCATCTAATATGCAATAATATTCAAGGCGGTTGGGAGAAAAACCTCTCAATAAAGTGTGGAGGTTTCTGTGATTTTTCTGTTTTGAGATCAGCCTCGTAATGTATACGTTTCCATGAGGTTTTTCCCGGTTTCTTTCGCATTGCTTTAATATGATTTAGAGTAGCATAGTCGATCGCAGGTCATAACTGAGTCTGGTAACACCAGAATACCATAGAAATTGACGTCCCGTAAAAAATAAAGAAATAAACAAACGAACACATAGGCAGAGAAATAAAAAAACATAAGCACGCAAGGCGTGCAAAAGTTATTTTTTGGGAATTAAAAGTTCTTGGAGGTAGCTACACTCAGTGGTATGATAAGGTAAATCCAACAAGTTTATTTGGTTACGATGCAGAGCGAAAAAAAAAAAAAAAATAGAATTTGTTTCACTCAAGGAAATGTGATGTAAAGCCTCCTTTTATCGAGGTTTGATTTTAACAATCGATCAGTGACTTTGTTTATTAGAACTACATGGAGACAGCTAAACATCATGCAGTCTGTAACAGTAGCTAACAGTAAACGGCAGATTGGTGTTGATTTTGGATAATGTTTCTGACTCCACTTGTTTTATACCAAGAACCAATTTAAGACGAAATCCGATAGGAAATGGAGCAATTTCAGTTTTTAACAGGCGAAAACCTTGTACCAGAATGATTTTAAGAATATCACATATACAGTTCTCATTGCGTTTTCTAAAAGCTAAAGATGAAAACAGTTGCCTGAGATAACACCAAAAACAAGTCCATGTGAACTCGAGAAAATAAATTTCAAATTTCAGAGAAATTGTTCAAACACGGGTAACATTTCATCATCAGTTGAATTTCATCAATACTTTCAAGTGTTTCATATGAACTTCAATATTTGTTTTTGACAGTTGGTGTTGGTTTTGTCCGCCTTTTTGTGGTGGATTCTTTCTTAATTATAACATCGTCACGCAATAGATCGTGAAAGAGCCACCAAAGTTTTTACCTCATCAGGCACAAGAGGCGGTATATTTATATCTGTTTACAATTTTACAGCTCACAAGCGGGCTCCGTTTGGAATCCAGAGCATTTTGAATTTCAGGGTTATGGAGGTGCGTGACACAAGGCTATGATCGCGTTTGTCGAAAAATATATACTTATCCCATGATTTTGAGCCTTTTTAGAAGTTAAAGCATTAGGAAAAGTGCTTATGTAAATGCTTGTTTGATCAGTACTGATAATCAGTCGCCTAGATAGCCAAAGTGAGTTCCAGATGTTTACACTACTTTCCGGCCGCCATATTGGTGTACCAGGGCTCTGTAAATATCGGCGAAACATTTCGACGAATATCTGAAGTTTGGGGAAACGTACAGGCTTAAAACTTGGAGAAGTGGCTTATTTAGTTATCTTCTATAACATCATGATTTCATAGCTTTTTCCAGCGGATGGTTTTCGATTTATTTTTTTATTGCGTGACAGTGAAAACGATCTATAACATGGTCTTATTCTTAGAGTTGCCACAACGATCACAGATTTTTTTGGTTTCATATTCCTGCAAAACCACTTCAAATTGATATCGATTTCAAAACCCGTTTAAACGAGAAGACACCATTGAAGGTAAAGAGCGTTACCTAACGTGAGACTTGAAACAACCAGACACATGAAAGCCTGTATAAATTTTATAACACGCCATGAAACCTTTAGAGTTTGGGAAGTTTCCTTGTCACATTACCCTTCTCAACACCTGAGAGCCTTTTTGGTGGCAAAAAGTCAGTTACAGAAAAAGTTTTGTTACTTTATGAGAGACGTAAATTTACCTCGTTGAGCCGCGGAAAGAATCTGTTTCAAAACGAAAGAACCATTGTTTCGCCTCAAAATCCAATTAATTTGCGGTTTAACTTGCCGCCATGCAGTCTTCAGGAATATTTGAAGAGTTTCCATACCACAAACTAGGAGCGAGGAGCCAGTTGGTAGAGCACTGCACCGGTATCATAGAGGTCATGGGTTCGAATCCCGTCCAAGCCTGATTTGTTTTTTCACCACTGCAAGTTATGCATATAACTACAATGATCAATCACGTCTT
Organism: Orbicella franksi; assembly: GCF_964199315.1. Classification (NCBI taxonomy): domain Eukaryota; kingdom Metazoa; phylum Cnidaria; class Anthozoa; order Scleractinia; family Merulinidae; genus Orbicella; species Orbicella franksi. The sequence continues at coordinate 6,809,934 of NC_138147.1, read as the reverse complement.
CATATCTTTCTCCGCAGTTCACTTGTAAACTGACGGAGTGTTAATAACTTAAAGCCAACAATGGGAATGTATTGGATTTCAACTGATGAACCAACCAGTGCTGACTAATAAAAGATCGTCGATTGCGTAGTATCCTCAAATATCATTCATGTCCCACCCTCTGGCGTCCTTTGGTCGGGAGTCAGGGCCTGTTTACACGGAGAGAGAGTTACCCTAGCACGCGGGTTACCCTAGCACTGAAACATTTCCTCTTTTTTTTTTCATCGTGTTTACAAGGCTGCTAGGGTTACCCGGGTAGGCGGGTTACCCTATCTGCATGCTAGGGTTACCCTGGCAGGCGGGTTAACGTTTTCCCTTGTAAACACTCCAGGTAGAGTTAACCCGCCTACCCGGGTTAACTTTCTATTGCTTCCAGACCCTTTGAGTTTAAGTTGTCCCGGGTTGTAGGGTTACCCTTCCTGTGAAATTTTGCTTGTAAACCCGGGCTATCTATTGCCCTCCAACTAGGGTTAACCCGCTTGCTAGGGTAACCCTCCCTCCTTGTAAACAGGCCCTTAACCCGCCTACCCGGGTTAACTTTCTAATTGTTTCCATACCCTTTGAGTGTAACCGCGCGTTAAGGTTGTCCCGGGTTGTAGGGTAACCATACTTGTGAAATTTTACTTGTAAACCCGGCTTATCTTTTGCCCTCCAGCTAGGGTTAACCCGCTCGCTAGAGTAACCCTCCCTCATTATAAACAGGCCCTTAATTAATGGCAGAAGGCGACCCATGTTTCAAGTAGCTTCGGAAGTGTCACTTTCTGCCTGGAGCAGAGTCGAACTGTAGAATTGTCAAGCTTAATTGTAGTAGCTATATTGCGAGGAAAAAAGTTAACAGCGCAACACGGATGTGCCGACTCCATTCCGCCTGATAGCGAATTTAGGGCATTTCACACTGTTTTGTTTTTCGGGGTTCAGTAAAGGTGTAGGAAAAAACAACTAAAAGCAGTCTAGCCTAGATATTATATTATCTCCAGTCAGTCAATCTAAGAAGGATATTCTGCCAAGTTAATTTTAACTTTAATATGAGTTCACATCGGCTTTGTGACCTTGCAGTACTATGACATGGATTGGTTCTTGTTTCTCGACCGCTGGTTTAGAGAGCGAAGGCTCAGGTACTAGCTTTGTGACTGAGACAAGTTTGTCCCGCATGGGCAAATTATCTTGAACAATAAATAAATTTAGAGTAAAATAATCATGCAAGCGTGAGCGCCCTCTGAACGCAATTCGTGTATTCATACAGTTTGATATTTCATAAATATTATAATATTTCATAAATATTATAGAGTATCGTATTTAAGTAAAGAACCTGAGTTTTTGTGAATTTGATAATTATACGTTGAGAGATTTTCGGTCTTCTTCGGTTTTAAAATCAACGTAATGTGATGCGGCCAAAAGCGAGATGAAAAATGCACCAGTACATTTAGAAACTAACGCCAAGGGAATTAAAAGGCAATCAGTGGTCTCTGAAGTAATACTTTGCCTGTTATGCAAATGATGCAATGAAAACTTAAATGCACTGATTTGATACTTTACAAAACGTATTATCAATTCCTTGCTATGCGCGAGAAATTCACACATTTGATAATGAAATTCAAACTTAACGACACAGTTTCCTTTGGTCCATGCGCACCTAAGCCAAATTTCATTTTCAAATTTCTCAACCGACGTTTAGTTCACTTTGAGCTGTATCCACTTCGCGTCAGGTTTGCTGACTTTTAGCTATGCGAGCGAAGCTTTTAAAGGTTACATCGAGTTTGGTTTAAACACTGAGCATTTCATTTCATGTGAACAAGTTTCCTGAAGCCATGAGACTGAAAGCTCGCTTGGCAAGATGGCAACGATCCTTCAAACGGTTTGATTCAAGCATTGCTGGGCTCTGCGGTTTTCACCAGTTAGGACATTTCAGAACTGCACTGTACTAATCTTTAGTGGCAACCGACAAACAGGCCGGATGACCGATGCTGAACGATGCAATCCGCCTTAATTTCTTCTTCACCGGTGAGACATTTAGATGCAGTCACCATGTTGAAGTATGCGAAGACAGATAAGAGAGGAAAAAGCGTTCTTAAAGGTAAGGACGAGTTTCTCGTTCTCTATAATCAGCAAATGGATTAAACTTTATTCTAGAACCATTTCTGGCCATTTTACTGGTCATATGATATTTTAAAAGACTAAACAATCTCTTAAGAAAGTTACTCTCAGTGACTTTCTGGCTCAACAACAATTCACAGTGCCAGCAAAAACTCAATGTTTAATTTTCCTAGGAAAGCTTCAACATCAGAACCGTGGAACAATGATCTGAAAATTATATTAAAATGCTTGAGTTAGAAATCGAGTGTATGGAAAGCAGTTACTTTATCCGAGGAGATGACTCTCGCACATTTACCCTTACCACTCTTCGTAAATAAGTTTCATTTTTCATAAAAACTCTTTGTGACAGGATACGAAGAGACCGAAGACAACATGTAATTATAAAACGTTTAAACTTAGTTTTCCTTTGTGAATTATTAATCTAAACACCTGTTTTTCTCTAGATTAGTCCTTGAAGCGCTGATTACTGTGCAGTACGTACATTGCATGCATATCAGTCTACTGATCATCAGCCTGGTTCAGTGGTGGCTTATAAGGATCCATACTGTGGAAAAACTGGAGTGATTCCTGGGCGGAATGTCTCGAACAGATGAATTCAAGGAAACAGGAAATTTGAGAAGACCTTCCAGTGAGATGGAAAGCGGAAAAGTCTTTCCTGAGAGCAACCCGGCTGAGGACAATTCTGGTAACGATAGGATAAGTAAATAAGGACACAGGTATCGACTTGTTTCTTAAAAAAATCCGAGATCAGTGCTAAAACGAGCTAATAAAATGTCCATTTTAAAAGCGGAATGATCGCAGACGGCAATACGCATTCCTAAGCTGGGTGGAGAGTTTCGTGCGCTCCTCTTAGTGCTTGTTTTACTTTCACGTCCAGAGGTGTGGTTGCAGTCGAGAGGTCGACTAGTCATTCCGTGCTCGCAAGTTGGAAACCTATCCTGTTGGACACAGCACGCAGGTATCATGAGTACCATGCGACAATCCACTGGAAACATGAGTCTGGATGGAGTGTCGGAATAGGGTGGTTGATTTCTGACCGTTCCTGTACTGCCTCAGCGCTTCTGGCTCATATGGACCCCCCGAGGACTGTGTCTGTATTCAAGCTGGGGCTGCAGGTTGTCGTTTCTGTTGTTGTTGTTGTTGTTTTTTTTCTGCAGTAAAAATTCTAAAAGAATGAATAAACACTTGATCTGGGTTTTTCGAGAGCTAGTTGTACTCCTCAATAACTTAGAGGAAGGAAGAAATGTGGACACAATATCCGATTGTATGATCAACCACGAATTGGAGCAGATGAGCCTCTATCTCCTGTTTAGTATTCAGCTTTAAGCAATTCATGTTCCTATAAAGCAATAATGCCATTGGCTATTGAATTGATATTACACTATTTTACCTCTAGAAGCACTGACAAGGTCAGGAGTAGTTCTTACATCAAAGTGGACAAGTGTGCTTAAGCAGCGTTTGCTTGTTGTCTTTCTCTTTTCTGCATGAAGAAGAAATTTAGTTATTGGGTTAATCGAGAATGAGAAGAACTTCGTCATGAAAAGAAAATTTATGAATAGTGATGAAGTTACGCTAAAATTTGTGGGGTTGTAGTTAAGTTACTGATTATTTTCTTTTGTTGTTTCTAAACAGTTTATTGACTTGTTATAAATTACATAAGACAGAAAAAAGTTGCTGTCTGCGTCCTTGTGGTGTTCTCTACGGCGAAGTCTGTGCGATTTCCTGGCCTCAACGAACAAAGAACTTGGCTAATATCCAGCAGTCCTCTTGACCTTACGCTTAGTCAATAACCTATATGTAATGCTATGCTGGACTATGTAAAACAATGGGTAATATCTATTTATGTATGGTTCTGTAGGACTTTGCAAGGTTTTGAATGGCATTGTACTTTAAAGTTATTTTCTGGAATGTAACCAAGCTTAAAGTTTGGTGGTATATGGTTATATGAGTTTACTAAGGACTTTGTGTCACTATCAGGAAGATGTACGGCTCTCGGTAGGGCCATATCAGCTCAATTGTATGAAAGTATATAGTTGTGTAGAGCTATATAGGCCTATCTGTGGCTATGTCAAGCAATATAGGGCTGTAGATTCTTGGAATGCGTGAAAAATAGCTCTCTATGACTATTTCTAACTTTTGATTGGACTCGATACCACGTTTATTCCGGAGTCAATCGAAGCCTCGTTATGTGTGTTTGAATCCTCCGAACTGTGCCTAAACGCATTGTAGCTAGAACTGGAAATGAAGACAGGAACTCACTCACGGTATCATTCATTATTTACTCATCCGATCTTTTGTGACCGTCGGTAAACTTCGGACTTCCTAGAAAAATGGAACGTTGTCAAACATCTTCGGTACTTTCGGTCATCCGACTAATTCGGAAAATCGAGCACTGTCGGAGAAGTCCGCCTAGTTCGGCGAAAAGAGCATCTTCGGTAATCTTTGTTGAACATCTTCGGAAATCCGACTAATTTGGCAAATCGAGCACTGTCAAATCATGCGCAAAATACCTTCGGAAACACGACTTATATGGCAAATCGAACATTGTCGAAGAAGTCAATATTTGGAAATCCGACTAATTCGACAAAGAGAACATCTTCGGTAACCTTCGGTAACCTCCACGAAAATCCGAGTGATTGGGAAAAATCGAGTAACACTTCCAAAGAAGATAATCTTCGGAAATTCTGTTAATTCGGAAAATGAAACATCTTTGGTAATCTCTGGGAAAATCGAAGAGTGTCGAACATCTTCGGAAATCCACTATTTCGGCAAGACGAGCTCTGTCGAAGCATGTGCAGAATATCTTCGGAAATCTGACTAGTTAGGAAAATCAATTTAGAGCCAAAGCAGACCATCTTCAGAAATCCGACTAATTCGGCAAATAGAACATCTTCGGTAACCGCTAGGGAAATCGTACGTTTTCGAACATCTTCGGTAATCCGACTATTTCGGGAAGTCGAGCACTGTCTGTCTCTTTCGAGTGGTTTTCCGCGGAATATCCCACAAGACACTTGTATTTTCTTAGTATACACACTCACCTGAAGGCTTGTTTTTATATCGAAAAATTCAGATGACTCGTGGGATATAATTATCCCATAAGGGATCACTGTTCCGCCGTTTTGTTACTTTCTAGTAGCAAAATTCATGTCATCTGGACTGAAGCCCTAAACAACTCAACCCAATCAAGTAAGTGGCAGGGCCATAGCCCTTCCTCCCCCTCCGCGGTTCCTGACCCCATTTGTGGTTTTGCACATATATTTCAGTAGCCTGGAATGCCAGTCATCTCCCACCCTCAGCTTAATCCCCGGGCGATTAGGCTGAAGGCGGAAGATGACTGACATTTGACGCCAACCTTTCAGCATCCTCGGAGACCCAGGGGCAGTTAATCGGGACGACGCGATATTTTCGGCCGACGCAATATTTTCGGGCGAAAGTTTACTTCTTGATGTAAACTTTCGCCTGAAAATATCGCGTCGCCCGAAAATATCGCGTCGTCCCGACTAACTGCTCCTGGGTCTCCGAGGATGACCTTTCAGCTAGCGGGAAAGCTTCTTGAGCCGACTGTACCAAGGGATGATCAGCAGTTTCCTTCTCAAATTCAAGATGGCGGACGGTGAGTATTGTCGTGCAACGAATGTGTTAAAAATTGCTGTTTGCACAAAGGGTGTATTTATTCTTTTTCTTTGAGGTAAAACTAGGCCGAAGTATAAGTCCTTTTATGGTATTTTTCGAATACAATTCAAGCTTCCTCCACGAAAAAGCGCTGGAAAATGTGTCCAAAATAATTTGTAAGCAAACAGCCTGAATCTGAATGTTTACAATGCATTTGAGAAAAGCACTGGTTGCTAGCTTTATTATTGTTATATTATGCTGGCGTTATTATATTATTTTTAGAGGTAGCCCATCTTAGGGTAGTCCTTTTGGGTAGTCCATTTTAAGCTGGTCCCTTTTGGTATAAGTCCATTGGGGGTGGTCCATGGATTGGGGGTCAGTGTTTTGTCCATCACCGCTAAAGACGCATGCTTAGCGACATTGTTGGAATTGTCCTCTCTCTCTAGAGTCCAAGTAGGCAAGTACAGCGAAGGCGCTGACTGTAATTCTCACTGAGTAACAATGTGGTTTTTGTTTGTAAATTTCAGGTCAGTCGGAGCACGTGAGCATGTGATTCTAGTTGATAAAGGAGGAGTTGGTAAAAGTACTGTTTACGACACAGATAGCATGGACTCTTTACAGCAAAGGAAAGAAGGTAAGCTGAAATCTTTGCATTCTGCCAACTTACCTTTACCTGCATTAAGGCATTGATTCATACGCAGTGGGAGGGGCTGGGGGGGGGGGGGGTGAAGAAGCTTTATCAGAAAATTTTCTATGTTTTGGATTGCTCTTGTTTTATGTTTGGGAGAGAGATTTGTTATCAGAATATTTATGGTATTGGCCACATGATATGTGAACTGGCGGCGCTTAGGGAAAAATCCTGTCTTGGATTCAAAATGTTCACTTTGCCTTCTTCCCAGCACCTTCTGTCTTTCCCTGCCTTACCCCAGAGTCACCCCGGTGAAAATCTGTGGATCTGCCATTGGTAACAGAGAAGTGTCTTGTAAAATGTATTATTATAGCAGTACTGCTTTGATCACGATAAATGGCTAATCTTTGTGTTACCTCTTTATCTTCCAGGTTGGCATACTGCATGTTGACTTGTGTGGACCAAGTATTCCAAGGATGATGACTGTAGAGGGAAAAGATATACACCAGTGTTCTGCTGGGTAAGTGATAATATAAAGAATCATCTTCTGAAGCCTTAATTTCTGTGGGAGCCATTCACTACATTATGTATATACTTTAATCTATATTGTGTAACAACACTCACACTTGTGTTTAATGTGTAACAGTAAAAGAGTGTCTTTGAACTTTGGTGGCTCAATACAGGAGAATTCCATATCTCCAGTATGATAGCAAGAAACTGACTTGAAGTATTGCAGCTTCTCCTACATGGAATGCTGGTTTGTCAGGGGCCACCACATGTACCTCACGTCCTTGTAACTTTTGTGGGTGGACTTGCTTGGCCTTGGGAAGTCTTTTAATTCACAAAATTTAGATTATTTGTAGTATAAATGCTCTAGACCAGTGTTTTAATTATTACACTTTTCATATATATACTTCACTTTCTAAATTTTTTTATAGGATCAGCTGTTATGTTATTGACATCAAAGCTTGCCTACATTCCTTGTCGAAGATGTTTACAAGTATTTTCTAAAGACCACTGACAGTGAACCTTTCTTTTTAGTTGGGTTCCAGTTTACACAGACAAGGACCAACGACTGGCTGTTATGTCAACTGGTTTCTTGTTAAATAACAGAAGTGATGCTGTCTTGTGGAGAGGACCTAAGGAAAATGGTATTTATTCCTTTATGCTCTTTACTTAATACATATTTTTTGATTTACCTGTTCAAGCTTTTTAATCAAAGCTAGATCTGAGTGTCTCACCATCAGTGAAACTCTCCTGAAATCACTTCAAGGAGCTGTGCCACCACATGTTGAGTCATTTTTTGTAATGCACAAAATTACCTTAGTTTAAAATGTAGGAAACCTAAAAAAATATGTTTTCTAACTAAAGGTAGCCGTAATTAGGCTTTATTGATAGTGAGCAAACAATACTTAGTTTTCTTTTTTAGGGGCAGTATTACGTCTAGTTGATATATAAATTACAAAATTTTTTACGTGACACTACACTATTTGTACAAAAGTTATGCAACTACTTCTGGAAACACTGTGGCTTTTCTGAGCTTTTGAATGAAAGGAAGATGTTTGAAATCAGCAAAATGTTTTACTATTATTTAAAAACAACTTTGTTCCAGAGCAGTGCACCATACTGTCTGCAATGTGCTTTTATTAATGATTTTAAAATGGAGCAGATTCTGTAGACTTCTTTGAGTTCTCAAGTGACAGTTACTGGTATGTTTTTTTTTTTTTTTTAGCAATGATCAAGTAGTTTCTATCGGATATGTGTTGGGGTGACCTGGATTTCCAGCTTACTGATACACCTTCAGGTATGACAACTACATGTATGTAAAATGGTATTTTCAGAGGCTTGTGATGTACTGATGTGTGAGGGACAGTGGCCCAGTGGTTAATGTCATACACTGTAGATCAACAAGTCTGGAGTCAAGGCCTGTTCATGGGTCTTTGTACTGCATTCTTAGGTTAGAGACTTGACTTGCAATGTCTCTCATCACATAGGAGGAGAAATGAGTACTAACAAGTTGTTGGCCAACCTGACCTGCAAAAATACAGGGATACAAGGGGGCATCCAGCAGTAGGCTAGCTCCCAATTAAGGACATTTAAGGGAGAGGTAACAATACTCCATACTAGGAGACTGGAGTTGACCTCCCCTGATCAGAGTAGATATACTTTTGATTGTTAACTTTGCTGATAGTACAATAGTGAACAGTCATTTTGTAGTATGCAGTGTAATCCTATCATTATTGCTGTGTTCTAAAATTGGTTTTGTTCAATCCAGGAACATCTGATGAGCACATAAATGATTACAGTCAGTAGAAAATCTGTGACATTCCAATCCAGATGGAGCAATTTTTGTCACTACCCCTCAGGTATGCATATTAAAGTACTTATTTATAAATGTTGTCAATTATTAGTAAGCCTTATTCAGATTTCGGAAAGTTAACATTTGCTAAGATTTGTGTATTCTGACTACATAATACATTGTTGATTTAGTCCTGAGAGCATTGAAGAAAGGCCAGCCTTTCACTTGGGCATTTACTAGCCTTTTAATAGCCAATCAATTCAGGTGGAATCGGCTCTAATCATTGTTTGGTCAAAACCTAAGATTAGTTTAGTATCAGTTGATTGGCAAAATTAGTCTTCAGTTTTGAAATTTTAACCCTCATTTTTTTCCCTTTGTTCTCAAAGAAAAATATCAGGAGTTGTTCCTGGGCATGGGATAATTCTCCATCTTCAATTGCTTAATAAAGATTTGCAAGACATTTACCAGAATGAACTAGTATGTAATACTTGGCATTTTCATGGATTTTTGAATAACATTTCTGTTGTTTCTCAGGGCGTGACAGTGTCTGACGTCAGAAGAGAACGGTCCAACATTCTGCAAGAAAATTAAAATCCCAATCCTAGAGTGGCAGAGAATATGAGTGGATTTGTCTGTCCTCATTGTATTGTAAGTGTTAGCCTCCTATACAGATGCTCTTTGGAGGAAACACCCAAGGGGGGGGGGGTACTCCCATGTATGGGCTATGTAGATTTGTGTCATGGGATAGGGTATAATTTTTGAGGTTCTCAATCCTTAAATAGGGTATCATTTTTGTCCCTGTTGACATTAATTGCGTTCACAGTGATCTTTAGACAGGGTATCTACCTATATTGTGTCTGCTAACATTGCAATGTGTAAATGCCCGGCTAAACAGAAAATAAGTTCTATACTTGATGCTTTTAAACTTCCAGTGTCACAGAAGTGAAATACAGCTGACCCATTCATGCCATTCACAGTTTTTGTTTTTTCCTTGAATCGGATACCATTTTTCTTGGTTTGGGCCTTAAACAGAGTATCAGTATCTTTTGCTTCATCTTTAAATACGGTCAGGGTTTTAAGACCTTTCAGTGCACACCTACAGTATCTGGAAGGAACCACTGCTTGACAAGTCCATGCAAAATGCATGTGTGAAGGGGGCTATTCCTTTACATGATATTAAAAAGAATATTTACTATACTACATGTATAACTTGTTGTACTTTTGACTGTTATAGTGTACCTTCATCGTCAGTGTGAAATAATATTCCAATTTCTTTCTTTTAGGAATGCACAAAAGTGTTTCAAAAGGAGGAGGTGAAGCCTTGGCAAAGAGCTGTGATGTTCCATGTTTAGGTAAAAATAGTTTCTATCATAGGTGAATACACAGGAAGGGGATAGACCGGTGAGGGGCAATCTAGATCATGTTTCATGGAAAATGGTCTTTTCACAATGTATTGCACTTGTCTACATATTTAAATTTAGTATCATTGAAGCAGTGAAGTATATTTCTGGAAATGCAATGGTCTTGTTTGCTGGAAGCTTAAGGAATGTCAATCAAATTCTTTGTTTTGTTAAGCTTATCAAAGTCAAAGCACACAACAAACTGTTTGTGATGTAGTCTAGGCTTAGGGGTCATTGCAAATTGCAGAAATTTCCCACTGATGTGACGTGTTCAATTTGACATTGGAATCAGTCAGTTTTCACAGAGGAGAGTCGTCTAGCTATATCTTGCTTTCAGCTCTTGAAAAAATATTTTTTTCCTTCTTTGTAGGTTCTATTCCACTGGATCTCAGTCTAACACAATCCTTAGAAGACGGTCAAGCCTTTCCCAACTCACCATTACACTAAATGCAATAAACATAATCACTTCCAAACTGTTAGAAATGGAAAGCAATGGAGATCAGTGATTGAAGGAACAAGTACTTTTTTTCAAAAAATGGTTGTTGAGTATGTGGCATTTATACAGTTGGACAAATGTGACTGAGATGGCCAAGTGATCAACCACCGGTTTTCTCCTTACAGTGCCAGTCTCTTATCAATCAAATCAGTGATGAGAATTACAGCAATCATCAATCAAGCCCTGCTCTAGTCTTTAAGGAAGAAAACATAGAAAAATGTGGCTTCACCCCTCTATGGACGTTGTGGGAACATATACATGTAAACCATGTACAACAGCCTCCTTTACAAAGTTCTACTTGTTAAAGCAAGAAAGTATGATTACTGAGCAGCATCTTGATTTGGGGAAAGCTTCGTTCAAATTTTGCGTCGATACATAGTTACATAGTGTATACAACTTCAATACTTGTTTCATCTGTGACCTCTTCAGTTGGTTGCCAGTAAAGATTTGTATTTGGGATAACTTCATGTAACCATGCATGAAAAATAAAACTTGATACTGAATAATAACAACTGACAATAATATAACCAGATAGAAACAATAATAATAAGACAGAAATAAACCAGTAAATAAATAAATACATAGACTGAAATAAAAAATGAAAATTACTTATAGTTTAACTTGTGGTATCAAGTTTTATTTTTCATGCATGGTTACATGAGGTCACCTTGGATTTGAATCTGTTATGGGCACTAAATTAAGAGGTCATAAATGAAACTAGTTTTGTAGTTGTATTATTGGTGCAACTGTGTGTTGAAATAAGATTTGAATGTAGTTTTTCGCTATCAAGTTGATGTTAAATGATTGTACTTTAATTTTGACAAATGGACTGATGTTGCAGAAATGATGTATATTCAGAGAAACAATTTGAATGAGGTCTTTCCTAATCCAGGTAGTTGCAAATCATAATTTTACATGGCCAGTAATATACCTAAGATTCTTTGTTCAAAAACTCATAAAATGTTGCAGCTGAAAGGTCAATAAAAAATAAAAATGGAAATAAATACAAGTGGTACTGCCTCAGTTATCTGCATGGTATTTTGTGATTGTACGAATTGCATGAATAATCAGTTTGAGTTACTTTTACGTGTGAGAGAAATTAATGCAGGGATGGCAGATTTCCAATTTTGGTTTTAATTTAGTGGGTTAGTGTGCAAGCATGGCAATACAAGAGTTATTTTTTTTGTGTGTGAATTAGGGCCTGTTTATAGGGAGAGAGGGTTACCCTAGCAGGCGGGTTACCCTAGCACTCACACATTTCCTATTTTTTTTCTTTGTCAGGTTTACAAGGCAGCTAGGGTTACCCAGGTAGGCGGATTACCCTATCTGCGTGCTAGGGTTACCCAGGCAGGCGGGTTAACTTTCTCCCTGTAAACATTCCAGGTAGGATTAACCCGCCTACCTGGGTTAACTTTCTAATAATGTTTCCAGAAGCTTTGAGTGTAACCACGCATCAAGTTGTCCTGGGTTGTAGGGTTACCTGTGAAAGTTTGCTTGTAAACCCGGGCTATCTTTTGCCCTCCAGCTAGGCTTAACCTGCTTACTAGGGTCACCCTCCCTCTTTGTAAACAGGCCCTTAAAAGCCCTTAGATTTGGTCTGGACTTGCCGCTAGATTGGCTGCTTGTTTGTTTATTCTGACTGTGTGAACAAGAGTCAATGATTCGTCAGTTTTAATTGCAACCAATTCATAACTAGCTGTCTGTAATTTCTTTGGTTTTGACAGAGAAAACCACTTAAATGAGTATATATCTCGGTATCAATTCCAAGGAATGTCTCATCGAGAAGACAGTGTTACTCTGTGAACAGCGTTACTTAACTGAAACTTGCATTCACAAACTGAAAAATTTTGCGCAAACATAAATGGTTTGGACTCAATTCTTTTTTTGTGAACTGCACGTCATGCAAATAATATTGATGGGAGCCTGGGGAATACCATCATGGATGAAATCCCAATGTACATTTTGCACTAAGAGCAATCATTCCTGTCCTAGAATTGAGAAGTTACTGAGCGGCTAAGACTTGCTTTATTCAAAATTTCCCGGTTCAAAGCGTTGATGACATGTTAGTGTATTCGACTATGATTCTTCGGCTGATTATCGAATTCTGTCCGGCGTCGCCAAAACCTGGATCGGACCGGATCGGATCACGGATCGGATCACGGATCGGATCACGGATCGGATCACAGAAAAAAAAAAACAAAGTTTTAAAGAAAAAAAAAAATCAAAAACAAAAATCAAACCGTTTATAAGATAATAATAAATAAAAAATAAAAGTGGAAAACTAAAATATGTTAAATGAAAATAAGAATCCCGAATTTGACGCAATGACATGTTAATTACAGAGAATGACAAGAGGTCATTTAAAAAGCCCCATAAGCGCCTAATTTACGACGAATTTAAATTGTAATGAACAGGCAGATGTAGTTATATTTGAACGTTAGTTGGCTCGAAGCTTGCGTGAACCTCCCATTCTCGTTTTTGAAATTGTTTTCAGTGGCTAATTCTCGGCTACATTTTCGTGTCAGATGTGAGCGTTACAGTTGGCGTTACACACAATACAGTTAATGAGAAAACTTACGTACGAAAGCTTAAGGACATGACTTGCTTTGAAGGAGCTACGTCACGATTTGCACATGTTGAAAAAACTAGCCTAGTTTTTCAAGTTCGTCATTTGCAATCCCCGTTAATCTTTGCCATCCTTAACGATCCTCATTCCGTTTTGATTTGTTCTTGCCTCTTAAGTGTTTTCTATCCTAGAACACGATCATTTTAAGGTTTTATTCCATTTAAAGGCAGCTCTTTACAACCCTAAAAATAACTCTAAAAATTGTGACGTAACTCCTAAAATGTTGTTTATTCTCGGGTTGCGTTATCGTTCACACTATCGATGTTATTCCTAGAATTTTTTGAAAAACAGCTATATTTCCTTGAAATACAAATGGTTTGTTTCGTTTTATTCCAGTGCGAAATATCGTATTCCAAACCCACATCTTGTAAAAGTATAAACTTGTCTCAAAAACGGAAATTGTTTGAAATCATCAGGTGTTTAATTTTTTAGTGTTTTTAGGTTTTGTGTTTCTATTCATACGTTCGTCCTATTATTACCATACTGACTCGTTTTATGACAGTTTACCTTTGATGCAAGTGATTACACGAAATATCATTTATCTGAACTGCGGAGAAAGATATGAAGACATGATTGATCATCGCAATCAAAACCCAACAGCCTGAAAAAAATTGATCTGTGACCAGCTCCCAGTTGGCTTGATATTATAAAAGAATAAAGGAATATCACACCTGAATTAAATAAAACGTTCTGCTCACAGTAGTCACTCTAGTGCAATTTGCTCAACAAAATTTTGGATTTTTTTCCTTCATCCGATCCGTGATCCGATCCGTGATCCGATCCGTAATCCGGTCCGTGATCCGATCCGTGATCCGGTCCGGTCCGATCCAGGTTTTGTCGACGCCGAATTCTGTCAACTCTTTTGAAACCCATCCACAAAGTCCTGAGCTCAAACATAGTAAATGAAGCATCGGAAATGTCAGAAAAATGCTTGCTTCTGTTTGTAGAAAAACGAAGATGGCCGTTCTAAAATCAGGATGAAATCTCCACACACATGATTCACCTTAACAAGTGACAATTTGATTGGTTGTTTATAGTAGCTCCAATCTGATTGGTGTGACATACACACATCTCTCACTCATCCATTGATTCATTGACCTGATGATAACATACCCCAGACTCACTGACTAAGAGATATTTTTATTTTTTTTACACAAAAACCCCCTCAAAAATGGCACCAAAGAAGACTAACTATGAGCAGGATGCTCCTGCTATGAGCAAAACCAAGTAAACGGTACAGACCTGCCAACTCTCCTGGTTTTCCCAGGAGTCTCCAAGTTTTTCATCAAATCTCCCGGTCTCCCGGTTGGAGCATCAAATCTCCTGGGAATTTCCTACTGTGGCTCTTTTTAAATTTTTTCATTAATTTTGTTATTTTCGAGAGACGTCCGGAACGTTCAGAAGGCCTTTGGGTGATTTTCGGAGAGTATTCAGACATTGTCGAAAATTATATTCTTACAATGCAAAGATTTCTAGCCGTCTCCAGGTTTTTATACTCTGGGGGTTGGCAGGTATGATGGTATGTTATGAACTTGATAGACCAGAGATCTCTAGGGTTGCAATTTTTTCTCAACACTTGGGATTGTTTTTTTCTATGTAATGAAATATGCATATCCTGCCCTTGATCACGCAATCTGACTGGCTTTTTAATGTTGGCGTTAGGCTAGTTTATTGGGTGCAAGAAAATGAGATTTTCTCACCCCAAGCCACTCTCAAGCCCAACTATAAACCGACCTGAAACATGAACCCATAAAAAGTAACATGTTCTTCTATTAAAGTTGAAGAAATAATTTTCTGGAAGAGTCCCTGTCTTTTTATTGCCACCTGGCAAATACTTCTTAAAAATTTGTTGCAAGTTTGGGCTTCTGGTTTGGGGTCCTATCAGTTTACATGAGTTTGCAACAGATTTGAATTAACAAATTGACGCCAGTTTTTTATGCATCTGTCCTCTTATTGATGATAAATTGTGTCATAACATTGTCAAAGTGGCTGTGGAACCACAAGCCGCAGACAAGTGGTTCTGCAGTAAACTTTGACAATGTTATGACGAATTTATCATCAATGAGAAGACAGACGCATAAAAAAACTGATGTCAATTTGTTTTTCACAATAACAAGACCCCAATAAATGGTCAAAAGCTGGGAATAAATAAGGGGACAAGACGCCGTAAACTTGCCGTAGACAAAGATAAAGTGAATTTTATTCAAAATGACGAAAAACATTATCAATAGCTTTTCTCGCTTTTTGATTAGCTACTTTAAAAAGTCCATAAAATCTCATTGGTTAAAAAGTTGACAATTTGACAGCTGAAATTTGAACTTGAAAGCTGGCATAAATTAAAATTTTATCCGTCTGTACTCTTATTGATGACAAAAATGAGCTAAATATTATCAGCGAACTAGAAATTAGACAGTTATTGTAAAATGAAACTTTGCATATTTACTAAATTTGGTATGATAAATCGAGCGGTGATGCTCATTTTTTGTTTTTAACAATTCGGAAAGCGTGACATCAGTAAAAGATCCATTTAACGTCTTTCACAAGTGAGGCAATTCTGCGCAAGCATTTTGAACGCAGTTCGCAGTTTTTCTCCGCGATAAGAATTGGGAGCTATGGGAGGGTACTGTTAACTGCAAGATTTGCCGTGTCAAAAAACCTACATGGGAGAGGGAGGGGTGCGCGAACGTCGTATGGCGCCCAACCAGGCCGCCCTGAGACAACGGTTTAGTCTTGGTGCGGTCATGTTGCGAGAAATGATATTGCAAAAGACACAAAAATTCTCCGGTTGCCGTTACCGTGCGTGAAGTATTCGAAAACAAATTCTGCCAAGTAAAAATTCTTTCGACTTCGTTTTATGTTTGTGTGGTTTGGTGGAAGCAAGAAATTTAGAGATTTGGGCGAGTTTTCGGATTGCGTTCAAAATATTTGCGCAAAGCTCCCGTGTTTTGCAGGACATGCAGGTAGCGGTTTTCCATGTAATTCGCGTAAAGGGATGGCACAGGAGACAAAGGTTAACTCTTCATTGTTTTCTTTCCTTATTTTACACAAAGTGTTGACACCACTGTACTGTCCTGAATGTCCTTGTGTACGTGACGGCTAGACATGACGCATGCTGAGACGAGCTTATTTACGCACGAAGTTTGCAGGCCTATTTCTCAACTGATAATAACAGATTTCTGGTTGCGAAAAAGTTATTGAAGTTGTTCAAAGTTCTTTACGCAATTATTCGTTCATAACTTCGGTGTATCTGTGTCTAATATTGGCAGCGTTACATTTTCATTTGTTCAACGCACTCAACGGGAGAAGATGGAAGACTGTAACATGGCAAACGAAATTTTGACGACGATAACCTCTGTTCTCTCTCTTTTTGGCACAGTTTTCATCGTCATTTCTTTCTTCATGTGGAAGGATATTCGAACAACCTCAAGGCGAATTCTTGTTTACATTTCCATTGCAGACTTCTTCACATGCGTGGCAACTATCGCTGCAGTCACGAATTTTTGGTTATCTGGAAGTGAGAACCCGCAAGTTTGTCTTGTGCAAAGCGTAATCGGAACTCTGTCAGTGCTGTGCTCTTTCTTCTGGACGGTTTCAATGGCTGTGTATTTGTACATCTCCGTCTGCATGAAGAAATCGCGTTTAGCTGAGAGGCTAATGTACGTTTTTCATGTTTGTTCGTGGGGAATTCCTTTATTAATCGTAACCCTTGCCGCATCATTGCATAAGCTTGGAGACAATGGTAACAAGGTTTCTGCAGGATGGTGTTGGGTCAACATAGACTTGAACTGGAGTGACCAAGTGTTCTGGATGCTGTTGGCTGGAAAATTGTGGGAAATAATTGCATCTGTCGTTATTGCTGTACTGTACGCTTTGCTTAAACAGAATATGAAGAAAGAGGTAACAACAATGTGGAAACTGTAAATTAAGTAATAATATATTTTTTTCAATTAATTATATTTTATATTAGAAGTCATGTATAAGGCACTCATAATTAACAATTAGATTATGAGCTCGAGATTTCTATGGAGTAATGTCGTACCTCAGTAAAGCGACGTTCTGATTGGCGCTTATAGACCATGCGTGCTCCGTTCGGTTACTATTGTTAAATCAACCAATAAATACTCTGCTACGCTTGCTACAACAGTTAACGAATTGGCCAATCACAAAGCTCGTTCATTGTGATATGGGACTACTGTTTCTATGAGGTGATAGTTGGTGAGGCTGTAGAATCAACTATATAACAATGGAGTGTTTCTGTCGAGGAACTATCGGCTGATAGTTGCCCCGCGGAAATTTGATGTTCTTAAAACAAATATTTGCCTGAGAAGCGAAGCTTCGAGGGCAAATATGCTAGTTTTAAGAACATCAAATTTCCAAGGGGCAACTATCAGACCGACAGTTCCGAGACATAAACACTCTATTGTCTTTATTGTACACCACTAAATTTTCTTCCGTGTGCCAATTCAAAAATCATATTGAATTATTTTCAACTTTTTTAGATGAAAGCCGTGAAAGCCAAACGTAAAATTTGAAAAAGAAAACAAAAAAAACCCTCTCATCATAAATTCAATTGTTTATTTCCTGTAAGCCCGCTTGCAGACATAAATATTTTCACAGACAAGTACTATCCATCCGGGTATTTTCCTTGGACGGGTATGTATGGGCTGACAGTGTCTCTCCGCGGATGAACACTATTGCATCAGGTGATCAGTTTAAACCAATAAGAATCGGAGAAAATTTAGTGGTGAACTATAATGCCTCATAGAAATTGAGAGCGAATAATCTAATTGTAATAGTAGAATTCTAACTCAAATTATCGCAAATAATGATTTCCAAATATTTTTCGACGCATTTTTGAACTTTACACTTTAACAAAGTCGCATGTCTTGAATTGTCCTTGGTAAATTTGCAGTTGTTTATGTGCGCGCATCGGTTTTTCAATAATTCCAAGTTTTTAAAGTCAAGAATTTGTTTATCTCCTTCTTTTAGTCTTCTCAGAAATTTAATTATCCATTTACATCCAAACTTTCTTCCAAAAAACGTCACATTTTGTGGACGACCGAAAGCTATTGCATTCTTATGGCTGATAGTATACGAGTAGCTCAGCATTTGCATTAGTGTACTAGTAGAATTCTACTAAAGCTGTTAGTAGAATTCTACTAGTATACTAATGCAAGTGCTGTAATCTGATTGGCTGAGCTATTGCACACTATCGGCCATTAGTTCACCACTAATTTTCTCCGATTCTTATTGGCTTAAATTGATCGTGTGATGGGATAGTGTTCATCCGCGGAGAGACACTATCAGCCCATGGTGCCCGTCCGAGACCTGGTGAGACCTATCTGGTGAGTTTTCTCACAAAAGCTAAGCGTATATACAAAATAAACTTGACTTACTTACTTACTTGAATTGCAAAAGCTTGAAATTTTTGAAAGAAACTGATAAGAGCATGTGCAAGTACACAATACCAAATTGACAGTTCAGTTCGCACGAATTCTCTAAAGCATGAAGCACTAAAACCAGAAATAATTGGAATTGTTATTTGAAGGAAATTTCAGTTAGAATTCTACTAAAACAATTAGATTATTCGCTCTCGATTTCTTTCAGGTGATAGTTGATTCAGCCTTTGGCCTCATCAGCTATCATCTCATAGAAATCTTGAGCTCATAATCCAATTGTTAATTGTTTATTAGAGTTGAGTCTGCGGTCGAGGTCAAATATTCTTTTGTTGAAAAAGGCATACAGATGAATGGCGAACGGGTCAATACTAATTCCTTATTAGCCAAGAGTGAGGTCTTTATGGGAAAATCTCAAACCAAGACCATGCTGTATTGACCAAGCAATAGCCTGCACAAGCATCCAGAGCACTGAGCGATAGTGAGGTCAATATGGCAAGATTTTCCCGTAAAGACCGAATGTTCGAGGTAAATAAATAATACCTGAGTTGTTTAATATATAGCTTTTAGCTCAGTCTTTGCAGGCCCATAATTGGCCCATGGGCATTATGCATGGGATAATAATGCCCTACGGTTAGCCAATCAGAGTGCACATTAGATTGGCTACAAACACATGCCATATAACAAAAAAGCAGAATTGACTCTTGATACATTTGTATGCCAAACAATTGATAACTGTAATAACAGCTATTTATCAAAAAGAAATTGTTTTGCTCTTCCTGTAGATCTCTACACTAATCCCCCCCCCTTCAGTGTCTGAGGGGGGGGGGGAGGGAGGGGCTTAATGTAAAGGGCAGTGATAATTCACAGCAAAATCTAGTTACTTCCTGCACTTTGGTAACTGGAAATTAAAATTGTGTGAGACAGTGACACTAGGTTGAGATAACAAACCAGGTTGAAGATTAAATGAGTTTGAGATTAGAGAGAATGCTAATAAATAATTGCAGTTGAATCCTGATTTCTCAAACACTTGATTTTTAGAACCTCCTGATAACTCAAACCAACAATTGTTTCCTTCCCCAGTTGAACACTGCAGTTTTATTCCTGATTTCTCCAACTGAGTGATTTTTCAAACCAATTTCGTTTTCCTTGAAGATTCGAAAAATCAGGATTCCAATGTGTATTTGGGACCATATAGGTGTATGTAGGGCTCAAAACATTTATAAATTTGGGCATAATGAATCAAACACATTAATAAACCTAATGTTTCTCCCCAGCTTCATCACAAGAGCAGAGTTTTAACCCAAAGCACTGTTGTACAGGCTCAGAAGGCAGAAAGGAAGTTGATATTTGTTCCATTGATATTTGTCTTCTTGCGCATGTGGGGTACCATACGATTTTTCCTGTTAATTGCTGATGGACCAGATTCTAAGTCATATGACTGGCTACTTATTTTGCAGGTCAGTGTTACAATCAAGGTACAGTTAAAACTTATTAGGCATGCGCTTTCGGTCACTCCAGTGACTCAGTAAACATTCCATCGTGGTCTAATTAAGCAACTCATACACATATTTGTAGCCTATGAACCCACTCGCCTTTTAGTCACACACACGGGCAACTAGAATAAGTTGTTGATTGAAGTGGTGTTCCAGAGGGGCTGGTGCTCAAGAAGCTAAGAGTAGCTCTCACAACTATTGCCTCAAGCAACTCTCACACTTTTTAGTGTTCTCCAAACTTCCCACATGCAACGTAACTCCACTGTGCGTGAAGTATGAACTTGCTAATTAACAAAAGAAAACTAAATGAAATTTGAGACAGCTTTCAGTCACTTTTTGTCTTCATCGAGTGTATGAGAACTCACAATATCACTTCTGTGCCTGCATTTTCAAACCTGAGTTTTTCTACAGGTGAAGCCTCTGGAGTTGGCTGAAATGATCTCTCTCTTTATCTGAGCCCCCCAAATGGTCAGGGATACTCAAAAACAAACAAACAAACAACGACAACAACAACAAAAAAGAAATGAATCATTCAATAACTGATGATTTTCCTGTTTTTATTATTCTATTATTACTTAGTTAAGAATGTTACAAGTATAAACTTACTTATATCATTCATTGTTAGTTGTCAAATTAAACATTAATTAATTGATTTATTGTCTTAATGTTAATTTAAGGGCATTGGAGATAACGCTCCAGGGTTTGCAAACTTTCTTCTCTTCTGCTTTTTTACTGAGAAGTTTCTTGGGAACAGTCGCTGGTGTCTTCAATCTTGTACAATCAGCTCTGCACCAAAAAATCAAAGTGTCTACCAGTCCAGCTCGTCGGCAACTTATGGCAATGATGTGACAAATATACAAGAACCATTTATCAATGAGCACAACAGAAACAGAGAAACTGATTGTCTAAAGGGGCAAGTTAACCCTGATTATTCATCAATGGTTTGCTAACTTAACTGATCGAAATTATGTGAGTCACTGAGTAAAACACGGTGGTCTGACGTTTGAGAGAGTGCCTTCTTTGGTCAATGGAACAGCTTAACACAACTTAACGAAAAATGTTGCATTGTCTTTGTGTAGTGAAAATTGTATTTAAGGGATTAAATAGCCTATTGCCTTGAGGTATAGTTTTTCTTAGTTATCTCCGTTTGTTATATCATGTTTGGACTAGAAATGTTATAAGCTGTAATATTGTTTACTTTGTGTAGTTTTCTGAAGATACTACATGTATTCATGAGAACAACTAATTAAAATTCTTTATAAGTTATAAAATATTTATCATGTATAATCCTTATATATTTTGTGCATCAGATTATGTTAAAGATTATGCAGATTTTAAATTTATTTAATACTGCTAAATATAATGATATGTACTGTGGATAAGTATATTTAGAAGCCTACTACTAGTAATCTAATACCAAGGAGTACATTTTTTCTTTCAGATAAAAGTAATTTTTAAGTAACTGGAAAAATGGCCATATGTGCTCAAGGGCGTAAAGAGGATTGAGGATCAAATAGTGATAAAAGTCTGCATTAATTGGATTTTGCAGTGATCAAAATGCATGTCTCCCGAGATCTCCTATTATGTAATAACGTAACCAGTACTACAATGACTATAATTAACACTAATTTAAAGGAATCTATAACTTGTTCTTTCAGAAGTGCAGCAGTGAATAAATGTTTAAAAAACTTTTAAGAGACTGTTGTGTATGGCGATTAGATGTTTTGACAAGCGCATACCAAATAGGCTTGTATCGCAACAGATCAGGCTAGTCAAATCAAGTACGGTACATGAAGTGACTGTCACTGTCTCTCTGAATTAGATGCTACCTACCTCACAACAGGCTATCAAATGAAGTATTTTGTATTGTCGTCCTTGCAGCTAGCAAGTAGCCATTTATTGTCTAGTCTCACCACTAAAATTCAGCTAGTATTCATTAAAATTATACACTACTTCTATGAAGTAGAAGCTGATCTTGTACCATTGAACCCTGCTGTCTTGAAGTCTTAAGTAAAAAAAACGTTTGAGGGAAATTATTTGAGTTTGAGATAACCAGGAACTTCAGGACAAATGAATGTTCTATTGCTTATTAAGACTGAGCTTACAGGGTTTTTATGGTTTTGGTATCTCCACAAGCCATAAAATATTAGTAGCTATGTTACCCCAGAAAGTGAGCTTTAAACTAAAATTTCCTCCTTGATACAGGCCCATCCAAGTAGACTGAACACTTGGAGATAAGTGTTTTTTTAATGAATGGTCATGTCAGGAAGAACACATGAAGGAGACATTTAATTTCAAATGGAGGGGTCAAACATTAGCTGTCAGAAGTGGGTCATGTTCTCCAAAATACCTGTGTGTAGAAACTTGGGTCATTATAAGTTGTTCTCAGTTTGCAGGGGACAGCTAAAAAGTGAGATGATATGGATTTTCATGGTAAGATCTGTTGTTCCAAAAGTGACATGACAAAATAGATCACAAGTTCTCTTCTGTATGCACTGTCAACTTGAATGGGCTTGGCTTAAGCGGGAACTTTAAATCTTACTTTCAGAGGGAAAAGAGTCAAATTTTTTAGGGGGTTGGAACTCAAAGCTATACTTTATAGAGACACCAAAACCGAACATTCCCTGTAGCAAGTAGTTTGCATGTGTCTCATGCATGTGTGAGCTTAGCCTACTTCATGATCATTATATCTTCAAGTGGTTTCCTTTTGATGTCTGGTACCAGGGCGTCATTAGCTGGGTAACCAATAGGAAGCAGTAACATCAGCTTTTCATTGGCTTTCCTTCCCAGTAAATCCCTCAATCGTGGCCCAGCGTTCATTGGAGTGGAAGTTACTGTCACCAATCCTGCATTCTGCCAAAAAATTAAGATACAGAATGTTTACTACTTTAATTTATGTTTCAAGACTCTACCATAAGCAAGTGAGAGGCTAGGGTGATGCTTGTTACCACTTGCATGTCAACAGACAGACAGACGAAAAAACAGACAAACAAAAAATGTACTAGGTATCTTGTAGGGGTAGAAATGATTTTGTGCCACACCTACCAGGTGATATGTATTCTCTATTTTAGTAGCCACTTCTAGGTGTTCAGTTAGTTAGGGTGCAGCAAGAAAAATGGCAATCGCAAAAATAGGGCAGAACCACAGCAAGAGAAGGGTCCTATCTGGGGTTTTTGGGATACAGGATAATTAGGTGAAAAATTAATGGGTAGATATTTCTGGAAAACAATTGATGGGATAAGGGATATTTAGACCAAATTTTCCCAGATATTGAGTACAAAATTTGTTAGTCTTTGAACTGAAATTTACAGGATACAGGATATATCTAGGCCAAAAATAAATAGAATATGGGATACTCAGACTCCACTGCACCCCCAATGGGACCCTTATTTTACCTGAATGGCTGCTAGAAGAAGACCAACTGAGATGCAGACACTCATTTCATGATAGTAATGTGCCTTCTGACTGCCGTCCTCTCTGAATCCATAGACTTGCTTGAAAATCAGGATAAGATAAGGCGCACTGTTCAGGTATGGTTTAGACCATGTTGTCTTCACAAACTCCAAATCCTTTAACCACTTCTCTCCCATTCGTCTGGCATAGTTCAGTTTTTCTTCTTCTTCTACAATCTCACGGATGGTTGCTTTAAGTGTTTTGTCTTTCACTACTACAAAGGTCCAAGGTTCTGTGTGAGCTCCACTAGGAGATGTTCCTGAAACATTATTGAACAGATCAGGCCATTGAATGATGACGCAAACATCTGAATGTGGCCAGAGAGCGACAGTGGTAAGGGTTGCAACTGATTCAGCAATAAAGAGAGGATGGATCTGGGGAGTACATCTACGTTGCTGTTTAGTGTTCTATCTACCAAGGGGAGGGCTAGTTGGATTCTTTTTTTTCTAGGAAGAGGGGGGAGGGGGGGGGGGGGAGAGCAGGGGAAAACAAAAAAGGTATAGTGTCTAAAAAGACAAGGAGAGATGCCATCAACTGGAAATGATTTGGAAGCTGGAGGGGATTTGCTAGCCTTTCCCAAGACATCAAGGGACTCTTGGATGCACCAAATTATCAATTGGTGACAAAATTTTTTGAGAGAAATTGTCATGAGCATCAGTCATTTGTTTATTGATTAGGTGGCTTTGATTTTCCAACAATTGTCTGTTATTTCTTTTCAGAGCACTGGGTGTAACCATTTCTGTAATTTCTTTTTTTTTGTTTGTTTGTTTTTCATATTCGTAGCCTGTGAACAGGCTCCCTAGTGGGGCAGTGCTTGGCTCGTGCAGGAGCCCCTGGCGGTGTACCCCAGGGGGGGGGGGGAGGGACTCCCATATATATATAGGACAGGGGTGCTTGTTGGAAATTTGGGAAACAGTCCCTAAGAGGTAACAAGATCCCGTTTTGTGGGCGTGGCTTAAAATGTATAACTGTATGTACAGGTACCGCGAAAGCTTCTGCTGTGCAACTTTTGAGCCTGAACACTCTAAGAGGCACCAAAATCTCGTTTTTAACCCCTAAAAGGTATGACAAGAACCCCTGTCCTTTATATATGAGAGTTCTCCCAGGGCTGTACCCCATTAGGGAAATGTTTCATGGGCTAATTGACCTAAGGAACCTTGAATTTGTAACACACTTGTTACAAAATGATTTATCATACTGTATATTGCCCTATAATGCTTAAATTTACTTCAGCTGACGCTTCTTGCAAGGAAACACCTTGCATTTCGTAGGGTGGAGGGGAGGCGGAGGGGGAGGGAGACGGATACATTGTATACAAACTTTTTTTTCTGTAGAGGGAAGCGTGTGTTATTACATGTTTACCTGCAGTTCTGATTATGTTTTCTACGACTTCCAATGGAATGTCTTCGTCGCTGATTTTCCGAACTGTTCGCCGTTTGTTCATCTTTTCGTAGAACTCGGCTGACTTTTTCTTCATTTCTTCCTCGGTCAAGCGATCGTCAAACCAGGGATAAGGTATATGTGCAGCTTCGCCCTCTCCACTTGTTCGAAATCCCAGCGGATCTGGAGAAGGTATAGCAACGACGTCACTATCCTCTAGAGGATCCACATCAACTGTGTAGCTCGGTGTCGGAGATTGAAAAACTCTTCTAATAAGTTGGGCGATGAAGAATCCAGTCAAAATCGAGACAATATACGGCCAGTAAGTGGCGAGAAAAGGTGCGGAGAATTCCATAATCACCCCGAACCGAACCCACACGAGTCACGACAGTTTCATGCCAGCGGCGTCACGTTCAAGGAAAATCTGCTGGAAGATCTGGATTCCGGACTCCGGACTCCAGACTCCAGACTCCGGAATCCAAATCAGGAATCCCCTGGCTAAAATCAGGAATCTGGAATCCCGAATAGGAAACGGAATCCGAATTCCAGGTAAAAACGGAAGAAGGAGAAAAAAATTCACTTCAGGATTGAGAAACGAACATGAAAAGTCCTTCCTTCCCCTCCCAACCCCTATCTTTCTTTTTTTTTGAGTCTCGCCCCATTTTCCGCGTAGGCACAACACCGAAAATCCCGTTCCTCGGTCTTTCTTTGCTCCCAAACCCCACGGAAACGCTTCCTACGCAGGCTAAGAGACCGATAAGTCTCCTGTTTTGCACTGGCGTTCAGTTTTCTTGCGATTGTATCCGCGCGTTCAACAAAAAAGCACAAATGATTGACAAATTTCCTCTAAGAGAAACGTTTTTGTGCGTCCTATACTAAATACCCTCTACGTTTCATTTTTATTTAATAGATATTAATAAACTGTTCTGCAAGAGCGGGGGGGGGGAGCGGGAGAGGGGAGGGGGAGACCTTCGTCATGGAAGATCAAAAAACCTAGTCTGAGTAGGGCAAATGGTGGCAACACAAGAATGAGAGTGCACGGGAAAACCGAGAGTTTATAGGAGTCGATAAGCGCGCTTGAGAGCTCGAGTTAGTCGCCGCAGTTTCGTCTAGTTTGCCGCGCCGAGCTTTAAAGGCCGGCACACACGAGGGGACTAGTCCATGCAACTAGTCCCCTGAAGAGTTTACACAAAGGGACTGGTCGCAGGGACTTGTCCCACGAACAGTTCACACGAAGCGTTTTAGGAACAAATCGCAGGGACTTGTCCCAAAAATTCAAACTGGTTTGAATCCGTGGGACTAGTCATAGGGACCAAAGTTGGTCCCTGCGACCAGATTTTGAAGCAAAAATGGCTAGATCACACGATGGGACTTGTCTCGGCGACTAGTCGCAGGAACTGGTCCCCTCGTGACTGCCGACCTTTACAGCGCGTTATTTCAGACCGTCAGTTGTTCCTCTTCATTGCAATCTCGATGTGAATGGAAAATGGCATCAGAAGTGTTTAAAGTTGTTGCTGTTGTTAGAAAACGTCTAAAAAAAATTGCAACGGCTTATTATATTAGGAACCGAGAAAAAAAAAACATAATTTGTTCACACAAGGTGATATATAAAAAAAGAAACTGGGCTGTAAGAGTATTGAATAAGTTTTTAATACAGTGCTTAACTGTTAGCAAATAAACCCGCTTTACCGTATTCCAATGTATGACAACATGCACACAAACCCCTTTTTGGTGTGATTGTTTGAACACTCTGATGGAATGCCAAAAGATCTTTACTGGAAACTTTCACGACAACAAACTTCCACCTAACAGCCATCTAATTTTATTCACGATAAAACGCTAAAAGTAATTTTGTTGGCTTGAAATGTTAGCCTTATCCCTCAAGCTAAACTTCGAGACGGCTGACCTTTGAGGTTTGAATTTCGTCATACTAAGCATTGGCACCGCGGGCCAAGGCCAAAGACGGAAAGTTGTCAGATGTTGTACTAGATAAATAATTGTAGCTAGAATTTATGCCAGAACTGACAAAAATTGTAGGCGTATTTATTCACGTCAAAGTCATTTCTACGAACGTTTTGCATAACTAATGCTTGAAAACGTTCCCGTTTTGTATTATCCGAGTATATAACAGCATAAGTATTTCAAAAGGTTTCTCGTCAGCTTGAATCTGTCAATCTTGCTACTTATAAATATGTAAACAATCAGTACATTCAAACTTATATCCATAAGAGGTTACCCGCTGTCCCAGTCATCAGTGACTGAATTTAAGGCTCTTTGTTTATGATTGATAAAGTAAAATGAACACAGCATTTTGATATGCTAAACTAGATGCGTACCATTTTCCAGCCTGCTGATCGACAGCGTTAACTGGAACCAGAACCCGTTAACGTTTTAATATGACGTACTCGATAAAAGCGCCCTGCCCTAAATAGGCAGTTCTACAAAGCCGAGCTTTAAATAATCTCTCCGTACTGTGATAAACACCCTAAATGTTCTGACGAATGGTCGCAAACGTGATTTGCTAGTTGAAAACTGAGGTATTAACATTCCTTCGCCAAAAAACACTAAATACTACTTAAAATGCTTGCGCGCATGCTAATTGCTATTCCATGCTAATTGCCATTCCATGAGGGATTCCAAGCTGTCCCCCACCCAAAATGCATGTTTCACATCATGTTAAGCTATGCCTATCAAATGAGACGTTTTATGTTTTTTTTTTTGTGACTGATTTTTAATATCGATTTAAAGCCCTGCGTAACGTTAGTCATTAATTTATAGATTCAGAAAATTTTAATAACAAGCGC
Organism: Orbicella franksi; assembly: GCF_964199315.1. NCBI lineage: Eukaryota > Metazoa > Cnidaria > Anthozoa > Scleractinia > Merulinidae > Orbicella > Orbicella franksi. The sequence continues at coordinate 6,782,211 of NC_138147.1, read as the reverse complement.
TGATTGGTACCGTTTCACCTACCCGGTGTTTCAGAGCGTCCGATAACCTTTTAATTAAACATACCGCAAACACCGGCATAAGTGGAACTAAATTTAACTCCTTGCGAAGAACTATGCTAAATGTCTCATTCATTGTAATGAATATTACTAGTTTGTCTAAACTCTAATTTTTCTCGCCCATGTATACATGTAAGTGAAAATTTCTGCGCTCTAAGTCATGTAAGTTTTGACCTCTAATTAACCATGCTACTTGCCTTTCGTTCGATATGTTTTTATATTAACGGGGAAAACTTTTAAGTTGCCATTATCCAAATAGCCCAGAGTTCTATCTTAAACACTCTGTTTTTAAGTCGCATTTAAGTTTTTCCTGTCCGAAAACATAATTAGGTTGTCTGACATCATCTGTAAAAGCTGATAAGAAAACTTTACCAACCTAATATGGGAAACTCGCAGCTATTTATAAATCGCGTAATTAATATGAGTCCCTGACACTTTTTAGGTGCGCTTCTTCACTCGCGCGTGACACGAAATTGACACTCACGCGTGGATGACACGCGCCGTAGAACTTACTCAAACAAATACATTTGCACGCAAAGCTCGGCAAGCTACGCGAGACTAAAGAACGCATTTCCATATTATATCGAGGACATTATTTATTAATAGTAATTTATTTATTTATTTGTTTATTTATTTATCTTCAGTCGAAACTCCTGTATAAGCGGACACCCTCGAGACCAGAAAAGGTGTCGGGGAGGTGTCTGCTTATGGGCGATGAACAATGCAGACCAATGCAGAGTTTGTATCTGACTGGGACCATTACTAAGCGTCCGCTTACATTTACATACTTAGGTACACTGCCTCATTACTGACTTACTTACCACATTTACCACTTAACTAATTAACTGCAAACAAACACAATAAACTTGCATATTTAGGAGCACATTACAAAATGTCCGTTTACGGGAGGTATCCTTAAAGAGGGGTTGTCCCTCCTTACGGGAGGTGCACCTAAAGGAACGGTGTCCCGCTACGCCCGGGAGGTGTCTGTTCGCGAAGATTCGACCGTACATAGTACCGATACGCTTCCCTCGGGACCTAAACTGCATTCCGCAATGTAATGTATAAAGCAAAACACAAATGAATCAAAGCCAGTTTATTTTAAAGTTTGCAATAAATAGCTTAACTAAGCTTAACAAAAGTTACACGTGCATTCAGGTGTTTACGAAATAGCGATCCTAATTCTTCTGAAAAACAACAAAAATAAATAAAGCAACATTACTAAGAACGGCTGGTAAAGTTCTAAGAAGAGGGAGAATAAAAGAAAGAAATCACCGGATAACTAGCTATGATGATACTTCAATTTGAATTTCAGTTAAAACTCTCCAAGTATGAAGCCCCAAACTGAATCAGCTTTTCTTTCAAAATGTTCGGCTCTGAGAGCCTTCGGTAATATTTCAACCCGGGATTTCAACTCAAATCACAATCCCATACTTGAAGATTCTGTTAAATATTTTCATCTTTTTAACGGTATATTGACACTAATAAGCTTGCATTAGATAAATATATTTTCAATCTTTGATCCTTTTTCCCTCATCGCAAATAAAAAAAGCTACAACGTAAACAAATATTTTTTGTGTCTGCAGTGAACGAAATCCAGCCCGATTCAATCTACGCTTGAACTCCTTTGAAAATCCAAAACCATAACAATAGATCAATCAAGGCGGGGTTGAAGAAAAACATTGAGGGCGTTTTATAAAGGGATTACAGACCAGTTATAACTATTTTGCTTCTAGATCTTCATTAGATCTCATTGTAATTCAGCCAATACTTGAGAAGATTGAATAAAGCGCTGAAGAATTCAGACTAAAGGTGACTTAAGGTGGATTAACTTAAAAGCCCTCTTTCCGGATTTAGATCATATCGGAAAAATCTTCCCTCCCGGCATCGTCTGCATTTCATTGTGTAAACGTTTTAAGTGCTTTGATGCCACCTTCGGTTTGTTTCATGTTGTATTCCTATTGTTTTCTAATGTAGATTCCATGCAGTTGTCTTGGTTTTGAAAAATTCTTCAGCGTAAATAATGAAATCAGATGCACACACGTCAATGTTCTCTTTTTATCCAGAAGTATTTATTTTGCAATATGTTCTAAGCACTTCCGGAGGCTCAAAGCTTCACGCACGTATGAGGCAACAGACTACGCGCGCACTTCCTTGGATTCTCGCGCGTCCGTCCGCCGCCCGCGCGTTTGGTTATGACATCCGGCGCGCCCTGAGGGAGTGAAATATGAAAACCTTGTTGGATAAATATCAAGGAGAGATTTAATTTCGTGAATGCATCGCGCTTCGCTTAACTCAACAGTGCATGCGACCATGAACGTAGGGCACACTAAGCCGCGCGTTGTCGATAATATGGACAACTTTCAACGGTTCTTGAGCAATGATGAGATCAAAATGAGTTCTGAGCGATCGTCTGCGTCGAAGAAAGTGAGTAAGCCACAGGCCTAATTTGAATTACTAAAATCACGCGTTGCAATCTGCTTGGCCGACGCGCCGCGGATTGCTAATGGCTGACGTATTCCTAACGCGTTTGTTGTTCTTCGCTCTCAGGGAATTTTGTTGCAGAATCTGGATGAGGGTAAACCTTGCTTAAAGTGTGGAGAGAAATGCCCTGGATTCAGTTTACACGTGTGGCGGTGAGTGGGGCAAACTCAAGTATCTTCAAATTGTTTATTTTTGAGTCCATTTTAGGTATAAACCGCGCCGCGTTGTCAGCAAGATGCGAGTTAATGAAATATAAATTTTAATCCTGTTGTTTAGACTAAAAATTATTCTCTGTGTCTCCTAATTAAGTACAATAAAGCACTTCAAATTTCTTACGGACCGTTTCATTCCCCACCCGCAGTAGTAATTTTAATACAACTACAACAAATTATTTGCTCTTGTGAGATAAGTTAAGCTTTAGTTTTCGATCCGAATTTTCGTGCACAGGCAATAACTGTGCGCTTGACTTCAGAGTATCTGCCATTTCCAGCTGTTCATGTTATCACCGCGCAGTTTTTACAAACGTGTTTTGAAAAATTGGAAATCCGCGCTTTGATGGTTAAGCAGTAATATGTCAATGCAGACACGCAATAGCGGGTTGTCATTGTGGATATGTGTCAAGTTTTGAGCTGCCGCGGGGCATAAACATTCACTTTTCATTCATTAAGCGCTTCAGTGCCTAAACACATAAGCTGTATCCATGTTAAAACCACTGGTGTGAACAGCAGAAATTTTTTTCTGTTCAACCCCCGCCGGTTTGTTGGCGGATTCTGCACATTTTGATTACGTGAGAAGGTTGTTTGAACTCGTCATGGACACAACGAGAACAGAACACAGAAGAAAGCCTCCGAGAAAACCACCCAGGCCGAGTATAAGGTTAGTTACTTTCAATTTCGCGAATGAGTGCACACCGTCGAAAAAATATGACTTGAAAATTATTGCTGGAATACAGAAGAGCTGGGCTTATTTCTCGCCCCCTTTTGCTTTAAACACACATTTTGAAAACATGAAGGGAGTTTTGATTTAAAAAACGTCTTAAGACATCATGACATGGTAACAGTTTGGTGTAGTTTTATGACATACAAATAATTTTAAATGCGAGACGACTCAATTCTATTCTTAGTCCTAGAACAATCCAGCGATATTGAATTGATATATTCATAGAAAAATCGTGACAACCAAACAGATATCACTGGTATATGGTTGTCGACCGTGTCGTAGATGGATGATATCTGCACGCCAACGGATCCACATTACTAGAGATAATAAAATGCTATTTTCAAAGCCGACAGCCTTAAGTACTTACAAAACAGTGACATTATGTTGTGGACATTTCTAGTCCTTTGAATTCGTTTATTTTGTCTGACAAGTCAAGGAGACAGTTGCGTGTGAAATAAAGCGCTTTAAAGAAATTAGGCGACTAGACTCTCCATGGCATCCTCTCGTTGGTTCTTGGGTGTCAAGGGTAAAGAAGAACGCCTAATTCTGGAAAGTTTGACCGAGGAGGTCTTGTGAGAATCCCTCGCGCGTGGACACATACAGAATATCTATACTGTTCCTTGGCAAGGAAGAGGCACAATGTCAAGACTATGATCACTCACTGCCGGTCATCAGATGAATTTCGTGGTAGTTTTGTAACTTAACACCGCAAAAGTTTTTCAGGTCACACAGACTGATGGCTGACATGGTTTTAATTTACGCCAAACTCAGACAAAAATACAAAAAAATCCGGTAGATCATAGAACGACTGCAGCGAAACACATTAACAATTTTCACAGCTAAACGAGTTTCGTTCCTACCCTAGTCCTAATCTTGACCATACATAGTAAAAATTTGTCAGAGTAAAAACTGATTGCTTGACTAATCAGCAAATGTAAACCGTCATTGTTGAATGGAATTGTGTTTTTTTATATTCCTTTCAAGGCGCATTCTTTAAGTTCCTCAAGGGTTGGGGTTACCCCTAATTCGTCCCCATTTCCGGGAAGAATGCGCTGTCTTTCCTTCGCGGCTTGTGTTGTGTACAAAGAAACTCCGCAGCTGCAAAGAAATGTTCTAAATTAAACTAGTTCGCGGTTTCCTACAATTTTGGAAAGTCGGAAAGCAATTTTCGTATCTGAAAACAATGTCTCTATTTGGTTGCCGAATTCAATTCAAGATTTAACAGATATATCGACGATCAAATTTGAGTACGTAGATTAATCGCGGTTTCGAAGTGTGGAGTCCCATTTTCATTTTCCGTAATCCATCAAGCGAATGATTTCCGCTTAGTTTTACAGCGAAAATATAAGATAATAGAAGCAGCCTCACGCTTCTGAACAAATCTTCTTCCTTCAAGTCGTTAAAAATTCTTTTCCACATGTCGCAATTTTTGAATACTTTAGGCATCCGAATCGCGCTATTTTGTGCGTTTTTTTTGGCGGGAAGAACGGCGGAGACTTTGGTCTGTCATACGCTTCTATTACATCCATTGTGGAATTAACCGAAAATTCAACGAAATTAATTTCAACTTGTGACCACAAGTTCGAGATGCCACGTGGCTGTTATTTGACCACAATATAAAGTGGTGAATAAACTCATGGTAGCAACATGAATTTTGCGCGACACGAACTGAGATTTCTACATATATGAAACCGCGAAAGTTACGTAGCGTGGTTTCGAAAGAACGCATTGACGTCTACTGATTTTCGCTTTTTGAATCGTGAAATGAAGTGAGGTGGTTTCGAAAATGCAAAATCATGAGGTATTGTCCTGTGAAAATCGTGAAGTAAAAAAGTAAAATGAAAACTTGATGTTATAAGATATTTTTAATTTGTCTTCTTGTGGTAAGACGGAATGCCAAAGATATCGATCATCTCAGAATCTCATGCTAAAGTCCAAAAACAAATCTTGCACTGAATGAACATTTATGATCACACGTTATTTCGTTTTCTCTTCTTTTTTTGATCTCTTTCGTCAGCCACACATTTTGGTTGCCCAAAATATACTCACCTGACATCGTAGAAAATTTTGGACCCGTTCTTGAAATACATTTTGATCGGTAATTACAGAGAAACAGATGTCTGGGATAAAGGCTTTGTTTGTTTACTCTAAGAACGTCGCGAAATACAAGTTCATTACGGCTTCTTGAAACTGGGGAAATTCTATGGCCGAGAATGGTTTGACCGAGAAATTTTCTCGGTTAGTATTTTAGTATTAAATCTTATTAAACATAAGGTAAGAGCGATTCTCTTCAATTGAAATAAAATCATTATATCTGTTATTAAACTGTTGACTTCCTCAAGGTAAATATTTACATAGCTGCAGCGATTTCTTAATGAGAAACTGTTTATGAAAGGTACAAGGGATTTTGGCTTGTTCTCACACATGAAGATTGCTAATAACGCATATAGATTACGGATTTGATGGAAAATGAATGCCACATAGAGAATTTCCAATCGCAAATCTTACAGGGCAGCACTTTCCTTGGGGTCGGGACGAAGCATGTCTTTACTATGCTTGGCCCCGATTGGACGGCTGCCAAATCTATGCAAACCTTGTTATGACGTCACAAGATAATTTCGTTTTGTGCTCACTCACTAGAGGTTGTCGTCAAACAAACAATGTTTCCCAAGCCAATTTTTTGTTCAAGAGCCGAGTCTTACTTTCGTATGTCTCTCGAGCAATAGATCTTACCTAAGTTATGGGTTGGGCAATTTTCTGCGGCATGAAGTTTTTGCTCACCTTTAGGTTGTGCAGTAGCTTGTGCAAGAATTGTTTTCAAAAACAAAACAGTACCTGGATGGTAAAAAGCACTTGCTCGATTTTTTTCGTATGGCCCGCCTTGGACGATTTTTTTTCTCGCAGTTTTGCGGTGCAGAAATATTTTTGTTAATTGCTCAACTCCCCCCTCAAAAAATATTGGTCCGTCCGTAACCTAAGTTGCCAGGAATAATTCCGAAACTTTCCCTTTTTTGTTTACAGCAAGGTGTGCTCCAACTGCAAATGTCCTCGGGAGAATCACGATGTGTCTGTGGATGTGGATGTGGATGTGGATGTGGATGGAGTAGAATTCAAAGTAAAAGGTCTTAAGATCAACTCAGACATCGACCACGAAGATGACTTACCCGCCCCTCCCCCGTTACCAAATAACAATGATTACCCAACTGTGACGATTACAACTACTCAGTCCTACCCTGTGGATAACGACTTCTTACCGCCCCCTCCCCCTCCCTCACTGGCTGCAGATTACCTCTGGTCGCCACCCGATCTTACAGCAGGACAGGTATGAAGTAAAAATATGCAGTATGGTATTTTTTCTCCCAACGAACTTTTTTTTTCTGTCTCGGGTGAAAATGTAAGGCAATACCAACTTAATATCGCTATTTCTTTAATTAACTTTTTCAGAAAAAACCTCAGCATGGGGTTGATCTTAAAACACATTCCAGGTTACGGATAAATTGAAGTTTGCGCTAGTCTCTTAGAGCAGATTTTATTTCAGTCTCGAAAGTAATTGGTTTTGCATCACTACGTTGCACGATTGGTTTAAAACACTCGCGCCATTTTTTCATCCAATCAGAAGTAAAACCAAACCTAATCGTGACTCGCTCGCACAGATTTTCCCGCGCTTTGCGTCAGCTACAGGTAATTACTTCGAGTTTTGATTGGTTCACTCAGTTCACTCACCCAGTTGAGTTGCGCGATCTAGGCATACAGCATCTATACTTTAAGTTAAACTGTAGGTATCTTTTTGTTTCTTGGGAGGCGCGGTCGCCTCATGGTTGGTGCGCTCGTCTCCGGATCGAGCGGTCCGGGTTTGAACCCTGGCCGGGGACATTGTGTTGTGTTCTTGGGCAAGACACTTTACTCTCACAATGCCTCTCTCCACCCATGTGTATAAATGGGTACCGGCGAGTTTAACGCTGGGGGTAACCCTGCGATGGACTAGCATCCCAACTATTTGGAAGTAGAAACACTCCTAGTCGCTTCAGGCTACAGAAGTCGGGATAAGCTCTGGCCTAATGGGCCACTTGGCTCCTCTGCAGATTTTGTTGTTGTTGTTGCTACTTGCAACACCAACTATTTAGTACCCACTCCTTACCTACTAAGGAAGACATTAAACTAGACCAGCCTGATTGTTATGTCGTCACTATTTCGTTTTTAGGTGGAGGCTTACATGAAGTCCCTGCCAGACGATAGAATCCCTATCCCTGACACACCGGGGGAAGCTTATTATATAAAACAGCGCTCGTACCAGAACCCACCCCAAGATAAAGCACCGGTGCATTTCTCTAATATACCGGAACCGCAAAGAGAAGCTTTTGTGCAGTTCTGGAATAACGAGGATAACGCCCGCGGGACGGGACGAGTCAAAGTCCCGCTTGGAAGACGAGAGGTAAAGTTGAAAATGAATGACGTTGAGAATGATAGCGAGAATTATCAAGGCCGAAGTTGAGGCGGATAACACGAACCTAGGCCTTGATAATTATCGCTATCACGCGAAAACCGAATCCAATAATTGTTTTGTTATGCATACACCTGAGTACCTGTAAAGCGTAGTCACTGTACATCACATCAGTGTGTAACAACCTCTTATTTACCAAACGCGAGGGCCGCACTGGGGTATATATTGGACCGAGATCGTGGCAGTACGGACCGAGTGCACCGAGGTTCGTACAGATTCGACCGGGGGCCAATATTCCCCAGTACGGCTCGAGCAAGCTAAGTTGGTTAATAGTTCATAATATAACACGAAAAACAAAAAATACACGACTTACTGTAGGACCGTTTCTATGGTCCGTATGGCAAATCACCCGACCAAGAAAGAACTAATTAAAACGCACGGATCTAACCAGGATTACTTAATTTGCCATATAATATTGTTGGTTATCGGTCAAGGTTGTCGTAAAATTTATAAGCCGTGGTTTATATCTGTAGCTTGTCCTCAACTCATCGCCCAAAAAGGCAACATGGAGACAACGCTGGCGCTAGTTCTCATGCTTTGAACATCTTAGCCCGTTACTGGCACGACATGTACAGCCGACAAGCCGCACTCACGAGCTGCCCTTAACACGTGTTTGTCAAGTGTTTCAATTATACGTTGAAAATTCAGATGACACGAGAAGCGTTATGAGTCAAGCTATTCTTGCAGCCTTGTTAACAATGACCTAATCAATCAGAGACAGGGTTTTATTGTCCATTGCGAGAATGTGCGACAGTGTACGACAGTGGTAGTAGAATAGGTTACAAGGATAGCTTCAGACGGTCGTATCTCACCAGGTCTAGGGACAACACGAAGCCGCGGAATGGCAATTCGATTAAATCCTCCTTACTCGTCTTTGTGTGAAAGCTTCTCTTTATTTACGTTTACAATATTATTATTATATATAAGGTACATAGAAGCGTCCATTCTTAATCAGCCCTTTTATTGGAACACCTATTGGAACACGTGCCATTCTTGTAACATTTGAGCTTACTATCATGTATGTACGCCAAAAACAGCTTTATACCTCTCGACTTCTGACCCTGAGGAAACAAAATACTCACAAGCTAGCCGGGATAATCCAAAAACATTTTAATCCTATTTAGCCAGTAATTCATCCGCAATATCCGCTTTTCTTTGATTAAAAGAATTCTGAAATTAGAAGATAAAGGATTGATTAACTATAGATCAGCCTAGCGGATTAAAACCTCTGCCCTTAAAATGACACTTATCTAATAAAATGTGCCATGAATAAACGTTAGGATGGGTATTCTCGCAGTACCAAAGGTAAAGTTCGCAATTTCCAAATAAGCGGGCAGTTATATTTCACAGAAATATCGGTAGCAATTGGTCACAGTGTATGTAACTCGGGAAATTAAAACGACCGTAACCTAAAACGCTCAAGTATATTGAAGATACGAGGTATTTCAGTGGAGGATTGGTATTCCTTGTGACAGCATTCCAATCGATCAATTAGCAAGGTTTAATTTTTGGACAGTAGGTCCTTTCCGGTTATTTTAACACTGCTGCCAAGACTGAAGCCATTTTACACGGAAGCAGGAAAATTAGTTTGCTATATAATCTCACTCTCGCCCGACTGGTCAAGAAGGAAAGCTGGTTAACATTCTTTCCTGTTTTTGTACTTCTAGCAGGAAAAGCTATCAAACGTTATTCAGAGCAAGTGCCTTGCACTCAATGAACTGCTCTCCAATTATCCACTTTATCAGTCGTGTTTAGGATTCGCCTCACTAGACCTCACTATGAATCAACAATATTTAACGACTTGCTCGCCCATTTACTCGTTGGCATTCTGTGAGCAAATCAAAATTTCCACAATTACTCCACAATAGAGGAAGTTATAGGGGAAGAAGAGAAAGAGAACCAGAGCGGGGAGCTATCCCCCCTCCAGCCATCCCCTTGTCTTTGCACTCGGTTCATTGATTATTTTGTTCATTTGACTTCTTCACACAGTCCTGTGGAATCCATTATATTCTATCCGCTGATTCCTCCCCCAATCGCCCTTCTCATGTCACACTTTCCCGAGAGAGACGGCTGGGAAGTAGATAATTTATCCATAAATTTACCATTAGCTTTATGTATTTTCCTCAGACTTGCCAGTCGTGTTTCAAGACTATTCCTAAAGATGATGTGGTCGTCATGGCCGAATTCGATGAGAATGAAGTGGCTTGTTACCATGCAGCGTGTTTCTGCTGCTCCACTTGCTGGGAACTGTTGGTAGATCTGACTTACTATCGATACGGAAACAAAATCTACTGCGGGCGACATCACGCGGAGTTGTCAAGGCAACGTTGTTTTGGATGTGATGAGGTAAGGCACTTTGCAACGATATGTTTTAAAATAACTCTTCACGATGTGCAAAATTACCTTGAAATTCAAAACACCTCAAGCTTCTGGTAAGAAAAAAGTTTGGGCAAGAAAAAACACCAAGGAAGTAACAGTGAACCAAAGATGGCCACGAACAAGGATGTTTCAAATTACTCAACACTGCGACGGATTAATTGTGAAAGATTAAATCACAATTCTCCTTATAATAACAACCAGAAGCATATATGCTTCCGTAACAACACATAATCAAACATACGAGCCATCAACAATCAGGTGGTCTTTGTTTTTGTTTTGTTTTTTGCCAGAGCGTAAAGAAGATGGTCTGTTTGCTGGTTTAACAGACTGATACGAGAAAAAAACAAATCATGATTCAGTGTAGAATATTGCCCTGACTTGATGCAAGGCTAAGGGAATGAAAATGCTGTTGATTTTTGGCTTATTATACACGGTATCTTACAACAATTTGTTTTTCTCCATTTCCGTTCAGTTGATCTTCACTGGTGAGTACACAATAGCTATGAACAAAAGCTGGCATTTGGGACACTTCCGGTGCAGTGAGTGCGACATCAGTATCACTGGCAAGCAGTTTATCGTCAGAGAAGAAAAGCCCATTTGCACGGACTGCTTTGATCAAAGGTTTGTCAGTAATTAAGATGCGAATGAAATGCTCGTACTTTTTACGTACTGTCCTGTTTTTCAATGCCTTACCTTAATTGTGCGTTCAAAGACTCAAAGTAATATAACGATGGCCCGAGACAACTAGAAGGGTTCTTGCTTCAACTGAATTCAGCCCTTTCTGCAACTAAGCTGACCAAACAATCTTCTCGCCAGACGAAGGCGTGAAGAAGATCCCGTTATTTTTACCTCTGTACGAATCCTTTCTGTGAGATACCGGTTTTAACTTTTCTTACTACTCCTAGGCTGAAATCGACAGTTTCTGGTATAATAATGTTTTGTGTTTAATGGCATAGATTATGTAGTTTCACGACGCGGACGTTCTATGACATTAAACCCAGGATTGCCACACTACTGAAAGTTCACTAGCAACAGATAAGCGCACAATCTATTCATTTAATATGGCAAACCCCGAAGACATGTTTTATATGAATACAGTTTTCTTGTCGATCAATGTCTGAAAAGCGCCACCGTTTTTATCCAAGATGTGCGCTTAAAATACGCCATCACGGATTTAAACGTGGCGACGAGCCTGGATGCCATATTCTGCTGTTGTTATCGCGGCCATCGTGATTCCTTAGGGTCCCTTAGTTACGGTTAACAGATTAAAACGAATCTCACTTCCATGCGCACCTTTCTAACGCACCACTAACATTTGACTAGTGGTTTGCGCCACTAATAATTACCTTACGCGGTAGCAGTTCATCCAGCTCGCCTCTGTGATTGGTTGTCTTCGCACAGACGTCACACCGGACCATTCTAACCATGTTGTCACTCTCTCCTAATGATCATTTAATGCATATAGACCAGACAAGTTGGCACATGAGATCTTTCCGGCTAACATCGCCATTACTCGAACGCAAATGTAAGTGAGATTCGTCATTATTAGTGTGTATTTGAAGCCCATTTATGTTGTTTTGATGCTTGCCTTCCCAAGTAATCTCCTACCGAGACCTCTCTCTCTCTGTCATTCCCAACCGCTTGACCGTGGGAGACCTGGGCTCGAGATTACTCATCAAGTTCTTAAAGAGCGGGCTGTCTCTTGCGTGAACGACACAAGAATGGATGCCGTCCTCAGCAAATCGTTTCGAAAGAACAACAACAACAACAACAAAAATTATTCGAGAGCTCCGACAGCGGTCGCTTGACTATTTTGCCATCAGGATACGTTACCAAGCAACATCTTCGACGGAAAAGGCGGACACAATCTCTTTATTTGTGTCCCCTACGACAGTGCTTAAATTCGTTTTCATTGGTAGAGGGGGGGGGGGCTAAGTTAAAAAAAAAATGACAGATTTAATTAAAATCTAGCTACTCTAAGCAAAATAGAAAGCGAGGCAAGTTGTTAGTCTTTTATGATAGGTAATTGAAAACTCAGATTCCGTCACTCTCATAGAGTAGCAGTGACTCTATGAGACCGAAATCGGATGTCTGTAGCTCACAGGCACATCTTATGCCAAGTAGTAAAGGCCTGACAGGGTTAGAATTCTAACTTACAAATTTTCGTGACGCAGATTTGCCAACGAATGTGACCACTGTCACGCCAAGATTGGACCGGATGCTAAGGACGTGTCTACGGCAGACAACCGCCATTGGCACGAGATGTGCTTCTTGTGCGATTTATGCCGAAAACCGCTGCGATCAGACGGCAAATTCACCTTCTACAAGGAGCAGGTTCTTTGCAATGATTGTTACATCACTAATTTCCAGAAGACGTGCGAAGGTTGCCAATACGCGATCGAATCAGGAAGCGCGCGTCTAGAGTACAACGGGACCTACTGGCACGAGGAGTGTTTCAAGTGCGCCGTCTGTAAAGAGGCTATTGGAACCAGCGGTTTCGTTCCAAAGGATGACGAATTCTACTGCCCAGACTGCTATCAAAATCTGCACGCCAAACGCTGCGCCCACTGTGGCGAACCGCTGTCCGAAGGTGGCGTCCTCTACAACGAACAAACGTGGCACAAAGAGTGTTTTAGCTGTTACAGCTGCCACGAGTCTCTGGCGTCTCGCCCGTTCTCCGTTCACAGTGGTAACCGCTATTGCATCGAGTGCTACGGAAGATACTTAGCCAAACAGTGCGAGCTGTGCTTTAAACCGATCATCGGAGGCGAATATTTCACTTTAGAAGACTCGAATTTCCACAAGGAGTGCTTTAACTGTAGCCGGTGTCAGCGTTCCTTAGCCAACGAGGGCTTTGCCAGAGAAGGAGTTGAACTTCTTTGCGCCAGCTGTGCTGACTAAACAGCGGCTTTCCAGTTACTGAGCAAACAAAATGTGACGATATGCCCAGCATAGTAAGAATTATAAAGAAACTGAGTCACTTTATGATTACATTTTCCCCGGCCGTTTCTAAGCTAAGTCGTGTTTAATTAATTTGGGATCTAGGATTGTAAGTCAATGCTCGAAACCATAGAAAATAAGGTCGAGATAGGCGTGAAAAAGTAGTTCAGATGTTTTCAGGCCACTCGAGCTAACTTAAAGAATAAACTCAACACTGAGTTGTAAAAATATTTTAAGTTTAAAATGTTTGTAGTTTTTTACGTTTTGTCATGGAACATTATGTGGGAAAATTTACAGATTTATGTAGATCAAAATTATATATTTTTCTAAATATGTATGTTATAAAGAATTACTATACAAGCTTTTAACATTCTCTAATAATGTTGAGGATGATACACTGTAAATCTCAATGTGTTATCTAATTCTATTGTAAAAATCTTGTTTTTATACCGATAAAGCACACTCTAAATGGCAGAGAACTATGTCGAAGTTTTCCTTATTCCTTAACTAATTCAAGTGATAGTAGAAATTGTGTCTAAGTAAAATCATGATTTCACGACAAACGCTCATATTAAGGCCTGGTTACCTTTAGGCGTTGTCAGTGAGGGCGGTGGGAGGGATAGGCCCGAGGGTGGGGGGACTTCCATACAAAAAGGTACGGGGGGGGGGTGCTCGTCGGAAACCAGTAAGAAGAACCAAGATCCTGTTTTGTGGGCGCGACTTGAATTGTTTTTCACCCTTAAAGAGGTACCAGTGCTGAAGCAACACATTATCTCCTGTCATATTATTTTCGGTTCAGTGCCCTAAAAGGCGCCGGAAAGCTCCTGCTGTGGACCTTTTGAGGCTGAACACCCTGAAAGGTAGCAAAACAGCGTTTTAACCTCCAGGGAATGAGGTGAGCGGGGAGCAGGAATTCTTATAAAAAAATATAATTAAGTGAGTTACCTTTTTTTTTCGATGGCTGTTTTTTTCTTTTGTTACACGCAGTAAAGTGTTGTGATCATTTACTCCGTAGTGATTTTTCCCTCGGCCACATATTGCGCCCGAATTATTACCAACACTTTGTTCGTGAAATACGTTACGCTCATGACAACAGTAATTATACAAACTATTAAATGCGACTTCCATTTAAAACTCCAAACTCTTAGAACAGGAACATTTCTTTTCCGAGTTAATATCATGACAGATAGGATATTAAACAGGAATTCAATAAACAGCGCTGAAACGATTCTTGCTACAAGTTCTAGAAATATGTCCTCGTATTTTTCAACACTCAAGTTTAGATGAATGAAGCCATAAATCTGAATTATTCCAACAGAGAGCACAATAGCGGCCTCATTGGACATCATCTCGTGTATTGCCATGTCAGCGGCTAACCTCTGAGACCGGGGCGTGCTCATGTACGCAGCATTAGATCGTCCTCGTGAGTCGTGGTCCAATTCTGAGTACAGAATTTTCTGATTGTGTATTTTCTCACTACGGTGTTCTTTTAGTACAGTGATCAACTCGAAGAGCAAGTGAATTAATCCATGGCTTATGCTTACCGTGATAAACGATAACAGACTTTTGAATTCTGCCTGCATGAAGCGGTAGACGATACTGCAACCAGTGCTGGCAGTAGAGACCAAGACATATGACGTGCCAGGATGATTCACTCCATTCAACCTTAGGACGCATTCTTTAGAAACCACCTTTGGTAGTATGGCGATCAAAAATCCTAAAGCTAGAATGACAACTTTTATAAACCCTTCTTGATGTGCAAACCACGGAAACAGGACATATCCAAAGATAAAAAACACTGGGGCTCCCACGATGAACTGTACACCAAGTTTAATTGTCAAGAAACGTGCCCCGAATGGATTGGTTTTGAAAATGTTTCTACTAATAGAAAAATTGCTTATAAAAACAACAGTTATGAAAAGGAAATTCAGAGGATATGGGATCCAGGGAGGAAAATAAAGGTCATACACCGCAAGGAAAAACCTGTATCCTAGGTCGATCGAAGCCCCAACAAGCGTAACGATCATTAGATTCACCTCTTTGAGAATAGACCATTTAAAAACCATAAGCAGCAACGCCGGCTGCCAAAAGTACAGAAAGAAAGATTGGTAAGATTCGCCTATTATGCGTCGCCGCTTCAGTTTTTCAGGATAAGAGGGGTCCTCCAGCTTTTTCCATTCACAGGTGTAGACAATGCTGATGATATAGTACATCAAGAAAAGAGCGCCAATCCCGACTACTCCGCCAGAAACTGTTACCCAGGCTGAAAACCAAGCACTCTTCTTCAAAGAGTCCTTCATTGGTGGCCTGTTGCGTTTCCACGAGTCCCGGCCACCTGTGCAATTTTGAGAGCCATCAAACTCTTGAGATATTGTATCTTCTGGGTCAAAGTGCTCGAAATCTTCCTTTTCTGTTGATCTAGCCTCGAATTGCCCCGTAAGGTGTCCGGTAAGAGAGTGGAAGACAAAGATTAACAGCTCCACTAGAACAGAGAGGAATTCTGACATGATTACAACGTTGCCTTTCAGTTTAGTCCTACGTTGAAAGTACTTGAACCGCTCAGTTTCAGTGACAAAGGAACACTTTATCGACAGATCATTTGGTACATATCATTTCGATTTCTTATACTAGTGCCTGAAAGACTTAATTAAAATTCATTTCATTTTCTTTTGCACGACTTACCATTAGGTTCTAAGCCAATTATCAGTCAGCTTATGACTAACGTAACTGTGTTTTGATTCATTTCTCAGAAAGATCGAAACCCTGGTTAATTACTCTTTGTTCAGAAGTATAACACGAAAGCTTCGCATTTCCAAGAGTATCGGAAACGTTTAGACACCTGTCATGCGGTTTCGTTTCAACCAGTTTCAACTGAAGACATGAAATAAATATCAATCGTGCAAACTTATTTAAATTAAGTGTAACGTCAACACGCCTAAGAAAAGAGAAATAAAACGCATCTGATGAGTGATGATGAAGAAATAGATTCGATAACCAACCTTAGCTCTAACCTCCAGTTTTCAGTCATAACTCAAGCGTTCTCGATCGTCCACAGAAAGCAACAGGTCAAACGTCAAAGAAACCGGAGGAAATTGAAATAGGGTAACGAATTTTTGTTAGGTCTGAAATAGGGAAGAGAAAATCACATATTTTGGTCTGAAATAGGGAAAGGGTTTCGGAAAGCGGGTTGCACACTTTACCCAATGTTTCTGGGAGCACCCACTCTTTCCCCCCACACCCCGCCCTCACGGCTAATGAAGTGCAATTGAGCCAAAGAAATGTTCCACTTGTAAACTTTTATTACGCCCTGAAAAGTTGTTTTATATTTAATACACTAAAAAGACGAGGTGATGTTCACCGGTCCCCAAATATTTAATTGCGGTTGTTTCTGTTTTTGTCTTTTAGCGCAAAACCAATTTATGACAAAGTGTAACTGATTTATAAGTATGAAATTAGTGTTATGCTTTATGCAAACAATTGCCCCGTACTCCGTGCATGCTGTTTTACTTATGTCAATTTGGGTGGCAGTCAAAAAATGTATATAAGTCCGTCTCTTGACGCTTCTGAAGTGTGCTGCTGGAGTGGATTTTGGTTTCGATTCGCAGTTTCACATCATTTCGAAATACTTTCTAGTCACCAATTATTGACCCTACATTGATGATACTTGGCCGGTTAATCTCGAGAAACTGGATGCATCGCGGTAGAGAAATACGACAGAGTTTGCGATGGTCAGTTACTGAGGTAAAGTCGCATTCGGGCTGGCTAACTCTTTAAATTCTAGCTGGCGAAGTTTCTCTCAGTTTTCATAGCATGAAGTATCTAGGAATATTGCTGGTTTTCAGTGTCACGCAATTCAAAATAGATCAAAATAAAAATCAAAACCGGTCAATAGATAAAGTCTAGAATCTGGGAAATAAAAGAAGGTAAATATGCTAAGACTCTCGCCAAAATTCTGGTCACAGCAATTTTTCTTATGCGAGATATGCGGAGAAATTTTTTCCCCAAATTTATAGAGATTTGTATGGAGACGCCATGCTGGTGCCCATCCGTATGGGCACCAACATGGCGGCCGGAAACCAACAGAAACATCTGTCACTGAGTTTTGCTACAAAAGCGTGAATTTATCCCTCAAGGAACTCTAAAACATTAAAATAATACTTTTTCTAAGATATAAACTGTCCAGATAGCCAAGTTCCCCGAAATAAGTCACTTTTTTAACCATCATGACAGCTCTCTAGGCCGTCATGTAAATGCAGCGTCACGCAAAAACTTAGAAATTCAAGCGTAGTTTATCACAAAACCAAGAACCCATTCAGAGCGAAAAGTTGTATGAATATTAGTTTTCAGCTGCTCTTATAGATCATTAAAGTAAAATCCCAGGAGGATCAATAGTTTTGTAGTTCGAATTTTAGTGACGTCATGTGAAAACCAGCTATTGCTACTCCTCCCAGATTGTATACAAAGGGTTACCTCCCCCAAGCTTTTTTTCGGTTGCTCAACTGATAATTCAACGACGGTACCTGACTCTGTACGCCCCTTCAGTTCTCACCACAAGAGTGAAGTGGACTGCGATTAGTTCCTCTTTCGCTTAGTCCGTTGTGCGTGGCGCGAAAGTAAACCGCGAGAAAAAATTAGCCGCGCGAACTCCTGGGGACGAGACCCACGTGCGTCTCGCCCCCAGGATTTCATGCCCACGCGGTCATTTTTTCCTCGTGGTTTATTTGCGGTCTCGCTCGACGGACTTAGCGAAAGAGGGACTACTCGTTGTCTAAGAGTGAAGTCTCTTGCCCAAGAACACAACTTAAGGACCCTTATTATAGCGCTTGGACCCGGGATACATCTCGTCTCGCACAATTAGGCTAGTAAAATGTTTTCGTAACGTTAGTCCTTGTGTAAACTCAAGGCTTATTATAAAACTAATGATATTCATATTAATTAATCCCCTGATTTAACTTCCTCGATCGTCAACCCAACGCCCAGAAAATGATTTTAATGATTTTGCGACCTACTTTTCGGCCCTTTTTTGCAATTTAATAAAAAGATAAGTGTATATATAATACTTGTACACACTAAACTTGAACTTGAACTTGACTTGATTTCAATGTAAAAAAAAACAAATTTGGTTTCGATTCTTCTCCTTCAATCTCTTCTCGTGATGTCAATTATGCAAATGTTGAATTTCAAAAACTTTTGTTCTCTTTGCATAACGACATTCCTGCAAAAGAAAAGGAACTTTACATACAATTCTTTCTCATTGAATAAAAGACCATTCATTACTGGACTTAAACGTAAGTGTGTGGTTTGTAATTCAACACTATATATAACTATAACTTGGTCCAGCTTTGTTGAAAATCATTGTGAAAGTGCCTTGAAACGATAAAAGCGTGTTGCAATGAATTACGCTTGCACAAGCTAAGGTTGTGATGTCAAACTGAAAAAGAATTATGGAGCCATTTCCAAATTACAGTGTGTCACCGTGTCATGCATATATCTCTAAAAACTAAGTTCAATATGCACTGTCTTCAACAATTCTTAGCATTTTTAACCTGGTGTTCATGGAGCACTAGTCACGCCCTCGTTACAAATTTAGCCATCAACCAGGAGCCATAATCGGGGACAGAGACCGCAAGTCTTGGGATCCGCGCGCACCTATGACATGGGACAAATTTACTATTTTTAGAACAAATTGCGCCATCCTGACGACATATATCCGCGCGGATCCACGCGCATGTCGTGGGTTCTCGTGTGGATGTTGTCACCTTGCGTGATCAAATGGTCACAGTGAGAGCTCCGAAATTCTCTAGCGGACTTTTCACAGCGATGGCGTTAAATAAGGGAGAGACTAAGAACCAGGGCGCTTATATCTAATTTTATGCTCTGAGCTAATGAAAAAGGTGAGTTTGGAGTTAATTTGTGTGTTTCTCAAACAATGCTCAATGATAACCAAAACCTGTTTTTGATGGTCTCTTATTTTTTCTGCTTGGTTGGCGAGTTTGCAAAAGTTTTTGAAAGGAAAGTCTGACGCGTGCAAGTAGCTCATTTGCACAATGCAGCGCGTGCACTTTCAAGTCCGAGTCGGTGTTTTCAAAGATTTCTTTCGTTATCTTTTGTGCTGAGATGCTGGAACAATTTTCACCAATGCCGAAGGCTACCAACATCATGTGTGTTTCTTTAACATTGTGAAGTTTTACACTGCGAAAATAAAATACTAGATAGGGAGTTTGATAACTCGACCAACAAAATAGTTAACAAAATCGAAAGCGTTATTCGAAGTTGATTAAAGAAAGCATCATCGTAACTTTGCTGATGCTGTATTCACATATTTCAGCTAAACTTTTGATATGTTCTCAAGCATTTATAAACCTTAAACGTATATAAAAACTATGGAGAAATTGTATGAGTTAGACGAACGAAAGTGGCCTGTCAATCACGCTGGGTTACCATGCCAACGACACGAAAATTTTAATTCGAGTTTTCTCTCTTTTGTTTACTACAAAGATTTAGCGCAGCTGTGTATAACCCGCAAACTGTTTCATGCTTCGTCGCTCCTTCGTGTCTTAACATGATGTTTATAAATACTGCATTGTTGTAAATAGCTGATTTTATTTTTTTCCCACGCAAAGATAGAAATCGATTTTGTTTTTTAACGAAAATGCAGGGCAATTGTTTATAAGACGGTCCGATCAGTAACGGTTTTTATATTTGTTTTTGTAAACCTTCGATCAACTTCCCGCGAGGTAACTTATGCTCTTTTTCAAGGGTTGGTAACTTTGAAGAACAATGAATATTCAGAAAATGAAAGGAAGTCTGAAGGAGGCGATTAAAAATTGCGAGGGAGTAAATTAAGTCACAATTCAGTGGGCAAACTGAAAAATACTAACCTTACGTTTCAATGCTTAGGTCGAGTACGAATTCTCGATTTTTTTTCAATTGCTGGGAGTCATAAAATTCTTAGTTCTAGAAATTTCGGGACTATCTGCGTATGACAATTCATCCGGTCCGTAAAACATCATTTGTGGAGCACGTACTAGGAAAAATCTGAAGTCATTAGCCTTAAGGTTTACTGTACAAAGTTCATTACGAGATTAAACACATAAAGTAATTTCAGTCAATTAGTTAGTTGTCAATCCGCTGGAAATATTCAGTAATTCAGTAAACAAATTTTAACTCTTTGAGCTTTTTTTTCGTTCAAGGTGTTAATTTATCCAAAAGTATGACTCAAATGACATGGCAAAGATTTTTGCCCATGAAAATTAACAATAAAACGGACGGCAATTCATTGTGTGTAAATCAGCTTGCACTTCCAGGCGGCTTTTTTAACATGCGATTCATTCAATTCGCGAGTGGCATACGTCGCTGCCTTTCTTTAGATAGCTTCACTTGACCTCTTTTATGTTGCTTAAAAAACGAGTGGGCGTCTGGGTGTAGTTTAGAGACACTCCCTTGATAATGTGTTTGGCGAATTGGCTAGACTTGAGCTGTAGATTATTAGCTATTATTCACATTTCGCGTTGTCGGTAGACCGTACGTACTCCGAGGGTGCTACTCTCAGAAAAATTGGTTGGGGGTGTGTGGCCCGCTTCCCAAAACCCTTACCCTATTTATGACCAAAATCTGCGATATTATCTACCCTATTCATGACCTGAGCAAAAATTCGAAACCCTATTTATGACCTGACCCTTAAATCAAAACAGAATTGTTTGCAGAACTGAAGAGAAGTCATCGTTTTACATTGTTTAAGAAATACAGAGCATTCATATTCAGATTGTTGATTTGTGAATATCATCTAGAGTTCAACAAATAAACAACGGGGCATTGCTTTCAGTTCCGGTGACAGTTTTCCAAAACGTGCCAGTTTATGCTATGAAACTTGGGTTGCTCTTTGATTTTCTATCTCGATTAAATCATTCGATGGCCAATTGACAGCAAAGGTAAAACTGGAACCAAGGAAGGTAAGGAGGGACGAGGGAAGGCAAGCAGGCAGACAGACAGGGATGAAGAAAGACAGGCAGTCCGGCATGTATGTAGGCAAGTAGGAAGCCATACCAGCAAGCCAGTAAGCCAACCAGCCGGCCAGCCAGCCAGCTAGACAGACAGTCATCAGTCCGACCAGTCAGTCAGTTCATCCGTCCGTCCGTCCGTCAGTCCGTCTGTCTGTCTGTCTGTCTGTCTGTGGTCTCTCTCTGTCCGTCCGTCCTTTTGTCCATCAGTCAGTCAGTTAGTCGTCAGTCAGTCAGACCTAGTCTGCGTCTGTCAGCCTGCCAGTCAGTCAGTCAGTCAGTCAGTCCGTCAATCCGTCCGTCAGTCCGTCAGTCCGCCCGTCCGCCCGTCCGCCCGCCCGTCTGTCTGTCTGTCCTTCCGTCCGTCTGTTCGTCAGTCAGTCAGTCGTCAGTCAGACCTAGTCAGTCAGCAGTCTGTCAGTCCGTCCGTGCGTCAGTCAGTCCGTCAGATCAGTCCCTTAACCAGATAAACATTAAGTCCAAAAAGCCAATTTATTGCATTGCCAACTAAGCTACCAGTTAATCAGTAACAGTGTCATAGTTCCTAGTCAATTATTTTGACATTTCATAGAGCTTAAAATGCTCAGCCCTGTCCAGCACGGAATCACCGCCGATTGTAAGCTTGCAAAATGTTCTTTGAATTAGACGTTAACATTTTGTACTCCTTATTTTCCTGCGGGAAAAAGGTAGCATTTGTATTTGAACTGAAAATGTATCGACATATTACTGAACTAAGAAATTGCTGCAAAATAAACCCAAATGTGGGAAGCAATCAATTGAATGAATAAGGGAATACTTGCACGTTAAGAGAATCCATGTGTTACAGATAGTAACCAGTTATCGGGAGTTACTTTTTGTGTTTTTTTAAGAACCATCTTAGCCATTCTGTTTAATCATGTGGCGCGCTACCCGGAAGATAAACTGAACGTCGTAGCTATTTTGTATTCTGTCGGTCTTTGGAATTTGGTTTTCTGTCAAATGAAGAGGATTAACCTAATTAAGTGATTCAACGAGTTGCACGCAACTTTTTGTTTCTACAAAAAAATCAAACTTGCCACAATAGAACTAAGATGTCCATTTTACCACTGACCTTTTTACCTTTATTATCAACGAATAACTCTTATCATTAGGGTAAATATGACAGACAATAGACAGAGCTGAGATACTGCTAAACAGGCGGAGAGTCCTTGAAAATATAAAGAAATATTTATTCTAGTCGAGCTGCAATCCTTGTGAAGCAGGAAGAGGTTTTGATATCCCAGGCGTTAATAACGTTTGAGTTGCAATGATTTCAGAGCGAATATAATTAATAGGTGTGCATTGTTCTTTTCGTTTGCGTGATCCACTGTTAGTGAGACAATTAAACCAAGGTGCCTCCATTTCATCAAGGAGTACCTTTAAAAACAAACCCCACCTTAAATTGCGCATGAATTGGGGACCATTTTGTTGTGTTTAACATTGCACCCACACTACAATCGCTTCCGTTTTCGCTCATCGACAGAACTTCTCCTACACAGGTCTTCACTGCCCCCGTGAACGCTTTTACAAGATTAACAACTTTCAGGACGAAATATCATCCCCAAACAAAGGTTTTGAAGTAATATCCAATCTCGATATAATAGATATTAATTTGCAACTGATATTTCTTTGTGTATACAGCTGAATTTGCACTTAGCAAAAAGGGTGATTTTTCATTTAAAGTAATTCTTTTAACTTTCCCTTTAACTCGTATGGCGCTGACGCGAAAACCAAGGAGGAATCAAGTTTGGGATATCTTATCTGTTGTCAGTATCTTCACATCCAAGTATGTTTTTACTAAGAGTTTAGTTTCGCCTCACTTGACGGTATCTCTGATGCCAAAGTGACTACAAATTCAACACATTCCTGTCATTTTCCATCGAACGATCTCATTGGTCGATTACATTGACCCATTGTCTTTCTTTTTGCCGCGTCCAGATCATTTGAGTCTTTGCTCCGCATGAGCGAATATTTCGGAAATACTTCTTCGCTGATGTGTTGTGTCTTAGGGGCACTCCACCTAGTGCTTGGAATATTGCTGTATGTTCGCGTAGTTGCCGGGGTATTCTTCTTTCGCTCGGTCGTCCAAAGGAAGTTGGCGTGTCTTCAGTGGAAGCTCGGTTTGCATGTTGTCCGAAGTTTGACCAGGTTGGGCGCTTACTCGCTCACAGATATCGATTGCTCTTTTCAATGTGCGAGATTTATTGCTCCAAATTATCTGGTGTTTATTGAGCCGGGATTTTTCATGTTGAGTGAATATCAGGACGAAGATTTAACTATACCTGTGTCTGTTGTATTCCTCTGCAGTTTTGGAATGCGTGGTCCTAAATGTTGATGCATTGATCTCCAGCGAGTGACAGTAACCTTACTACAAGCTTTACTGAGAGAGAATTTCGACTGTAACTTCAGCTGCTGTTAAATTATCTTCTTTACAAGGTATTAGGTAATGGATTTCGATCAAGACGACGACAGTGGAACATTCACGCTGAGAATAAAGTCGCGATCAGGTAAGATTTCTCGCTTATTCTAGTTACATCGAAGAAATTTGACTACTGATGAACATTTTAATGTCAGCTGTCCGATCATCGTGATTCGCGTTATCGCATGACTTAATTCAAAAGCGTCGTTTTGTTTTGGTGGCACCTTTTAAGGCTGGGCTAAAATGCTTTCCAACTGTCAGAGAGACCTTTTGTTTATGTACAATATCTCAACGGAAAACGCTCTATTTGTCGAAGATTTTGTGAGCTGTTCTCTTTGAGAGGACCGAAGGCGTGTGATTGCAGTTTAATACGCATTTTGGCAGGAAGGGTGGCCTGCCCGCGAACAATTAATTGATCCCGCAATTGTCATCAGCAAAGAAAATTTCTTAAACGTGAACAATGACGCTTATTTTTCCCGTGGGTTATTTTTTCGTAATTTGTTAAGCGAATGGTTAAAACATTGTACGAAGCGAATAATTTCGTTACGATTTGTGGCATCAGACATTCACGATTGAGTTGATCAGATTTGACGTATAAAGCTAAATGTTTTGTATGCAATTTCTTGTTCGAGTTGTTCATCTTGACACCTAAATGAATGAAAAAGTGCTCATTTGTTTACTTAGCTTTCTTTGAACTGAAAATATGGACTACGAATGTTTCGAGGTTTAAAAGTAGTCGACAACTCGGCAATGAAAATATGGGGAGGTTTAAAATTTGTTCATTCCTGAATGAAGTCTCTGACTGGTGTCGGCCGTTATCATAACATGTTACACCATTTCCATAAATTATTAAGTCCAAAAGCTGGCTTCATTTATGATCCTAAGTTCTGCTTAAAGGTTAATGCTGATAATTCGTGAATTACAGTAACTTACGCGTGAATGAAGTCAGTCTTTTCAAATCGAAGAGATAAATTTATCGTGTCGAAAATGTCAGCAAATTTCCACCATGCGAAGCTGAAGAGGTTCGAATATTTAACATTTAAGAAATGCCTGTGGCTTGCTTTCACTTCGCTTGCTCTCGTTATAAATTAAAAGTGCTGAAATTGACAAAGTTGTACATTTCACGGGCCGAATTTCACGTCAGCAGTTTGATATTTCTCAAGGGAAGTATGAATGAGCTTATATTGCAATGCTCTTGCATCTCAGCTGATTAATTAAAGTGATTTAGACCCAGACGTGAAATATTTGTGTTATCAATTTCCGTTAGTTGGAAGCCAAAATACTTCAAAATTTGTGTGTTACAGGTGGTAAAATTAATTTAATTAGGGCAGAATTGCTGTTTTACACCCTTCAAATGTTGACACTTTGGCAAGTTGTAAAATAGTTAACTCATCATGAAAGGTACATTGGAATTTTTAATGCTTTGCAAAGGCCATACTCTATGTTTATGATAATAATACATGCAAGATTGCCTCTAATGTTTTCAGGAGAACTGAAAACTGATTTGTTTGAGTGACAATGGTTCATATGAATGTAAATTATATGGATAAATCAGGTTATACTCCCCATGGAGTGCAACAATATGCTGTAATTTTTAGAACCATTTTGTCGTCTCACAATTATAATGGAAATCAAGACAAATCGATTTAACATGCTTCATAGAATTGTGCCCAACAGTTAGAGTCTTCATAAGTTGTTGCTTTATCAACAAAGTGTAACATTTTAAAACTTCCTCTTCTCTGCTGAGTCATTGCAGAAAATTGTGATTTGTGGTAAGTGATTTGGGTCAATGAACTAGCTAATGAAATTGTAAAATTATTAACCACAAGAAATGGCGTTGTTAACAGATTTTCGGGTTGTCACCGTATGTATCTTGCAGCAATTTGTATAACTTATATAAAATGAGTAGATACAATAAGTATTATAATTTGTGCTTTTTGAAATGCAAGCTTTTTCACAGTGGTGGGTTTACTTCAGTCTATAGACTTGTAATATCATTTGCATCTATGTGACAAACAAAGAAATATATACGTTAAATTGAGTTAAATAAATTGAAAATTTGCTCTAGATCTTAAAAATAATGTTCATGTCAAGTTTTTTTATAACCATTTACTTTATATTATTGTTAACTTTTCTTCAGGGTATTATTTTGGTTGTACGACAATACAAAATGTTTTCTCAGGGTGATCACCCTGCGTGTTCTCCGTCAGGTGCTTGATTCCCATGACCTCAAATCTGTTAAGTTTATCATAAGGCTAGAAGTTGCTTGTAAGAGAAGATTAAGGGATTAATATGCCCTGCATTACTTTTAAAGCAGTGCAGCTCAGGCAACTCTGTAAAAGGGAGCCTATTTAATAATCATAGATCCAAGCTTTCAGTTGTCTTCCTGACATTCAAGATGGTGTAGTGCCACATGGTTACTCACTGTGTGGTCTTTTGGTTATGGAACACAATCTGTGTACCATTGAGCATTATACAAAAGTCAACAGGTATCTTATTGACCAATCATAGGGCAAACAGCATCTTCAGTTACACTTTATAACATGCAATCCAGCTTTCACTTTTCCCTATTGTTTTTGAGGGGTAATATTAATTTAGAAAGGATGAATTTACCAGAGATACAATATAATGATTGCATTTCACATGCTCATATTGGTTTCTTTCTCTGGTTTCGCAGATGAACATGAGGGGACACAGAAGAAAACATTTACAAAGTGGATAAATGCACAACTAGCAAAGGTTATCAATAGTTCATGTAAAATTTTACTTTTTGTGGCATTCTCATTTTTTGTCTCTTGACTATTTTCCTTCTTGTCTTGGTTGATTAAACATCTGTTTTTGAAAGTCAGTAGCTTTAAAGGGGTCTTCAATTCACATTACAAGTAGTCGAACAACTACATGTTCCTAGTTTTACACACTGCATAAGTACAACTTTCTTCTTTCAAACCAGTCTCATTTGCACAGACATTTCTGACAAGTAAAAGTTCAGCAAATGGGACTGGCATAATGTGATGAGAGATTGCATTACAGTGGCAGATCCAGACTTGAGCTAACGGGAGGGGGGGGGGGGGGGTAGAGTGGGGGCTTGTTGCAATAAGAAGGCCAAACATACCTTGTGGCATGTTGTGATATGTTGCTTTGAAATGTTGCAATCGTTTGGCTGGGGCTTTAGAATTCAAAATGTTCTTCAAACATGCAGACAAAGCTTTCGACTGTTGTGTCAAAATGCTTGTCTATGGTTGTTGTGACTTACATGTACAGTATTTATTTGTAAATCATGATACGCAAGATCTGAACTGCCCTTTGCGCCCAGCCTTGTAGAGTGCTATCCCTTCAATAAGTGTGCAATTATAATTCTTATGTGTAGATCCCAGAATGAACAGGGCCTCTTTGTTATTGCTATTGCCTTCTCAAAAAATTCGCTTTTACCTTCAATATCTGGGAATTGCTTATACCAAGAGCTTTAGAACAGTTATAGTTACAGTTGCAATTACGGTTAATTAATGCATAATATGTCATCATAGAAGTACCATATTAAATTGTTCTTTGTTTTCTAATACTGATGTTACTGTTTTGTATTGCCTCCCAAAGGTATTTCTCACCCTTAATACTCATGATTACACTTGCCTTGAACTTGGGGGCTACTTCAACTCCATGTTCAGCCTTTGTTGACTCTGACTTTTCACCAGTAACTTTCTTTTTGGCCTCCCTCTGTTTCTGTAGGCTGGTACTGGTCAGCAAGTCAAGGATTTGTTTGAAGATCTGAAGGATGGAACCAAACTCTTGCTGCTTCTGGAGATTCTATGTGGAAAGAGGATTGTGAGTTTCAGACATTTTCTTAAGTCTTGCTACCCTTTCTGGTACTTATCCCAGTTTTTAATGCATGAAGTATCAAGGAGTTTTTGTATTGTACACAGATGGGATGCTAGTCCATTGCAAGAATTAACCTTTTACTAGCTAAGCACGAGGGCCATACTGGGGAATATTGGCCCTAGGTTGTGGCAGTATGGACACAGAGAGGTCTGTACAAAAATGATTGAGGGCTAATATTTCCCAGTATGGCTTGAGCAAGCTACTTGAAGGTTAGTAAGTAGTTTATTGACAGGCACTCAGATCATGGTTGTTTTTTTGATTTGCTGGCTTTCGAAAACAAAAATAACACAGCTCATGACCTTTCCCAGAGAAATGGTCCATATGGCAAAATCCCAACCAAGAAAGAACCAAGCAGAATGCTCAGATTGACCTCAAGACTACTGTATCTTGCCATATGATAATCTGGACCCTTTGCCAAGTTTCCTTGACAGATTTCCCCCCTCAGTAGACAACATAACTAAACCATAAACTGTTTTGCTCTAATTATCAAGACGTTTTTTATAAAGTTTAGGAATTGAATGATTTTTTTTGCCAAAATATTAAGTAATTGAATAAAAACAAACAAGCAAAAACAGAAAAAAAAAAACAAACAAAAAAAACAACAAAACTAACAGAAAAAAGAGTTTTAATGAGTTTTAAAATTTGTACTGAAACTCTGTTAAGTTGTTTACGTTTGGCTGAATAGCACATTTGACTACAGAATTTGTATTGTTTGTCCTTTGTTATTGAAATTTTCAAACCACACTGGGATTTGAGTGACAGTTGTGCCAATTAGCATGAAAATGTGAAGGATTCTAGACTTGTAGTCAAATGATAATTGCCTGTTGGATAAGCTAAATGCTCACTCAGTGGTGCTTTGTAGAACCTGTGAATCAGTACTTCAGGAGAAAAGATCTTTTTAGTGACAAACTGATGGGGTGTTGTACATGTTTCTTCTTCTTCAGAGAAGTGAAAGAGGTCGTACTCGTGTTCACTTCATGACCAATGTGGACAACGCTCTCAGAATTTTGGAAGAAAACAACGTAAGTACTTGTGCTGAACATTATTTTACAATAATTTTGTCAAAGGACTGATTTTGCTTAGTCTTGTCTAGAACATACACAGTGTTTATGGTTCATTGACCAACATGAGGTCAAGATGTCTGGATATTGGTCAAGTTCTTTCTTCAAGTGGTTATGGACTGAGATGGAGTCAAGATCCACAAACTCGCAAGAAAAAGAAGGAGGTTAAAATCCAGCCATCTTGACCAAACAAGCTTCATTCTTGTGGGGGAAATTTTCCTGTGGGACACTTTGAGTAGTCCTGAGTGGGCAAGATAGCGCTATCTTGTCCGCTCAAGTAGCCAATTACAGTGTAGGATTTGGTTCATCTTGCCCGCTCATTGCGCTAGCCATACATGTCTAAAAAAGTGACATATTTGTCATTCTTTCAGGTACGACCTGTGAACATCAGCAATGATGACATTGTTGACGGAAACCCTAAATTGACTTTGGGTCTGATGTGGTATATCATTTCACATTTCCAGGTATGTAATTGAAGGGATCAATGTGAACAGCTCTTCTGTACTTTTTCAATTTACAGTTCAAAATTCGGCAGGTGATGGTGTCTGTCAGTTAAACAGCTGGAAATTATGGTAGAGATACACAATGTAAGATTACCAAGAGGAAGAGGGCATTATTTTAAAGTAACTCAATGTGTGTAATATGTAATTTACAGTGCGTTTACTGAACCTGGGGTCACCCAGACAATGAAAACCAATCAGATGGCAAAACTGAAACAATAGATTCCAACATTTATAAATCCAGTGAATCACATGTCCGTTACAAAACAATGGAATCTCAATTTGTTTGTTGACTGGTGATGCTGACATGATTACGGTGTTGGTTAATGAATTGTCAAACTCAAAATAATAGTACTTTTGCATACTTGCAGGCCTGGGGGGACTCCCATGTGAAAGGGACGGGGGCACTTGTTGGAAATTTTGAAAAGAACCCCTAAGGG
Organism: Orbicella franksi; assembly: GCF_964199315.1. Lineage (NCBI taxonomy): Eukaryota > Metazoa > Cnidaria > Anthozoa > Scleractinia > Merulinidae > Orbicella > Orbicella franksi. The sequence goes on along the minus strand of NC_138147.1, from coordinate 6,752,600 downwards.
GTGGCAAGATCCTGTTTTGTGGGCGTGGCTTGAAATTTTTTACCCCTAAGAGGAACCAATTCTAAGACAACACATTATCTGCTTGTTTTTGTCGGCTCAATACCCTAAGGTAAAGGTAAAGTCTGCATGCGAGCCAAGTGGCTCATCAGGCCGGAGCTTATCACGGTTTCTGTAGCATGAAGCGACTAGGAGTATTTCTACTTCCCCCTGGATGGGATGCTAGTCCATCACAGGGTTACCCCCAGCATTAAGTTCGCCGGTACCCATTTATACACCTGGGTGGAGAGAGGCACTGTGAGAGTAAAGTGTCTTGCCCAAGAACACAACACAATGTCCCTGGCCAGGGCTCGAACCCGGACCGCTCGATCCGGAGACGAGCGCACTAACCATGAGGCCAACGCGCCTCCCATTACCCCAAAAGCTACCACAAAAGCCCCTGCTGTGGACCTTTCCAGGCTACCGAAACCGCTTTGTTAAGCTAGCCCAAAAGGTACGACAACGAGCACCCCTGTCCATCCGTCCATCCTCCCCCCCTGGGCTTGTGGGTTTAAGAAGAATTATAAGCTGCGCTTTCTATGGGGTTGCTGGTTGGTTTAGAAAATGTTGTGTTTCTTTACTTTGGATATTAGATTTACAAGCGTGATAAACGCATTAGATTGATTGTTTTTCATTGTGAAAGTATGGCCACACAAAATATCATCTTTACTGTTGTTGTTCAAAGTCGTAGAATAATAGATTTGATATTTTTGACAAAAGAATTTTCGCCCCTGTTGTCAGTGCGTATTTTTATTTTTACACGGTTGTCATTTAATGCGATTTGTTTTGGGGGGGGGGTGGGGGGGGGGGGCATCGTTGCAGGAGTAGCGATTATTCCTCCCGCTACACCCAATCCCTAAGGCAGACCTCATAAATTGATGTGGGCGATACGGCCGTTGACCCTCCTGTCCTCCACCTTTCAAACAGATTGGATAAAGTCCTTCCTGTGAGAGAGAAAAGAACAGATTTATTACTCAACGTGTTGACGAACTGTCACACTTCGAGACCTTCCCACATGACGTTGTTTTCGTGGTATATTTTCACTCGAGCATTGATGATGTTTGAGAGAGTCCGTGGACATATTAAATCGATTAGCAAACAGTTGCGTTTAGAAAAGTTGATTGTCTCTTTCTTAGATTTTAGTCTGATGGTTTCAAAATTCATTTCCCATTGAATTTGATACGAGAGCAGTTGTCACCGCTGAGTTTAGTTCTCACCAATTAACGCCTTCATCTGTCTGAATACAATAAAAAATTTTGCAATGAACAAATCTTCAAAGGAAAACAATAAATTCACTTGAATAACTTGCCTCTCATGGATCCATTAATATCCTCTCGATCTCTTTCAAAGACCTCATTTCTGTTCTGTAAGTTAAAAAAATTCCCGCGTTATCCGATCATATCCAAAAGCTTTTTTAATGTTTTGAGTGTGATTTCTCTCTGAAACGTTTTGTCGATTGAGCAAATTGTGCAGTTCTTCTCTTTTTAATATAACAACAACAACAAAAATTTATCAAGGTATTTCCATAGCAATACATAGCATTACCTTTTTAAACTGAAGAAAATATAATAACATCCAAAAAAAGCTTATTTTACAAGGAAAATCTCATGTCTTGGTGACATTGCCTGGAAAGTTGAACTGTTTGAAATGACTTGAGACCAGGCACTTCTTTTCAATTTGCAAACGTAGGTTGCATGCTTTTAATTTATTCCTTGTTTCTGTCCCTTGGCCTTAGTTTATGTTGCAGACCGATCATAAAAGGAAATTTCTTCTCGTTTGATATGCGCACATCAAATGTGTTCTTCTTTTTGAAAAGTTATAGCTTTCTTATTTAGAAGCTCCGTCATCCCCGCTTCCGTTCATTTGTAAAACAAAACAGAGCTGTGCTAGAGCGATACATTCACAAACATCTGCCCAAAACAAATTGGACGGTTAAGAACGCGTTCGTCAGTTAGCCTGGAATTTTAGACCACGCTAGACGTGGGGCTCTAACTAGCGATGAGAGATGGCCGTGAAGTCGAAATCCCTCTCCTGAGTGAGTACTCAGTTTTTGGTGAAGGTCATTTGTATCCGTCGATCTATTTTTGTCTTTCGTGCCAAGTGATACTGCAGTAGAATGAACCCTAACAGAACAGATCTAGCTGCCAGCGCTGCAAGCCAAGTGCTGTCTGAGCTATTCTGCCCACCAATACAAGTATGGGTTATGAGCGACACGACCTTGTTCAAGATAACCGCAGCGACTACAATCGTCATTTGTCCTGTTACCATTCTTCTCAACATCTTAGTGATCTTGTCAGTAAAAAAGAGAAGAGACTTGCGAAAAAACAACTCTAACATTCTGATGGCAAGCATGGCTGTAGCTAATGTCTTAGTGGGCGCTGTCTCCATGCCGTTAACCATCGCTTCAGATGTGTTAGTTCTTGCCAAGTTTTTGAACGCGGGTGTTTTTTGTGGAATAGCTTTCGTGAGCGACATGGTGTTGTATATCGGCAGCTGCTCGTCTGTGTATCATCTCACTGTAATTGCTTGGGAGAGGTACGTGGCGATACGAAAGTGGGCAGATTACAAAGTCATCGTTACCAGAGGCCGTGTTAAGAAGTTTGCAAGGATTGCTTGGCTGTTGGCCGCCTTGGTACCCATTACACCAAGCATCATGAAAATCGCTGACGTCGACTACAAGCATCTTCTAGCCGTCGACATAGCTTGCGTTCTCCCGGGAACTGTGTGCATGGCACTTATCGGCTACTTGTACCTGCAGGTTTATCTTTTTGTGCGCAAATGGGAAATCGAGAAAATCAGGGAGGTCCGTTGTCTGATCAGAACTAAGTTGGCCACAAAATGTGCCAAAACGACAGTCATGCTGACAGCGGTCCTGTTAATTGCATTCGTTCCGTCGCTAGCCTTCCTACTTTTCGGAGAGATTTTTCACGCACTCCGCAGAAGCTCGTTTTTCCGTTGGTCAATAATGCTGGCTCAGCTCTACTCTCTCTTCAACCCTATTCTTTATTGCTATAGGGATCGCCGCTTCAGAGACGCATTTTTGGAGATGTTAAAGATGAGAAAGCCCGCAGCCAGTGCCCAGAGAAAGAACAGACGAATTGGCTCTGCCCAGACGTTGGAGAACGTTCAAAGTCCCGACATCGTGCCAAGATCAAGATCAAAAACCTTGGCAAACCTAGCAAGCAGTGATGTCGGATGGGCTGATCGGCAAGTGAGACGGGAAAGATGTATGTCCTTTCCGACGCCTTCAAGAATCGAAACGAGTGTCAATGTTCACCAACTAAAAATCACTATTACAACAGCGCCTGGAATCCAAGTTGGAAGCGGCGCGACAGTAAGGTGAAGAAAAAGCCATACTCAAGAAACTGACAATCTTTAAGTTCAAAGTTATCTTCAAGCCGGGTCCCTACACGTCACCGCCCAATACCAGAATATATTTTCTCCAAACTAGCCGCCAATATAATGCAGTAATGCCGTCTCTAAATCGCAATTAGTTTATAGGAAGGCAAGCCCTAAAAAGAAATTATTGTCTCGGAAATTTGAATACCGTAGATAGGTAGATCTAAGCATGCATGCACGCATTGCGTACCTTTTTTTTCTAAGCAAAATGAGGCAAATATTCTTGTCATATTGCTCATTTAATACAGCTTTCCTTCAGACGCTCTTTTTTTTTCTGTAACAATTTATTTTATAAGAACATCGAGGCTGAAATTTGCGAACTTTTATGAATATTTTAAGAATAAACCTGAGGTTGAGGCTGAGATTTTGGCGAGAATATAGTAGCGTGTTGAAAATTTGTAAATACAAAACAATTATGTTTTGAACTAAACCATATAAAATTCTTCCTTTCTCTAAACGGTAAAAGTAGCCAAAACCCAACAAAAACAGCGCTAGCCGTATGTTTGATGCTAGTAACATTTCTGCCAGAGGCGTCAGATCAGGCTAAAATTACTTTAACACCATCCAGACAAGAAGTACATTCGAAAACAGAATGTCATACGCTATAATCTAAGAATATTCACAGGAATATTTTCAGTCTAAAATCGGCAGAAAGATAAGAATATTCAACCTCGGCTGGAAAAACAATATTCTCATAGAAAAAGTGTGTAGTTCAAGTAGTTACCTTGATCAGTTAAGTCTAAACAATAAATAAAATTATATAACTTAAAGTAGATATTAAATGATTTGGAAGACAGTTAAGTAAAGAGAAGTCGATTAACTTAATCTGACTGCATTAAATTTCACTCTCTGATATAATACGAGAACAGTTGTCACCGTTGATTTTATTTCTCACCAATTAACGCCTTCATCTTTCTGAATACAATAAAAAATTATGCTTCAAAGGAAAATAATCAAGTCACTTGTGCAACTTGGCTCTCAGGAAGCCATTAATTTCCTCTCTCTTTCATAGATCTCATTTCTGTTCTGTATGTTTTCTCCAAATTCCCACGATATTCGAATGCTTTTTAATTTTTCCGAAACTGTCGTCTCCATCCTAACAGCAGTCCTGTTAATTTCCTTCATTCCGTTATTAACCTTTCTGCTCTTTGGAGAGATTTTTCTCGTCCTTCGCAGAAGCTCGTTTTTCCGTGAGTCGATGATGCTGACTCAGCTCAACTCTTTCTTCAAACCTGTTATTTATTCCTATAAGGATCGCCATACATGTGGATGTTTTCTATTTCTTAAATAATACTGGCTTAAAAAGACAACTTCTGACGTCTGATGGAACCTCGTGGCCTTAAAACGAGATGCGATTGAAAATTGATTCAAAGTGGTTTTTAGACATTGAACGTGGAAAATAAATTGCCTGTAAACAGCGCAATTTCGAGGCCACTGCACCGAGTTTTGAATCCATAAATTAGGCCATACTGTAAATCATCATCAAAAACGCACTGGCATCGCAAAACGGTAACAGAAAATATAGGGAGATGTGATAACGTGGAAAACATTCAAGAAATCATCCTTGTCTGACAGTACCGCGTCTTGTTCGATCACCAGAGCTAAGCCCTGTCGGGTTGTGGGTTTGTTATCAGGGAGCTTAAGAAAACCACGACGGCAACGGCAGCGAGAACGTCGCTAAACAAAAGGTTTACTGAGCAGAGCAATGGCTGTGCACGTGCGTTATGAATCTAATTTTTTAGATTTCTATTTCAAATTTATCGTTGTGTTCCAGATTTAGTTTTGTGATAGTTATGAGAGTGATAAACAAAGTAAAAGACTAAGAGTATTGCGTGATTCGTAGGTAAAATATAAATTAATTTTTTTAGTCGACGTTGTTCTCGGCGTCGCCGTCGTGGTTACGTAAACTCCCTATTCTCATCCTAAGCTCCGTCCAATAATTTTCGTAAACAGCTTTGAGTGAAATGAAAATCTCTTATTGTACGATTTTGAACAACAACTGTAAAGATGATATTTGTGTTCACAGTGGAAAACGGTCAATCAAATGAGTTTGTCACGCTTATAAATGTAAAATCACAATTAGAGTAACACAACAATTTCTAAACCAACCAAGGACCCAACAGAAAATGCAGGATATAATTCTTCTTAAACCCGGCAAGCACGGAAAAGTACTAATCGAAAACTCAGTTTTGCCATCTGATTGGTTTTTGTCTGGGTGGCCCCGGTTTCAGTAGACGCCATGGGACACTTAGCTGCAAAGCAGTTGCCATTGTTATATAGCTGGCATTTTTCCCGCTACAGCGCGCCCATTCATTGGCTAGTTCATGGCCACATGACATCTAACAATGAAGCTGTTTCCCGCCAAATTCCATGAGCGGGCAACATTGCGAAAACTATGACGTTGAACGGGAAACAGTTCACTGTTACCCGCGAAATGTTGACTGCTGTTGCACGTCGACTTCGTCTCGGGAAACATCGAGATTCTCCGGGAACCAAATTCACTGTTCCTCTCGGGACCAGCCATTAAGTATTAAGTATTGTACAGTGATGAACATTTTGTTCTCTTTGTTCCTTAGTTGCAACTGCTGCTGAAGAATCTGATGTTGGATTCTGATACGGACACACCAGAAGAAAAACTGTTGGCTTGGTGTCGACAGTCAGTCAGAGGGTGAATTAACTTTTCATTTATGATTACATCTTCAATTCTCAACGTTAAATATTAGAGATCCATTGCTGTACAGAACACAGATCCTAAGTTCTCTTCAGGGCTCGAAAAAAAAAAAGAACTTGAATTCTAGCTTGCCCTTCGGACAAGCAGCTCTCAAATTTTGCTTGCCCGGGGCAAGTCTTAGTTTATTATTTTTGTTAATTTAGGCAACATACGACTTGCCTTGAATATCAATCAGCGGATTATAACGCAAACAAGTTAACAAGACTGAACACAGAAAATGTCATCTGAGGAATATTTTCGTGATGTAATGTGACATTCTCAAAGCAGGATTTATGCGTTAGGACAATTGTGTTTATAATAATGTATTTTAAATTTAGGACACAATGGATTTTGCATTTAGGACTAAAGAGCCTCTTTTTCAAGACCAAAGAGTGACCAAAGAGTGTAGTAACATAATTGTCACTATTTGGTGTTTGAAAAGTGTCACGGTAATCATGGCAAATGGTACAGTGAATATCGTGAAGTCATCATGTACATTTTATTTCAGGTATGATGGAGTGGAGGTCAAGAACTTTACCACCAGCTGGAGAGACGGACTGGCATTCAATGCTTTGATCCATAGATACAGGTAACTTGCTCCCCTGATATAACACTGTCCTGCATTTTACTTCTATTGGAAGAAAGATACCTTTTGGCAATTTGTGTTTTTTCGTTCGATGAAGTACATGTATCGAAGTATGTATAAGATTATACAAAATGAACTTCCCCTTTTTGGCTTTTAGGCAGTAAAGACATCAGAAACACCTACAAAAACAATAACAACAACAATGCACAACTACATTGACACAACAACAACAACGACAATGTGAACAAAAATCACAACTACGTAAACACAACAACGGTAACAACAAACACCACTATACCCAGCAAAATAAACTAACAGACAAATGATAAATAACATAGAAACAGGTAAGAGAGGATTGTTAAACAAACTACAGCTGTAACTACAGAGTCGGTACAGAGAGCTAAGCTAGGGAATGTATTTCTTGAACATTCAATACAGAGGGAGATTACGGTTAATTACATGCTAGTAAACATGTGAGTAAACAGAGATTTTAACCTTCCCCTTTACCAGATCTGAAGTCATTTTTAATTTGTCATTGTTGCCTGTACATTGATTCACTTCATTCTTCTTCGTGTTTTTCTAGACCTCACCTGTTTGACTACAGTGACCAACTGGACAAGACACCCATCGATTGTTGTGAAAATGCTTTCTCCGTCGCAGAGCAGTTTCTTGATGTAGACCGGCTTCTGGAGCCTTCAGGTACAAATACGGCATTTATCATAGATCTGTTCCTGACAAAATCAGATATCAACTGGTTGTTGATTAAAGAAATCTAACTTTTACAACAGTGGATCCGTTTTCGTTGAAATTTTATTGGTTTGAAAATTAAGATGATTTCCGCAGAATGTTCGAGCAATAATGGCAAAAATAAAGTTTAAAAGAAAAACGTCATAGCATGGTTATATTTTGACTAAAGGTAAGAAGATCTTATCAAGACTTAAGCTCTCAAGCTGACCCCGCGAGAGAAAATTGAACTTGAAGTTATCCATATTTCAATTAAAACGGACCTTTTTTGAAAACACAATAACACACGCTTCACTCGAGCATTTTTACGAGGTTTGACATTAACTTTCTCGAGAATGTTTGGGGATTTAATCGTGGGGTCACCTAGAGAAATGAATTACAGTGAGATGTTTTAAATAGTATTCAAAAAGTTAGTGTGCTGTGAGTAGATTTTTAGTAAATAATTTTTGCACTTATTGCTCGAACTTTGTGCGGAATCCGTCTTAACATGTACAATCCACAGGTCATGAAAAGCCAGCCAGACTTGATTTTTTTTGCTTCAGAAAAAGTCATTTATACATAATGCATAATATATTACATAATAATACATGTTCGCGCAACATCTAAGTTATATTCAAATTTCTCTCTCAGATGTTGTTCGTGACAGACCCGACAAGAAATCGATCCTGATGTACGTTTCGAATTTGTACAACAAGCTGGCGCCTGGCGTGACACACATGACCGTCCAGAGGAATGGTACTAGTACCAGCACGTCACGCAAAATTGAGAAGTCAGAGCACACACATACCGTGTCAAAACGCACGATTAGTAGCACGTACCACACGGAACACACTGTGAAACACGTTAAGAAGGGTTATGATGAGAGGGAACCTGTTAGATACGTGACCACCACCAGTACCACAGTGAAGGAACCGCCTATACAGCACTCTGCAATCACAACTGTAGTGAGTCTATTGTTTACTTACGTTCACCCTACCTCTCCACAGAGCCCCTTCCTTAGGACAGTCCCATAGAGCAGGCCTCCCCCCACTAAAACAAAAGACGAGAGTATATTTTTAGAACTGAGAAGAATCGGTTTCAGCATACTTACTATGGGAGCAGCAATACAACATCTCTTTAAATGGCCAGTTTGAAAATTGCTACGACTTCCTGGCTGAAATATTCCATCGAGAATGTAACTGTGAATGCAGCCGATGCCTTTTATGTGCCGTTGTCGTCCGGGAGTAATTTAAAAATCCAATAGAAAACAAATGGAACTCGAAGCGTACTTGTCAAAGAAATGTCTTTAACCATGGCATTGTAATTTGTTCCATCTCTAGGTGGAGCGTACTCAAGAATCGGAGCGGCCTGATTCCATGGTCAGTGAAACAAGCAGCGTGCGAGATTCTGTCGGTTCTTTCAAGGAATGGGAAGACTACAATTCTGCCCTGCAAGATGTCTTAAACTGGCTGTCACAGGCAGAAAGGACTTTGGAATCACAGGAAAACATTTCTGATGATGTTGATGCTGTGAAAAAGCAGTTTCATGAACATGAGGTAAATAGATATCGTAATATTTTAAGCTTGTTTATACGTGTATTTATTAGTCGGGCTATTCTGATGCCGGTATTTCATTCGGTGACGCAAGCAGAGTGGGGAATTAATTTCGATTTCTCCAAGAATTCGCTGACGTATTTGGTTAGATTAGGAGTTTTTCATTTCGGGGAGTTTAAGACACTGGTGAATCTGTAGGGGAAAGACGATCCCCTGCTAATTAAATTCTTGACGGCATCAGTCAGAAGGCGGATTTCTTAGTACGATAAATTCAAGTTCCCTTTTCTCTTCTTGAACGAACTTTACTGAAATTCCAGTTGAGTTTCGAGTTCCTTGTTTCAAAAGAAAACGGAACTTAAAACATTGAAGACATCTGTGGATCGTGAACTGTTTTCTGAGCGGAAATCGAAAACGTTTTGTGAAAATTCAAGTTCCTACAGCACTGGCAACCTCGTTCTCAGAGCGTTTTTTCTCCTTAGTCCCTGAAACGGGCGCGGAAAGAACAAGGAATCTGGAGGCGATTCTAAGTACAGTATCTCAATATATAATCTGCCCTCAAATAAGACTGATGAACGAGGCGCGGTGGCCTCGCGGTGCGCCCGTCTCCGGATCGAGCACTTCGGGTTCGAGCCCTGGCCGGGAACATTGTGTTGTGTTCTTGGGCAAGACACTTTACTCTCACAATGCCTCTTTCCACCCAGGTGTATAAATGGGTACCGGCGAACTTAATGCTGGGGTACCCTGCGATGGACTAGCATTCCATCCAGGGTGGGGGGGGGGGGGGAGGGGAGAGTAGAAATATTCCTAGTCGCTTCATGCTACAGAAACCGGGATAAGCCTGATGGCCTTATGATGGGCCACTTGGCTTGTAAGCAGACTTTACCTTTACCCTCAAATGTGAACCCAAGTAAGCTTACACACACTGACCATTGCATTTTATTCGGTTCCAGGACTTCATGATGGAGCTGACCTCCCATCAGTCGGACGTGGGAGCAGTGCTGGAGTTTGGTAACCAGTTGATAAGCGAAGGGCTTGTGAATGAGAAGGAAGAAAACGAGATTCGAGAACAAATGATCTCGCTGAACGATCGATGGGAAGCCTTGAGAATGGCGGCTATGGACAGGCAGACCAAGTATGTAACGAAATGGCGAAGGTTTAGAAATTTGGTTTTGTGATAAAAATAACATAACAATAAATATGTTAATTGACCACTCCCCCCCAATGAAGCTTTTCAGGGCCAATGGAGACAGATGGTGAAACAAATAATGCAAATGAATACAAGATGATTAAAAATTCCAACTGGCCGGAGGCAGACCAGTTGGTTATTTACAAACGTGGCTGAAGAGTTGAACTCGGGGCTACCGAGAAACAACCCCAGGTTAATTGTCAGAGCGGGACTTGGTCGCGCGACCTCCGGATTTCAAAGCCGGTGCCCCAACCACTCGGCCACGCTGCCTCCACGCTGTGATCTGGAGCTACAAGACAAAATTTAAGAAAATTTAGTTCTTCCTCAAAAGGTTTGCCTAAAATCTTGAGCAGGGGTCAAACGGTGCGCAGTTTTTGAAGCCATAAGGAAGTGGCAACGCCTGCCACGTTGCGAGTATTCAGTAATGTTGCAGACAGTGAAATCATGTTGTCAATGTTGTACGCATTGAATGCAACACTCCGCGTTTTTATAAGTCCACAACATTGCACCGTATTCTTTGGTTTAGTCCTGTCATTACCCTGATGTTGTAAACAATTCTGAGAATACATGATTTCAAGAATTTGTTTATTGCCACCGCGGCCCTTTCTTTCACAACCCTGTGTACTTTACACCTTCCGCACAGGAAAAACAAAAGAGTCTCTTAATCTCGTATTGGCACCTATGGTCTTCGCCACACACTAAAACGACTTCTACTGTCCGATCTTCATGTGCGTTTCTCTTTGAAAATTAAATGATATGATTTGCTTTCTCAGACTTCACGTGCAGTTAATGGATCTCCAACAGAAGCAAATTAACGCTCTAGCTGAGTGGCTGACAGTGGCAGAGCAGAGAATCAACAGCTCTGAACCAATTGGATCTGATCTTGACACTGTAAAGCGTCAAGTGGAAAACCACAAGGTTTGAAATTTGATTCCCCTGTCAATATTGTATGCGCCAGTTGTAATTTGTGCTTGTTTGTGGTTGTTCGCGAATTATAGTATTTTCGCAGTCCCTCCTTAGGTGTGTAGTGTGTCAGATAATGTAATTTAAAGCTAACAATCTTTTAAAGTTCAAAGTAGTCAAGAGTTCTCTGCTTCTACCCTCCCCCCCGTTCACACTCTCCTCAGTACCTGATTCCCCCCAGATTATAGGGTGGTCACTCCCCCCATTCTTATCCGAATTAATTTACAGTAAATTTTTCTTACAGACCTCGTAGTAAATGAGGCAACCAGAAGATCGACCAAGCTTAAACAAAGCAGTTTTTGTCAATAAGGCTCAATACGCATGACGATCTTACGTCCACTTTTGTCCGAATAGTTTTCTGCTAACCCATTTAACAACGTAAATAATCGCTTTCCTCCCTTCTTATAGTTCGAGGGTTCACGAGCGCCTTTGTACGGTAAACTTATTAAGCTGGGATTGTTGAAGCCGTTTGTTGTGTTGCAATGTTGAATTGGTTTCAGTTATGTTTATGCTTTAATCGTGATTCATGTTGTTGCGTGACAGTTTTTCCAGGAAGACCTTGAGAAGCAGCAGCAACAAGTGAACTCGCTTACGCATATGGTTGTTGTAGTTGACGATAGCAGCAATGAGAGCGCCACCGCTGACCTGGAGGAACAGCTAGCGGTTCTTGGAGAACGCTGGTCGAATGTGTGCAAGTGGACAGAGCAGAGGTGAGAGCAAAAATGCAGGTCTGCTTCATAGTTTTCACAGAGGGTGAAGATTTGTTTTGTTTTCTGACACCGTAGATGGACCATGCTTCAGGACGTGCTGAAAAGCTGGCAAGAATACAGGGATGAAGAAAGAAGACTGTCAAAATGGCTGTCGGAAAAAGAATCACAGATTGAAGATATGAAACACATTGATTTGGGTGATGGTGAAGTGGTCAAGAAAGCTCTCAAAATGTTCACGGTAAGAGTTCTGTAGCATACTTTGCGAAGCCTTTGATTTTGTTGTGCAATTTTATTCCTCTCTTTCTCTCCCATGCTGCTTGCTCGTAAATCCAATTTCAAATGTTCAATTGTTGTTGTTTATAGTGGACAATGCGCTTAGTACATTTAGCTAGTTCACAGGCATGCCACTTAAACTGGAAGAAACAAATATCTCAATTAAACATAATAGGCTTAAAAATCCCAACTGGCGGGAGGCAAAGCAGTTGGCTATTTACAAGGATGACCGAGGAGTTGAACTAGGGTCTACGGAGAAACACCTCCAGCTTAGTGGTCAGAGCCGGACTTAAACCCACGACCTCCGGATTTCAAGTCCGTCGCCCTAACCACTCGGCTACGTCGCCTCCTGAAGTTTTGTATCTCTGACCTTTTAAATATTACAAAACAATATATTTTTTACAATTTTTCGTTCACAGAACATGGAACAAGAAATGGAAGCTCAGCAAGCTACATTTGGAACTTTCAATCTCGCTGCCGAGAAGGTCGCTGAGAATCTGGAGGAGAATTCTCCCGGAGTGACTGACATTCAAGAGAAAATGGAGGAGTTTAACGACAGATGGAACAAAATAACCACGGAAGTCTCCAGCCGAATAGCCTTGGTAAGGGTTAACAGTGGAACCAATCGTATAGGGCTGCAAAAAGTTTTGTTTTGATTCTTCAGAAGTTTTTGCTGGTTTTCCATTTTTTTTTCTTTTTAATTTCTCTGCCTTCAAATCCATGCTAACTTGGTTTCTGATTAGTCATCCATTGGAAACGCCACGTCAATTACGCGCGCTTTAGTGGCTTCCTTTTTAATGTTTCCTAAAAGCGCTACTGACTTTTTCGCTCAAAAGGAGTTCTCAAAAGACATTTTTTATTTCGAAATTTGTTACAGATACGATTAATTAGTAATTGGTCATCGTGTTGTACAACTCAGGGAGTAATCGTGCTCGTAATTTCAAATCGACCTCGCGCGATTTTGAAATTACTCACGCGATTACTCCCTGAATTGTATTCCACCCGGTCCAGTCCTCCGTAAAAAAAAAAAAAGATGGCGACTGGTACATTTACCCATAGTTCTTAGCGCACGAAAACCTTAACAACGTTCATAAAAACGTACAGAAGAGCTATAAAATCTTCAAACCTAGCATACACAATGTCCTTAATACAAGGACAAATATTGTAAAAATGTGGCTTGTTTCTTTGTGCCTTATGGGCTGTGTTACATTCGCAAGGTATTGTGGTAAAATGTACAGCCGCCATCTTTTTTCCTACGGTGGATTACTATTACACGTCAACAGTATATTAAAGTGAGTTTTTGTTTTCAGTTGGAAGGTATGGAGTTAAAGCTGCAGCATTTTCACAGTGACTTAGCTGATAAGACCCAGTGGATGAGTGACACAGAAACTCTGCTCAAGTCTCCCGCGTTCAATCTGGATGACGAGAACATTACCAGCGATAAAGTGGCTCAGCAGAACGAACTTGTCGAGGTAACATTTCAGTTTTGTAGAATTTTATGACGAGAATCACTGAAGGAACGAACGAACGAGCTAACGAAAGAATATGATAAATAAATCATTAGATGACCTGATAGTGTTTGAACAATCGAAAGCGGGTTTGTGGGTAGTTGTAGGCGAGGAGAGGAAAATGATATTTTATTAATTTTTGCTGCTGTAAATTCTGACAGTTGTCTTATATTTAAGTAGAAAATTTAATGTAGTGCGTCGAGTCGGTTCTCCAGTGTTGCTCGTGGAGTAAACCTAACTACAATCAGTATTTTTATTTAGCAGTGTAGTATTACAGTACGTGAAGTAAGGGATGCTTGTTCAAATAAAAAAAAGGGTCAGTTAACAATCGTTATAAAAAAAAAAGAAAAAGAAAATTTAGCTGCCTCTTTCTGAGGAGGGACCTAGGAGTTTTAAGCTGGACGGATGCGAATGCTGTTTACCAACTATATGTGGTCACGTGCTATTTAAGTCGACCGCTGCTCAGGTAGTTTTCGATCGGATCGCAGGCTCAAGCCAGGTTCACTTAATGTAATCAGGAGCTCCGCTTTAAGGCTTGGCTGAATCTATGTATCAGTGAAATTAACGAACGTTTGCCGTTAAATTTTGTTAACTGTCACATTGTATTGGCTTCCGAGTTTGACAGTAATATCTTTCCTTCCCCCTCCCCTCAGTCACTGGACAACGCAAGAAGACAGCGCAAACCAAGCGTGACGGCCGTGCAGAAGAAAGGAGAAGAGTTGATCGAGCACTGCCGTAACCAAGGCAACATACCAGTGTCTCTTGAACAGTCGCTTAGCAACTTCTCAGACCGCTGGAATTCCGTCGGAAGCTTGATAGACGACCGCAGACATAAAGCACAGCTGGCGCGTCGAAGGCGGGATGTACAGGACTTGATGGTGACATTGGAAGCGGTGTTAAAGGACGTGGAGAGAGTCACGACCAAGTTTAGCGCAGAGGTGCCTGAGAACGAGTACGAAATGAAGTCACAACTGGAGTTATGCAAGGTGAGTTAAGGTCACACCTCCCGACTAAAACATGAGGATTGTGAATTGTATCAATTTTGAGGGAATTAGATTGTTGGAATGAAGCGTCTTGATTTTATGTTCCTTAATCTTTCAATAGACCCTTTTCGTAAATGGCTTCTAATGGTAAATTCTCTTGTAAGTATTAAAATTAGCCTTACTAACCTCGTTTTTAAGTTGATAATTCAAAAGAATTTCTACTCTCACCTGAAGTTAGGGAGGCTAGTTCAAATGCATGCAAAAGAATTTTAAATTGGCAGCCATTTATGTAAAGGGTGACGGTCTTATGTGCTCTGCCATCAAGTCGTCTTTAAGATGTAGTATTTTAAGCCATTTGCTCGATTCGTATATACATCTTTCTGTTAAGGCACTAAGAAAATTCGAGTGTATTAAGACATTTTGGAATTGACGCGCCCCATCTCTAGATTTCTTTAACACTACGAATTTACAGTATTTCCTGAAAATCGAAAATCTCACTAAGTATCAATTAACCAAGGTAGAAAACACCAAAATAGTGATAATCAACCAAAACGAAACGTGACAGGTTAAGGGATGAACCTGAAAAGACAAGGCAACCCTTTTAATGGCCCAGTTGCAACTGATCTCTAAGGAGATATTCTCTCTACTAGAACCATAAGAATATACCGCGATTAGTAAGGAGAATTTCAGAGTTGACATTGTGAAAATCGTTTCCACTGAAGGTGAAACTCGAGGAAATGAGCACCAACGAGGTGTCCCTAATCAAGGTTCGAGAATTGTCACGCAACCTGAGTAAGGAAGACAGGCACACCCCACACCTCCAGTCAGGGGTGAAGCGCCTTGACGACCGCTGGTCAAAAGCGCAGACGACCTTGGAAAACAGGCAGAAACAGCTTACGGCCGCGCTGGAGTCTGGGCCACCTAAACAGTTTCTTAGCACGATGGACGCCGTTCTACTCAAGATTAAAAACATGGAGTCACAACTTGGCTCGGAGTTTCTCATCACTGACACAGCCTCACTTGAAGAACAGCTACAGAAGTACAAGGTTGGCATGCACGAAATCTTATTTTTTTATGCTACCTTCTAGCACGTTAAACAACATGATGTTATGAGCGCAAAGATTGGTTAGACAGAAAAGTCCTTATTATGGCCGTTTGACGTTTGCGAAGCAAGCGTTTGACGTTTATGAGAAAAGGTTTTGCCCAAAATATTAACGGAATGCAGTGATCTCTAGGAAAGAGATTCAATTTGCGCCACCACCAAACTTCAGCCTTGTGTTTACAAGTGCGTCAACAGTGTTAATCCATTTCCATCTTGTCCGTCGTTAGTCAGGCCCCATCCACACTACACCAGAAAAATTTGAAAACAGTGATTTCACTCTGAAAACGCATCAGATATTTTCCGTTCGCGCTACGCCGGAGAAATTTGAAAACGCAACAATCACCGGTCATTTTGGATTAGTGTTTGAGGAAATTCGCATGGTTACTGTAATGGCATCGTTTTCGAAAAGCTCCGCTTTCAAAATGTTTTCTGTCCACACTAAAACGCAAAGCCGGCGTTTTCAAATTGCTCCGGTTTGAAGAGCGTTTTTTCGAGAAGCTCCGTTTTCGTGACGGATTAGTGTGGACGGGAGGCCTAACCGTGGAAATAAAGCTGCGTTTTCAAATTCCTCGGGCGTAGTGTGAACGGGGCTTCATCCTTTCTTGCTAATGGTTTTGCTGTCTTTTATCAAGTACCCTAGTGCTGTTCTTGCAAAGTCTGACCATTGTCCTTGAGATTTCCTGTAATCTAGGGACGCTATCACGCACGACATAACGAGCGTTCGTGTTTCTCTTTAACAGCAACTACAGTCGAACATGACAGAACAGCAGCGGAACATGGATTATCTGAACAGCACTGGGGACAAGTTTGTTAAATCCCTACCAAGACAGAGATCAGAACAGCTGAGATCTAAACTCTCCGACCTGAATGATAAATGGAGGGACATAAATCTCCATGCGGAGAAGCGACAGAATCAAGTAAGAAACTTATGAAGCTTTTTGCACGTTAAAATAGATCATGTGACTGTTGCACCTTTTCACTTTCGCTTTCACTGCAAGTTACATTGTCCTGATGTTGATAGCCTGCGAGCATGATTTCGCGTTTTGGGCCTAGGAGGCAAAAGAGACGCGCGAGTCTAGTTTTTAAAAGCCCCCGCGCCCTCCCCTCCACCACGTCGCTCGTTCCGCAACGTACGTTGTTCGTAACCTTGCTCGCACGCCAAAGCGAAAAGCCAGATAGCAGCGCTTGAGTGTGCTCGACACCGGTTTGAGCGGTCTAAGTTCAAGCCCTGCCCAGGGTCATCGTGTTGTGTTTTTTGGAAGACATGTTACTCTCAGTGCCTCTCTCCACTCAGGCGTGCAAAAAGATACCGGCAAACTGTTAGGAAACCCTGATTGAATGCGATGGGTTCCTGAGAAGGACTAGTAGCCCGTCCAGGGGTCGGGGGAGTAGAAATACTCCTACACCCGTAGTAGTTTCGTCCTACAGGAGCAGTAGTTGTTCGCCAGCAGTTGCGGGCCACTAGCCTTAGTCTTTTTGCAATATACCAGCGTAGAATGATGTTTTGGGTAGTTTGTGACTGTTTATTTTTTTCATGTCAGGTCTCGAAGGCCGTAAATCAAACTCGTCAGTTTACTGAAGAGATCCGAGGGTTGTTCAAATGGATGACAGATGCAAGTGCTTTCCTCAAAGATCAGGAGCCAGCCTCTGGAGATCCGGAAACACTAGAAGCTCAATTGGATCAGAGTGAGGTCAGTTCATTCACGTACGTAAATCTCTAGAACAACTAAAGTGGCAAGACTCTTCATGTTGTGTAGTGGGGAAAAATGCAGTTGACAAAACGCGAAGTTTGCAGTAGTGCAAAAACCAGAAGCCTTAATTTATGTTTTTACACCGCTGGTTTCAATACTGATCTGCGAACAGACTAAATTTTCCGTGTCCCTTTCTTGCATTTTGGCAAATTATTTTAAACTGCAAATTTTCAAGTCAATAAATAAACCTCACATGCCTTGTTTAACTGAGCAGTTTTCGAACGTGTTTACGCGTTGTCTTGAATTGGTTATAAGCACGTATATCGTGGTTGGTTTCAAAATCATTTATAAAACAGGTAGCTCTACAAATTTGGATATTATAGGTTTGTATTTCTTTCTTCCTGTGAAGTCCTGAACGTTTTCGTGAAAGTTTGAAAGAACTCGAAAAATCTGTTAAATTTCACACCTTATAGTTGTCCACTCTTATTATTGTCAGGCCCTTCAAGGAGACGTAACCAAGCTTCAACGCAAGCTTGATTCATTGAATGAGACCGGTACATATATGATCAGCAAGGCGGCACCAGTTTTTGCAGGAAAACTGAAGGACGAGCTGGAAGAGTTGAACGGGCGTTGGGACGAGCTTGTTCGGGTAGCTTTGAGAGTGAAAGATAATTTGGTAGCTTCCCTGGAGAAATACCAGAAACTGACACACGACATGAAAGAGATTAGTCACTGGATCATGCAGGTAGAAAGGTCAATTGCTGATGATGAGGGTGACATAACGAGTGGAGGAATGACCAAGGAGAAGACGGAACAGTACAAGGTAGAGTTGCGTGACAGGGTGGAATTGCGTGACATGTTAACTTGACGCGACAGTTTCACCTGACACGACAAGTTGACGTGGCTTAACGTGTTGTTCTGTGGACGGAATAATTTTTAACTTTGCCCCTTTTGGTTTGATATGGTTGAGTACTATTTGCTTATGTGGTGGAATTATCGATTGCAGATTGCGAGAATGCAGAGAATGAAGAATCGTATTTTCTCTATCACGATGAATTTCCATTTCGTTAGTAGTGATACTTTGCCTTCAGTTTTAAACTTATTTAACGTTCCCCACGAAAAGGTACAAGTAAATATTCTCTGTCCATTCCTTGCAGGAGCTCCAACAGGATATCTCTAAACGCGCCCCAGTCGTGGTGCGAATCAACACAACTGCCAATCAAATGATTGACAACACAAAACAGGGAAGCCCCGCCCTCTTGAAGGAAAACCTGAAAAAGTTGAACGGAGACTGGAACCGACTGAAGACCAAGGTTGCACAGCGGCAACATGAGTTCAAGCAGACGCAGTTAGAGCTGGAGCAGTTTCACGTGTTGACGGAGCGGGATTACAAGCAGATGGGCGACATCGATCGTGTAGTGGAGAAGAGCTATTACGTGCTTGAGGGAACTGAGGCCGAACTGGACGATGCTTTAAGGGTATGAAAACAATATGGATTATCAACTGTATGGGGAGTAGAGATGGCGTAGTGGTGAGACCGCTCCCCTCCCACTGCTGTGGCCCGGGTTTCATTCCGGCCCGGTGCCATATGTAGGTTGAGTTTGTTGTTGGTTCTCGCCTTTCATCGAGGGTTTTCCTCCGGGTTCTCCGGTTTCCCTCCCTCCACAAAAACCAACATCTCCAAATTCCAATTCGACCAGGATAGAGGACCCGAATGAAAACCAGCTAAGGCTGATGTGGCTTCCTCCCTAAATATTGTAATTTATTCCTTTATTTAATTTATTAACGGAATGGAAACCAAGTAGAGGGTTTGTGCAGAGACACGCTGGAAGTCTTCTCATTGGTTTACCAGGCCTGGAAAACTGTGAGAAAAATAAACTTAATTTCTGCGAAAGGTCTGGACTTTGATCAAGTGGTATCAAATTGCCTTGGACGTAAACGAATTACTAGAATTATTAGAATTTCTAGTGTTAAGTATTCATACTACTGGATCCTGACACTCTGGTTGTGTGATTGTAACGTAACACTTTTGTCTTGATTTTAGAATCTAAACCGTCACGTGGCAGCCATTAAAGAAAGCGGCCCTGGCTCGGTTCCAGATCTCGCCAGGCAGCTGATGAGCAAGAGAATCGCTGTATCGATAATCAGGAAAGACCTAGATGATTATGAGGTGAAGATCATGCAAATCACCTCAAATATGACTAATA
Organism: Orbicella franksi; assembly: GCF_964199315.1. Lineage (NCBI taxonomy): Eukaryota > Metazoa > Cnidaria > Anthozoa > Scleractinia > Merulinidae > Orbicella > Orbicella franksi. Next base: position 6,732,970 of record NC_138147.1, on the reverse strand, counting down.
TGATAAGATAAATGGTTTTGCGCGAAAGTTATTATTCAATTCTTACAGTACTGAAGCTCACTCAAAATGCCTTCAGTATTGCTGTGTTCACCTCTAAACTAAGGTCTCTTTCTTGGTGTAAGTATATTTTCTCTTCGTGCGCTTTTTTCGCTTTACTTGGTCTTCCTTTGCTTTTGCGCATTTGCGGGTTTAGCTTTACGTAACTACTTTTTATCCTAAGTTATTATCATTTTGTGTGCCGATGACAGCATTTTTATTCTTTTGTTAATTCTTGGGTATCTTTAAGGTAGTCTATTACATAAGCCTTATTGGCTTCCCTGCGCTTCCTTGCCTTATACGTTGATATTTTGTAAATATATCAAATGACAAAAAAACAAAACAAACAAACAAATAAACAAAAAAGCTGCAGCGCCCTTGGATGCCAAAAGCTTCCTCGCGCGCTTTTTGTAGACATTTGACCAAAGGGAGCATGGAAGGTGTATTTCCGGCGAAATTCACTGTACTATTATAGTGCGTAATCAACCATAGTATGTGATGAATTTAGCTGGAAATGCGGTCGAATAAGACTCCTTGCTCCCTATGATTGGTCAAGCGCCCGAACACTTCTTTGTAGTCTTGAGTCAGGCATGTTATAAATCGTTCTGCGTCGCTGATTTTGTTGTCCTTGTTTATCACTTTCAGGATCGTTGGTCTGATGTTCGTGGTAAAGTCGATAAAACTCGTCAAGTTCTTGAAGGCGAAATACAGCGGCGACAGCAGATGAGGAAAGACCTGGAGACGATTCGAATGTGGGTGATCAAGATTGAAGTGCTCATCAATTCTAAATTGACCAAACACGAGGAGATGGACGAGAGAGAAATTAAGGTGTGTTTTAAAGGTCCTAGTCAGCCACACCTTTGTTTTTGTTTAGTTGCGAGAGTTAGGCTTTTATATAGAATGTCCAAATGAAGGAACTAACTGTGAAACTACGAAAGATAATTAAACATACATTCAGATACACAACTTGCTGTAAAGCAATAAGATTTCGCTTCACCGTGCAATATCAATAATTTCGATGGCATCGAAAATGGCGGAGGCTGACTAGGGTTTAACGAAGAAAAGAAAAAAAACGAAGAGACAAACAACAACAACAACAACAACAACAACAAAAACAACTTTATATCAAGAAACGTTAAAAAAACGAACAAAACAAAATAGCAACAAAAACAAAGCAACATATCTTTCGTCCTTCATTACAAACCACATATTTTATTTGTCAGCAAATGTCCATTATAATTAACTCTCTATGTCCTACAACAACAGGCTTTAGAAGAGGAATTTTCTCTGAATCAATCGCTATTGAACTCAGTCGAATCCACGTGCAACGAACTGAGCAATACTCCCAAAGGCTCGGTGTACCTCAAGTTGATTAAAGAACTGGAGCAACTCCGAACAAAGTGGGTTGCAATCCACACCAAGTTTAGAGAAGTCAAAGAACAGCCCGGCAAGAAACTAGAGGCAGAGTTTGATACGCTTCACGGACAGACATTAACTGATTTGGACAAGATTCAGCGCGGCGTCAAAAAGCTGAAGTTGGAGTCCGCTGAGCCGAGGAATATTAAGAGTCTCCTGGATAAATGTGTGGTAAGCGTAATCATTGTTCGTTCAATTTCTTCATTAACATAAAATAATTAAAATAAATAACTTTACTTAAGTGTCAAATGTATTTCGCACTGGTGTGCTGATTGGGAACACTATAAATAAATAAACAAATCTTTCAAATTGAACATAAACTTTTCAGAATCCCAACTGGTCGCAGGCTGACAAGTTGGTTATTTACCCAACGCGGTCGAGGAGTTGAACTCGTGACTACTAAAAACAAATCCAGATGGCGGTAGAATGGAAGATTTGAACCAGGGACCTCCAGATTTCGAAAAAAAAAAAGATCTAAAAAACGAAACAAAACGTCAATAGCCACTAGGAAACTTTCTATTGGAAAATACTTTTGAGTATCCGAAACAGGTTCCTTGATGAATTAACAAGCTCGCTCTTGGGATGTGGTTCCATCAACGTGTCATACAATGATTGATTAGTTCGCATAGCAACTCAACTGACCGCAGAGACGATAGCTGCGGGCTCAGTTGGATAAGACGGGATTGAGGATGTCAAAGTTTAATTACTATGCCGTATAAAATTGCCTCGTTGAGGAGAGGTGAAATGAAGGAAAAAACGCTATACATCTTCGTTTTAGCTGTGTTCGAATTCGAAAGTCTGTATTACGTATTCAATTCAGTTCTCGCTTGCTTTCCTCCATTGGAAGTCTTTGTTTTGTCTATAGTGTTGAATCGTAAGCACTTGAGTTTTAATCTTATTGGACGCGTTCCTTTTGGGTGATCCGGATCAGAATCAGTGATCAAAGATCACTTGGATCATGGTGCATCAAAGGAGCCGATGAATCCGTGACCAGAGTGGATTCATTGGCCTCTTTGATGCACCATGATCTGAGTGATCTTGGATCACTGATCCTTATCCAGATCACCCCAAGGGAAGGCACCCTTTGTTGCTCTGCGGTAGACTTGTGGTTTGGGATAGTTTTTAAAATATGATAAAGAATTACATGTAGCAGGGCTAGATAATCCTGCAGACAGCTGTGGGCGAGAAGTTTGATCATCAGGTGATTGGTTTTTGTTATTAATAATTTAGTACTTTTAGCTACCATCTCAGCGGCGAGAACTTGTAGTCGCGGAAACTTTCTTTTTTTCGCATTCCTAGTCAATCATTTGATAACTTTTCAAACATGCGGTGTCAGGTCACTTTCTAGCTCTGCTATCAGCCAGTTTGTTTCGGAAGATTTTATAACGCTGTCATTGATGAAGGATTATTTTCTGGAATCTTCCTTTTGAAGGAAAGATCGTGGATGATAACTCATCTTTTTGTGAACACAAGAGCATGATTTAAATGAATAATTCGGGATTTAAAACAGCGCTCTTAAACACAGACATAAATCAGTTTTTTTCTAAAATTTGTATCACGTCTATGTTTGAGGTAATTTTGAAATGCGTTATTTCAATGTGTAATCAGCATTAAATACTCACAGACTCGTTCAGAAGTAAAATAAATCGTGCAGCTTTTCAAAACATAAAACTTTTTTTTTACATTATTGCAAAAGAAAATTATTTAACCAAGGGGACGGGCTTCATTACTATCCATATTGAAAAATTACTGAATTCTTTGAGAGACTCAACCTCACGCAGATTTTTAAATGCGAACGCAAGATCTAGAGATAACGTGAGGCCTTTGTCATCTTAATGAATTTGAGATAGAAAGTTTGAAGTTTAGTCTTGAAATGGCGCTTGTTTCCAATATTTTGTTGTTTGCGGGAATCGAACAAAATCTTGTTTACAGTTGTTGCATTCGGGTTTGTTTTCTCGGCAGAATCTGAATTCTATTTGTATTTTTAAACTTTGGCTCTTTTGTCGAAAATGCTAAACCGCAATAAAGTGTTAGAATTTCGTTCGAAAATTGAATAAACCTTGTGTCATTGAGCCGTCCTTGTTGCTTTGAATTACAATTACGATATTTTCAAAATTGTAAAAACAAATCTTACTGTAGTTTCAACAACCTATTTTTCAAGCGACCTCCTGTAGTGACTGTTTTGAGCCAGGATTTTCTTTTTCCGTCGACAAATTAAGTTTGTAGATTTGTGATGTAGATTGTTTTTCGCGATCAGTTTGCTGGAGGATGTTTTCGTCATTTCGCGACAAGTTGCGATCTGTTGCTGAGGTAATTTTGTTCGTTTTATTTTGTTACGCATGTTCTCTGTAGGTACTTTTTCCTCTCTGTAAGAAACCCAGAACGTTGCACGAAGAACTACGAAAATTAGTGTTATTTTTAAAGCCGGTCGTACGTTTACGTGTATGTTTTCACTTTCAAAAATACATGTAGGATAGCTCTTTCCTGGAATATTTGCCATCAGAAGCATCAGGAAAGCACTTTTACCGAAAACTTTTGAGGTTAAGGCAAGTCTTCCCGTATACTTGCCTCATTGGAATTTTTTGTCGTTTTCTAATAGCTAGATGAACTTTAAGTCACATTGTGCAAATTTTTACAACAAATTTGTTCAAAAGAGTGGAGATGCTGTTTTGGGCGAGTCTAGAAACGTTCAAATATAAACCATTAATATCTGGCTTAGCAACGGTGGCAAAGTGGAAAGTAGCACCTTTTACAGTTAAGGTTTTTAAGTTACGTTATTGCTGAAGTTTCTTATTGAAGCGCGGAAATTACCACAGAATTAAAAGCTATTAAAATTTCACTTAAGTTACCGGGCACATCAGTGGTCGACCGCAAAAATTGGTCTCGTAACGAGTGCTTTTGGTAGGGACCATTACCAGCCGAGACCTGGAAAGAATAGGCCTGGCGCGGTGTTTAGGGAAATACGCTTAACACGCATGTGGTTTCCTTGATTTATATGTGTGTATTTCCCGTTGAATGAAGTTACATTGAACAAGTGTTATTACAAGTCTTCCTGAGATCTTACGCGCGCGCGTCAAGGCACGCGTTCGTGATATCGCGCGGGTCATTAGAAGCTTCGTGGATTTGCGATGCGTTAGTGACGACTTAGTTGGACAGCGGGAATGGCGCAGCAGTGAGAGTGCTCGCCTCCCACCAATGTGGTACGGGGTCGATTCCTACCCGATGCCATATGTGGGTTGAGTTTGTTGTTGGTTCTCGCCTTGCTCCGAGAGGTTTTCGCCGGGTACTCCGGTTTTCCTCCTCTCCAAATTCCCATTCGATCAGGATCTGCATGAAAACTAGCCAAGGCTGATGTCACTTCCTCTCTGAATATTGTGATTCTTTTTAAAGGACCTCAGTCACGGTATTTTGAGTTACTTTGCCCACGTACAAAATTACCTTTAAATTGAAGGAAAGTTGAAAATAGTAGTTTACTAAAATAGAAAAACACCAAAGAGACAATAATAAACCATAAAGGAACAAGTATGGTTAAGGATGGAGAAGATTGACGCGGATTACAAACGACGAACTTGAAAAAAATTAGGCTAAACTTTTCAAGATGTTGTAATGGCTAAACGTTGACGTTACCGATGTAACGATGTGTCTCTCTCTCTTCAGACATACAAAGATGAATTGTCCACCATCAAAAACGACTTGGATCAAGTCAGGAAGCTTGGGTTCCAGATTATGGAGCGAGTTCCAGAAGAAAAGAGGACTGGAGTCGAAAGACGAGTCGAGGAAGTCGTTCACGAGCACAGGGAACTGGAGAAGAAAGTGCGGACAAAGGAGGAGGTAAGTGCATGCGCAGTAAGCACAACTGGCTTACGAGCTGACAAAGGCTCTCCTCTAGAGGCAAATCATTGTTTTCGTGTAGGGTGAAAAATTAGCGAAAATGTACTGCTGTTGTCTGAGTGACCGCGTGTGAGAAAATGTATATACGATGTAAATGCGTTAAAGCCTTTAAGAGAAAAGCTCGTATGCACAGGAAAACAAGGCAAAACTGAGATTATATACTTTCACTGATCTCTATATATCATTTAGGTTCTACATACAAGGAAAGTACCAATTTCACTTTTCAGTGTCAAATTCTTGCTTTTCAAGAAAAACCATGCTTAGAAATTTTTCATACATTGTCAATCTATCAGAACAAAGAAGTCAATTCTGAGGTATCTTGTTTATCTTGGTCCAACACCAGTTTCTCAAAATTAATATTTCAAGGAGTTTAAAGTATTTAGCAATGAGGTTAGGTACTCCAAGCTAGCAACTAAACGAGTTAAACTTCTGAAAAACTGAATGTTAAGGTTTTTTTTTTACATTGCCCTTTAGAGAAGTCTCCGGCCTCGTTGAATTACTTGAAGTTGTAGGATTTGAACTCGCGATCTTTTGATTTCAATTCCGCCCACACTCTTCGTTCATGGCAGCTCTTCACAATAATCCACTCGAAAACAGAAACAATAATTTCCTTTCCCGGTGGGATTAACAAGAATAAAGCTCTTTGAAATATTACGCCAGCTGTGCTGCCCATCCACGTGGGAGATCTTGCTATACTTAGCTCTTACGCTGACGCACAAGGGTTAAAGTTAAAAAACAAATTTGGAATCTAATATGTCCTCTACTCTTTACTGATTGCTTTTTGTGTGGTTTCACATGGCTTGGTTTTCATGGGAATTTTCTGGTAATTTGTTAGTATATTTAGGGAAAATCCAGTCTTGTTGCAGGACAAAGGTTGATGAAATCGTTTTCGAGCGATTTAGTTTCTTTAATTTCTGTGCATTGATTGTTGTCAAAGTTTAGTTCCAAATAATTGAACGTTGACTGAAACAGGAATTTTGAGCTTTTATTCAGGTTAGTAGACTCGAAACGTTTTTTTTTTAAGCGACGAAAATCACAAGAAATTCATATAGTTGTTATTTGTCTCGATAAACATGGAAGCACAAAAGGGTGGATTTGATGGCTTGCAATGACCTGTAAACAATCTCACAAGTATGGTAATTTTGGCAGCTTGTTATAATGGCAGGATCGCGTGATTGCGTCGAACGAAATCCTGAATTCTAGCATATTTATTGAATGGGGATAGTCACCTCGCCGTGCCTTGAAAACAATTGTCTCTTCTTGTCTCACTGTCAAACTTGAGGACATCCGGGAAGATCCCCAACGTGTAATCTTAGTTTTCGTTGACCCTCTTTTTGTATTTCCGGGATATCAAGAGAAAATCTGAACAAAAACAACACAGTTCTCTTCAGTAACACTCGATTGCTTTTTGTGAATTCATTGTTTTATCCTTTTGATAACTATGAATTTTGATCTGAAATTGATATTTCTGCTCTGATTTTTCCAAGGTTTTGTGAAAGTGGTCGATAAAATTCGTATTTTTTTGGTTAGTGTTTATTTTACCCTGCTGTGATTTTGTTCCTTAACTCTTTTAAGCCCAAGATTGAACCATCAATTCTCTCCCCTTATCTCTACACATTTCTTGTGGTCTTAGATATGAGAATTTATTTGTACTGATTGCAATCACCTGTCTGCTTCACTAAACATGGATAAATATTACAAAGAGAAATGATATGTCTGATCGCACTTGAGGAGTCAAGAGTTTAATTCATGAGAAGTTGAAGCGATTTCAGTGTTGTTTCATAAATTTCACAAACTTACTTGACAATGTTTCTTACAGGTAATCTGGCGATATTTCAATGGTTTATCTTTCTGGGTAAATTTCTCTTCTGACCAAGTTATTCTTAACAAGCAGATGAATAACAATTTGGTCGATTTTTTTTTTTGTACACAGCTTTCATTATTGGCTGGTCAAGGCATGAATTAATTGCTATACAGCAGGATTCAAAAGTGACCTTTTTTTGTTTAACCTAATACTTGCTGTTTCACGTCGACTTAGCAATCATTAAGCCATAAACAAAACCTGCATTTTATTCTTTCATTGGGTTTCGTTCCGTCGGCCCTCCCAGATCTTGCACAGATAAGCTGCGACATCTGTTGTGATTCTCGTTGGATTTATTATTCCAGCGGCGTTGCTGCAGTGTTTTGATTGCAGTCAAAATTATCGCTTCGGTTATTCCGCCTGATTTTGAAATGACTTAAGTACAACTCCGTGGTAATTTGGAAATTTTTTCCGAGGAATGCGATATCCGACAGAATCGAAAGGTAACCGATTAGTTCATTCTTTATAGTGACTTGAATTGACGGTAAATCTTTAAACTTTAATACGTATTTTTACGTTTTGGATTGCGAGCTTGAAGAATTGTAATTCTAACAACTTACATTGGGAAAGAATTTGAAAGCCGTGTTCTTGAGTTTTTGTTTTGCAGTGGCAGCTTTTACAAACGTTTTCGTCGTCGCTGTGAAATGAAAACTTGTGCCAAATTATTTTGTGACTTAATATTTATTTCTCAGTGTTAGTTGTGGTCGTAGGTGCGGCCAGCAAAGATTTTCTTCGCTATCATGACTTTTTTTACATGGTATAATTTTGTATTTTTTCTGAAGAGTGATTTGTTTACAGAAATCCTACTGCATCAGTTCTGTAATGCTTTCCATCTATCAGTCATGTAGTTTTTCTATTGGAATTACCTCTCACTAGTTTCCTTGTTTCCTTATCCCACGTTCTAAGAACTGTAATGTTATGTAATTGTAAAAAAGGCATTCCTTTTGGAAGTTCAAAGTTGTTTTTTTGTTACTTTTGTTAGCTATTACGGGAGAAAGCTACGAAATTTTTGACCGCTTGAAAATTCTGGCTCAACACACTTGAGTTAGTGTGAATGTGATACACATTGAATATCAACATGTTTTGGTCAAGAAAGAGAATGCCTGTCTTTTAAGTCTAGCAGTCACACAATAAAGCAAAAACTCAATTGGATTCCTTGAAATCCGTTTTTTATCCTGTGTTTTTTTGTGGAAAGTATATTATTGTAAATTTTCAGGATGTCACATTATCATAAGCGACTTGTTGCAAATCTACAGTATTAATTTGAAGTGGATTAAGTGATTTTGTTGTTATTTATTTTAATTTCAAAGGGACCCGGTAGTAAACTTTTTGTGTGATATCAGCGACTGGAGTGTTTTGTCTTTGTCTTATCTTTTGATAAGGTGAAACATATCTAGGTTATTTCGGGTTATTCTTGATGGCGCTGTTAAAAATCTTTACCGAAAGTCACAACACTCATAAATCATGTGAGGGCGTGCGCGATGTTACGTACACAGGCTACGAAAATGTCTACCTATGTGAACTTGGCGGCAAAGTCACGCGATTGACCATCAAGTGGCGTGACACAACACATGCCAAGGATTATTTCTGTCACGAGATGAATATACTTCCTTCCAACCGCGAACGTGGCTGTGAGTTAGCTACTGCGCTCGCCAAAGGTTGCGTCTTGTGAAAACTTGTCTGGGTTGATTTGAAATAGAGCATTTCCAAATTCGATACAGTGACACTAAGCTGTTTGGTTTTTAGGCATTCCGTGAGGCTTTGCCGTTAGCTGAGCGACTCGAGAGCGATATGAGCAGCCTGGAGAACTGGCTGGAAGACAAGACAAGTGATGTTAAGAGGAGAGAGGAAGCAGGATTCCCAGAGGATGTGGACGCCGAGATCAAGTGGAACAAGGTTAGTTTGGCGCATGGTTTAATCTTGTGTATTTTGTGGCGTAGAGTTTCCCGTCGATCTAAAGCGCTAGCGTCACGTAATCCTATTGCTAAGGATGAGACGCATTTCGTGATTCGATAAACAACCGCAGGGAATTGAGACAGATCCGCTTCCGAAATGATCCGCAGTAAGGTTCTAAGAAGCCCACAGGAAGATACATTGAGTTTTTTCAACAAAGCGCGAGGATGGGATTTGCAGATTATCTCTCGTTTGAACTTGCTTGTAAGCAAATATAAACTGTTCCCGACCCTAGGCTGTGGTGTAACGACTGCGACATTTTGATCCATAATATTAATTCGTTCCTTTCTACCAATGCCCGTAGTTTTTCAGTGAAACAATTCGTGCTGACAGCCTCTAATCCAATATCACAGTGTTTACAAGAAATACTATAGAGATGCGTCCTAATCAAGGCTGTATTTTATCGTCACGAAACGAAGCGACTTTACTGAAGCTTTCACACTACTTGTGTGGAAAAAGCAAGAAGAGTATTTTTCTTTTACGAGAGGAAAAAAAAAATGCCTGAAGGTTTTATCTTGGTTTATGAATCTCCAAGCCGGCATGTTAGGTACTACAAGGTAGTGTATTGATCCGTCCAACCTAATTTGGGATCAAGGATGTCTGTTGTGTTAAATCTTCACCGTTAGGTCGTATAAATGTTTGATCGGAAAAATAGGACTGTTTTTTTCATCGATAATCTACACGCACCTGGTTTTACAGTGTGTTGGTGTGGCGTTTAAAAGCTCAGCTTGACTTTCATAGTTTGGACTCCGAGTCGTTACTCTTAATTTCCTATTGAAACGTGGATGTATTTTTTTTTTTCCACCAGGGACTTGTACAAGAGGTTACAGGAAAAATGTCAGATGTACAGCAGCTTACACAAGTTGGCCGAGAGTTAGTAGACTTGTCCGAAACAGGCCAACTGGAGAATTTAGAAGACAGGTTAACCCGTATCAACAATGCTTGGGAGGATTTGAGCTCGGCCGCGGAACAGAGGATGCTGACTTTGCCTAAGTACAAGGCAAAGCTTGCTGATTTCGAGAAGTCTGTGGATCAGATGAACCAATGGCTGGAAGATATGGAAAAAGAAACGAGCAAAGTTCACCCCAAAGAAGAGGAGGTTGATTTGGCCAAAAACAAAATTGATGTGAGTGTGTTTATTGGGATTTTAGACTTATCTCTCTAAGCTGCATGAGTGATAACATCTCATTTAAACCGACAATATAAGTTTGTGGTTGAGAAGACTGGCGACAAAAATACAGAACATTATCAGCCAGGGCTCATTGATTTGATATACCTCCAAATTCTCAGAACTTAAATGATCAAAAATGCATGACAATCGGTACCTTTTAGTTATTGATGGATAGTCTGAAATACTTGATGCCTTTTGTTCTCGTCTATGCATTTACGTCTACCCTAAGTACATTCGTGGTATTTAATTATGTAAGCGATATTGCTTTGGAACTTCAATCGATTCGTCTACACCATTTCTCGATTCTTTTTACTTGAGAAAAAAAAAGCGATTTGACTCGCTCTAACTGCAAATATTCTGGAAGTGTTCTGGAATGCGTTAGTATTTGAGGTCTCATCCAAGGGGAGTTTGCATTGATTTTAACATCTTTAGAAGCTCACTAGGTCTAGATACAGGATGGCAGCGACTCACATTGTGCCACGCAGTGTGTTAAGATATCTAGTCTAGAGCCTTTAATTCACCAACTTGTGATTACTCTTCAAGAATATAAAGTATAGAAAAGCTGAAGTGTTAAGTACTTAATATTCCTCACACCTTATTTATATCGGATCATATAAAAACTCTGGCTAATTAATTGAATACGCGAGGCTCAATACCATGCAGATATTGGCTTATATACTTGGCATGGTCATGAGATAGGTAGCTAATTTTGGCATTGTTTAAGTGAAGGTCAAAAGACAGACCTAGGCTAAAGGAAGTCATTCAATAATGGTCGCATTTTGCTAAACGTTAACCCAAAAATGATAGCAACGCATCAAGATTAGAAGTTAGGACGACAAAAGATGACGCGACGGAAAAGGATTACAATATTATCACAACTGATCATGTCGAAATTACTGCGCAATTTCACTTTAAATCTTGTTCTATATTTTCAGTTGGATAAGTTATTGTTTCGTTAATAGAGAGGATATTGTTTACCTCTTGGGATAATAATACTCTGTGCCAGAGCTTTCTTTACTTAGGCATGCTATTTGCAGTTTTTTGGTTGTCAGCCGAATGGGCGACACGAGTTCCTGGAGGGTCCCCATCCAAGTGTTACGCGCGCGCTTCACTGATGATCTCGCAAAACCGCTTTCCAGGCAAGACCGAAGTTGTGCCTAACTCCCATGTTTGACAAAAAAGAGCTTTTTTTGTGCAGGCGTAGGCATATTCATAGACATACTCTCTTTAAATTTGCAGACGATCCGAAAAGCAAAAATGTGCACTCTCTCCCCCATTCCCTTTTGAAAAAACGCGTTAGCTTACATGGGACGGTTCTGTTTTACGGTCTCTCCAGAGCGAGATCTGGGTACGAGTTTAGTCTCTCCCCAGTCCTTGTTTTTCATAGGAAAAATAGTAATAATTAATGATTCGATAATAATTAATACTTAAATAATAATTAGTAATTTAATAATTGTTGTAGCGCTATTAACATACACTGGTCAATAACGCTTTACAATTCATTAGAGACTAAGAGTCAGTTGGAGGTTAGGGACTTTTACCGAATGAGCACTCTGTTTATTTGCTTTCAGGAAATACAAGAGAGCATCAAAAACCGCGAGCCACAACTTAACCTGATCAGGAAACAGAGCGGTGAGTTCGTTCATCGTGGTCGTCAGATCATGGAGCCTTACAAGCGACTTCTTGACAGGCGCTGGGACGATCTCTCGGCGCGAATCGGTCAACTGGAGGAAGAATTAGAAGACACGAAAAAGAGAGCAAAGGAAGCGAGAGCTAAAGGAGGACGAGTGGAAACTGAGATTATCGTCACGGTCAGATAAAAAACCCCTGCCTCTTTATGTTTATAGACCCCGTCCATACTACGCTGGAGGAATTTGAAAACGCAGCTTTATTTCTACGGTTAGGCCTAACGTCCACACTAATCCATGACGAAAACGGAGCTTTTCGAAAATGCTCTTCAAACCGGAGGAATTTGAAAACGCCGGCGTTGCGTTTTAGTAGTGTGAACGATGGCGTCACGATAATCAGGTGATTTCCAGTCCCTGCTCGAGTTTTTTTTTTTTTTCAACCACAAAATCAAAAATGACCGGTGATTGACTACGTTTTCAAATTTCTATGGCGTAGTGTGGACAGGGCCTTGAGCTTGAACGGTGCGGTCGCATTTCGATGTTTCCGTTCTTGCATGCATAAACCGAATGCTTTTTGAGGGACATTTATGTTTGCAAAAACTTTTATTTGACTCACTCGGCGTTTTCCGTGTTTGCCATGCGCTTGTGCTGATTGGTCAGCGACGTCATTGACAGCAACGGTGATTGGCTGAAATATTTTCAGTGATGATACTCTAATGGTAATAATGGTAATCAAAAACCGCGTTATCAAAGATTAAGCTCTTTGTTCCCTTTTGTTCTGTGGAGGCGCGGTGACCCCATGGTTAGGACGCTCGACTCCGGATAGAGCGGTCCGGGTTCAAGGCTTGGCCATGGACAATGTGTTGTGTTCTTAGGCCTGACGCTTAACTCTCACAGTGCCTCTCCACCCAGGTATACAAATGGGTACCGGCGAATTTAATGCTGGGGTAACCCTGCGATGGACTAGCATCCCATCCAGGGGGGAAGAGGAAATACTCCTAGTCGCCTCATGCTACAGTAACCGAGATAAGCTCCGGCCTGCTGGGCCATTTGGCTCGTATGCAGAGTTAAACTTTTTACTTTACCTCCCTGTTGTTCTATTTCATGGATTTGTCATTTCTTTTTCAGGAACGCAAGACAGTTTCGTCAGCACCCGGAGGTTTAGTTGAAGAGGTTTTGAAAAGACAAGAAAGAACAGAAACCGACAGTGGACAACCCATCGTCGAGACCATCACAACACGCCGGACATACACAACAAGCACTACTCCAGACTCGGGTAAATACATGTCAAATTAGTTTTTAATGGTGATAATCTCGTGCATATGAAAAACTGTCTCGACATTATCATGTGTACTTCTTCGACAAAAGGTACCCTTCTACCACCTAGAATTCGTTCACATTTTCTACCATTAACTTATTTACTCATTATTTAACCTGAAAATATAACTTTTATTTTCGGCGTTAAGCTCAGTAGTTAAAAAGAGGAAAATCTATCACCAAACGCAAATTTGTTTTGTTAAAATCGATGATCAAATTCTCCTACATGTAACTATTACGAAACGAAATTTATGGAGACCCGTGGAGAGGATTTGTCTGTCGACACGCCACTGGGATAACTTGCGTGATGCATGAACAGGCTTGTCACAGGTCAGGAAATGGTCAGGGAATATTCTTCAAAGGTCAGGGAAAAGTCAGGGAATTTTATTTTGATTCAGGAAAAATGGACAATTTGAAGAAAAGTCAGGGAAAATTGCAGTAGTAACACCAATGATTTAATGCCATTGAAAGCTGGAAACTGAACATTCAGATGACTGTGATCTCAAAGATGTTTTTCCTTAACGAAGAAGGCCAGATTTTTTTTTTAATTATCAGTCTTACATGAATGGGGGCAAAGGACTGTTGTAAAATGAGGCTGGAGGCTGCTACTATATCTGAAATTTTGTATTTATTTGATTAGGGAAGTTATATTTAAAAGGGAAAACTCCGGAATTTTGAAAAGTTACGTCTGTGGCGGCCATGATGAAGTTATCGACTGACAGTGATGCATTATGTTTTGTTCAGGTCAGTATGTTGACGATGATTTCCAAAGACGTTTGGATCAGATCTTGTTGGATGTCAAAAGTCTTGAAGACCTCATCAATGATATCCAGTCCCCCAAGAAATCATCTGAGAATGAAGTGAACGAGAAAATCAAGGTACGTTGGATTTGTGCAATAATGAAGAAACAGACCTTTGCCTGAACAAACAAAATACTAAACAAAAAAATGGAAAAACGTCAGCTATTCAAATGCCTTTCCAACATTCCGAGTTGTTTATGGCGCTTATTAAAAAGAATAAATTTGTGGTATGTTGATTTTATGTTTAAAGAAAACTGGACTGGCCAATTAGAATTATTGACCAGATTCGAAGTTTAGTGACTTTTAAGTCTTAGCACGCTTCGCCGACCTACAGTTTTCTATCTGTTTCAGGCTGCAGAGGGTCAAATCGACAACCTTCAGCCACTTGTGGAACACCTGCTGAAAGAGAGCAAACTTCTTGCTAACAGGGAGGGGGCAAGAGGGGATCATATCCACCAGGCGTTGCTTGACTTGTCAAGTCGCTGGTTGAAGGCCTGTGACGAGGTAGAGAAGCAGAAGAAAGCTGTTCGTATCGTGCCCAACTGGTATCAGTTCAGGAGCAACATGGACGATATCGATGCGTGGCTCAAGAAGATGGAGCAAGACAAGGGGTTGGCGGTAGAGGTAGGGACTGGGTCTACTCTCGTACCCAGGCTGTATTCTGCTGTTTTTAAATTGCTCTTCAAATACACGTCAAGAGATTTGAATAAGAGTAATGTTAACGGGCTAGTAGGTCACTATCCTTAGCGATTTTTACATACGTATCGTCCTCATTTTGACCAGAAAACTAATGACAATTTAAAAGATTTTTTTCCGAAAAAACACATACACACGTACAAAAAATTGCAAACAAACATTTTGCCCTGCTGTGTTAGAAGTGCAATGGTTTAACTATTGCAGACACAATGAAAACAACCAGACACAGTACTGTGTCTCTGTATCAGTGATATCGCCGCTTTCCAATCACGCTTGTCTCAGACAGTAAAAGCGAAGCCTATGTGTCTAATGTTGGTGTGATAACGCTGCCGTAGATTGAATTCAAGAAATGCGTGTAAATAATTCCTTTAATCAGTCAGATACTTGCTCACAGTTCGTTTTTAACTCTCTTGTAGCCGGAAGAAATCGAGGAGCAGCAAGCAAAGTATGAGATGGTGTTCAAGAATATCGAGGAACTCGACAGACAGGGAGTTCAAATCCTGTCTCCGCGTGAGATTGAGCGGTTAAGAAAGCGGTTCAGGGACGTTCACACCAAGTTCACACAATATCAGAAACCTGCTGGGGATAGTAAGTGAAGCCGGCTGATAACGTAGTTTGTTTGTGTAGAAAGATTTGAGAAATCAGCGTAATGGTGTGTTACGAGATCTTTGCTGACTCTTCCCCAGCCGTCTCTGAGTCCCTGATAGGAGCGAGAGTCGACTGGGGTAAAGTTACTAAGCAGGGGCTTCCATAACCCTCCACGCTTCCACGCTCACGCCACACGTCCCTCGTTATTATTCAATACGATGAGAGACGACTGGTGGCAAGTTAGAGATCTTTGAGGAAATTTGACCCAGTGGGGGAACGGAAGGTGCTCTGATATACCTTGCGTAAGGTAGAAGAACTTCAAAGAGATACATGGAATACGAATACTCAATAGCGACATTGGCTTTTCGCACATTCCGTTTGGGAGAATCTTAAAGGGCCCTGGTCAACCTTTGGTTTTGTTTACATGCGACAGTTTGGCTGTTACGTTTTATTCAGAGCATGTCGAAGCGAAGGTAATCACTGCGAAACTACTAAAGATAATTTAACATACTTTCAGGAACACAACCAAGAGCAAAGCAATAAGATTTCGCGTCACAATGCAATATCAATAATTTCGATGGCTTCGAAAATGGCGGAGACTGACTGGGGCCCTTAAATCAAGACGCTTTTCCTGAAATGATTGCCTTCTCATTGGATTCTCATAACCTGTCTACTTTGTTTCGTTGCGGAAAAAGTATGACAAGTTAGAGGTTGGTGAAAGAGTTATCATGTGGGACATCTTGAGTAACCGTTTAATTAAGCTAAATGAACTGGGTTACGGTTTGTTACTGGGCTGTTATATGTTAAAAGTTTCGTTTTATGAGTAAGGCCCCACACTACGCCGGAGTTATTTGAAAACGCAGCCTTGTTTCTACGTTTAGGCCTGCCGTCCACACTAATCCGTCACGAAAACGGAGCTTTTCGACAACGTTCTTCAAACCGGAGGAATTGGAAAACGCCTACTTTGCGTTTTAGTGCGGGTAAAAATCATTTTGAAAACGAGGCTTTTCAAAAACGATGACATCACGATAAAAGCATTTGATTTCCCTGCCCGAGTTTTCTTCAACCACAAGTCCAAAATGACCGGTTATCGTTGCGTTTTTAAATTCCTCCGACGTAGTGTGGACGGAAAACATTTGATGCGTTTTCATAGTGAAACCTCGGTTTTCAAATTCCTCCAGCGTAGTGTGAGCAGGAAAACATTTGACGCGTTTTCGTAGTGAAACCTCCGATTTTAAAATTCCTCCGGCGTAGTGCGGAGGGGGCCTAATTGTTCTGTCTGAATTTTTATTTCCAGCCACCTCTTACCGCATCACAGTTCACACGGGTGATGTAAAAGATGCCGGCACACAGTCTAATGTATCCGTAGAACTGTTTGGCGAGAAAGGAAAATCACCCAAACTGAAATTGGACAAATCCGAGACATACAACACCAAGTTCTGTCGCGATCAGCTCGATATATTCACTGTTTACAACGTTCCTCACCTGGGAGATTTACACAAAATTCAGGTCTGGCACGATAGGACTGGGCCGAAGCATGAATGGTTTGTGAAAGGATTTTACGTTGAAGACAAGTCCACTAGAAAGGTTTACTTTTTCAATTGCAACGCGTGGATTGGTCGAGATGCTGACAAGCAAGACATCAAGTGTGAGGGTTACACCCTGCCTGAAGGTAAGCGAATTCTCCTTGCGGTACACCTTGTTTAAAAATTGACCCTAAATGCCAAGTTCAAAATACTAAGTTCTCTAGATTTTCAGTCCTGAATGCCTCGTGCTTGGCGTGACTGAAAATCAAAACATATTCTCTCACCGTTATGGACCGTCTTATATCTACCATTAGTACTTCTTGTCGGTAATCGCGCGCGCGCCGTTACGTGAATCGTGAAAATATAAAGTTTTTTTTTTTTATGAAGAAAACGTTACAGAGGCGTCCAATAAACAGGCAACCATTATTATAACTCCAGAACAGTTTACGACTGTCGCTGCAACGAAATGCTAGAACGTCGTGGAGGACAGACAGTAAACACTGCACCAACGCTATGGAGTGAAATTATTCTTGTAACATAGGGAGAGAGAAAGTTTTCTTGAAAGTCTCATGTTGCCAAAAGCAGTCGTTGTTACTTATTCATTGCGCGTCCATTCAATTTGCTTTGCCAATTCACGGTGAAGATGGTGTGAAGCGAAATTCAACCAGCTGTTTTCTTTTGGATTAGTTGTGAACAATGTTTGCTTTGTTATGGTAAGCACTTCAAGTTGACGATTGCATTACCGCGTTGTCGGCGAACTATAGTCGATTTTCTTTTTTCCTGTCTTGTGAAATACATGTAAGTTTAATCATTTTCATGTCTTGTGAAATAAGGTTAATCAGTTATTCATGATATCGTTTAACAGAGTCAGGCTGAGTCTGTGCTGTGTTGTGTGTGAACAGTCCAATTGAGCAGTACAATATTTTCAATACTTTCATGTGATGCTATTTGCCTTTCACCATTGAAAATAAATGATAAAAATTTAAATTTGACTCTCTTAAGGAGGGGTTGAATTAAGTAGCTTGCTATTTTGTATTCAAGTTTTTGAATTCTCTCCTACTTCGTCTTCTTCACTACCGTCTCATTTTTTTCTGTCAACAGAAGGCGAAGATGTCATGACCAAGTCCTCTTTAGCGCGAGTCCGCTGGCAAGTGACTCTGGTGGAACACGAGCCTGCACAGACTCCCGGATGGAAGCTGGTACAAGACACCAGGAAGCTGTCAGATGAAGTCCATGAGGTCGAGCTACTGCTGGAGTCTCCTGAGTTACAGAAGGCAGACTTTGAAGACTTCTCCAAACAGGAAGACAAGCTGAAGGTGAGTCGCCGCCGCAATGTCACGCAACGTCTTACCACGATTTTACGCCGCGTCCACACTACGCCGGAGGAATTTGAAAACGCAACAATCACCGGTCATTTTGAATTTGTGTTTGAGTAAAATTCGGGTGGGAAAATATCTTGATGATCGTAACCTCATCGTTTTTGAAAAGCTTCGTTTTCAAAATGTTTTCTTTCCACGCTAAAAGTCCTAAAACGCAAAGCCTCCGTTTTCGTGACGGATTAGTGTGGACGGTAGGCCTAACCGTAGAAATCAAGCTCCGTTTTCAAATTTCTCCGGCGAAGTGTGCACGGAGCCTTAGAGCGGATACTGTGTAACGACGCAAACGAACAACTGTAATGGAAGCCATGGAGTAACGACAAATATACCGTCACAAGTGTTGAAAATCAAATAATTTTGCGCAGAGAAACTTATCTCTATTTTCTACCTTCGTTTCATTCATGTCAGGTCTCTGAAAGGTTTAATTATTTTTGCAGTTGATTAGCGAGAAGCTGGAGGATCTTGAGCCTCGTGCGACGGAAGTACTCTCTCGCAGCGAGACTGTGCAGTCTTCGCGTACTGAAAAGGAATATGATGCTGTAAAGAGAGCCGCTAGCAAGTTCAGGTTACAATGGAATAACCTTAACCAGGTAAATATGGGAGAATACGAGCTTTTATGTGTTAAAGAATAGAAATTCAACTAGTTGCTTGATTTGGTTCCTGGGTACGGCTTTATCGACTAACGTTGTCGAAATAGTTTTAAATTTGTTTTTACACTGCCGAAGATTGACCGCGAGCTAATCTTTGTATTTGAGAACCGTCACGTATAGTATTTATTAGTTCGCGCTTTAGGCGCCGTGGACTGCAAATTGTTCTGTTAAGGTCATCTTCGAAAACGGAGAAACCTTTATCTTCTCTACTGTATAGTTTAGTTTACAATGTTTCGTAAACGTTTTCGAAAAGTTTCCTTTTGCATACTATTCTTAGATTTAAAACTTCTGATTGACTGATTTTCTTTGTTCCTTATCTAGGATTACAAGGCCCGGTCTCTTCGCTGGGAGAAGGCTGTAGCAGTTTGGCGCCAATTCCACTGCGATCTTAAAGATGTGACCTCATGGATGACGCATGCGGAGAAAGTTCTCGACGAAACATCTGGAGAAATTGAATTCAGCGCTGCCAAAAAGGAACAGAAGGTGAAACCTGGTATCTTAGAGTAATCCGTAGAAATTAATGGTTTCTAATTCGATTTCATACTTCTAATTTTTTCTTATATATAAAAGCGTTATCACAGCGTTTATTTTCGGTTTATTTAAAACTGAAGATCAAATATGAAGTTTCAAAACCCAAAATAATTTGTAACAATTGTGGTGAAAATTTCGCACGGCAAACATTATCTTCTTGTTTCTTAAATGCATTTAGAAACTCGACTGCAGCGAAGGGGGGGGGGGGGGGGGCTCACTACACTTGAAAGCGAGCTTCTTAAACACTCACAGTTCGAAGCTTGAAATATGAAATCTTACACAGCTCCAAGCTTGAAATATGAAATCTCCTTACTGAGTTTCTCTTTTGTTTGCTACGAGAATTTGTTAGTACATCAAAACAAAATCTTCGTTTGCCCGATGAATGAAAGAAGTTAAATTTTCTAGCATGAAAGCAAAACTTATCAGCAGTGCGTTGTTGATACTACATTGAAGCCGCCCGGTATACTCAAGACTCGTGGTAATTAAATAACTGATGTTATAAATACTTTGCTACTAGGCTCTGGAAGATGGTATCGGTCGTCATCAAAGCACGGTGAATGCCATGAACACAGCCGGACAAGAGATTATCAGTAAATCAACAACAGTGGAGGCTGACATGTTGCGGGATAAACTGACTACACAGAACAGGCGCTGGGAGTCTATCTGTAATCAAGTGACGGACAGGAGAGACAGGTAGTTAGGGTGTTACAACCTTAAAGGAGCTCAGTCACGTTATTTTGAGTTATTTTGGCTTCGTACAAAATAACCTTAGGATTGAAGGAAACCGGGAAATAAAAGTTTACTTAGACAGAAAAACACCAAAGAGATAATAATATACAATAAAGGAAAAAGGATGGTTAAGGATGGAGAAGATTAACACGGATTACAAACGACGGACTTCAAAATTTTAGATGTAGAAACCGTGACTTAGCTCCTTTAAGCTCTTAGCACTTACCTCTTTCGACTCATATAAACTTTAATTTCTGTTTAAGCGAGTATTTGAAGATGTTCGTATCCTTCTAAATACTGAAATTGCAATTGCTTTACGGACTTCCTGCTTGGAAAATGGTTGAATTAGCATTCAAACTGGTGGAGTGCTATAAGTAAAAGTGACTTAGTGTAAAATTCTCAGGGGCTTACCACTTCTTGAAACTGCTATAGTGATTCAACGAAGGTCTTCTTTTGACATGCTATCGACGCATGACAGCCATTGTTCTTTTTCGTATGATGTAGATTTAAAGAAGAAGCCATGCAGATAGAAGAGTTTTTGGAGGAGAGTGCTGACTTGCTGCAGTGGATGGACGAAGCGGACTCGGAGCTGCAGACGAAGGATCCTTCCCCTGCTGACGAGGATGCGTTAGAGGAACTGCTTGAAAAGATCAAGGTATGATCCCAAGTTGTGCATGACAGTGCTGGGTATTTTTCGCTAAGTAACTCAAATAATAATGCTGTGATGTTTTCCGCCACAGGGGGTTCAACAAGAACAAAATAACAGAGAAGATTCAAAGAACAGCATCCAGCAGACAGCGGAACGACTTCTGTCCAAACCCACCATCTCCAAACCCAACTCTGAAACCATCAGAACCAGGCTCGATATCCTGCTCACGCGCTGGGACATCCTGCGCGCGGACATCGCGACGCGCACGCGAGGAGTGGAGTCCAAGCTGAGGCGCGTGTCGGAGTTCCTAGCGGATCTAGAGGAGCTAAGCTCGTGGGCTTCTACGACGAGGGAATTGTTAGAGAGGCAAGAAAGTGGAGAGTACAACCAAGAAGTTGTCGTTCCTAAGGTTTGTTACATCAAAAGAGTGTCTGTGGAGAAAGGAATACGAACAAGCTCTCTGAAACTGCGATATGCAGCTCGCGGATTTTAGCTTACGACACGGAGCATTTTAGATATGTAAAGCTGGCGTGCTTGAATTTATCATTCGCCCGTTTTGATTCGAATGTGATTGGTGGTTTCAAAAAGTGGAATTGTGCCACACGAGGTGTTTCACGGGTTGTGAGCAAACAATCTCTGCCATCTCATTGAAAAGACTAATAAATATTAAAGGCATTAATTCGCATTTTGTTTTCATCTCAAGAGGCCAAAAATGAAACTGTTGGCTTCACTGACAGTGCTGAATTAGGAGATTCAGACCAAGAAAGAAACTAAGCAATTTCAGGGAGATATGGTTCATTTATGTAATCCATGTTTTTATCACAGACTGTTCAAGAGTCGCTGAAGTCTCGTCAACCGAAGCTTGACGGCATCAATGAAAGCATGGCGCGATACAGACGGGAGAGCAAACTTGATGGAAATCAGGTCCCCAAACCACTGGAAATCAAGGCCAAAGCTCTCAACGATGACTGGAGTCGAATTGCGTCACTTACCGCCAAACTGTTTGCGGCCCGCGTCACGCCTCGTAAGGCTGTCGAGGAGATTGCTGTCGAGGTGAAACAGCGGTCAGTTCACGCCGGGGTACCACTGATCATGGAGGACTGGAGAGAGGGTAACAACAAATGTTCTTGTTTGTGTTGTTCAGTCTTTATTTCACCTAAATTTGTATAAGGATTCTTTTGGCGACTGGATTTCTTCAGCGGACCAAGTGGATCTAATATTCTGCACGTAAATAAGCGCAAAAGATGTTTCAGTTTTCCGCATACTCTGTCAATGTAATTTTGGTTTTATATGAGGAAATTATTCTCCGTACGACATAGAATTACCAGCTTGTGATGTAGCGAATGCTTGCCTGCTGCCAACGGCACCCCCATAGTTTATTCTTAAGTGCTTGCTTGTTAATGAAACCATTGAGATTAATTTTACGAATTACGTGTGTGTGAATTAGATAGCTGTCCGTGATAGGAACTTGTTCACATGTTTATTTGTTTTGGCCTAAAGAGAGTGCATCTCCGTGGCCGAAGTTCGACAAAGCAGTGTCTGAACTCCACGACTGGTTGGATACCTTGTCAGAGATGATGAAGACAGAAAAGACTGTGCTTGGAGATTCCGAGGACATGGACGGACTTCTAGAAAAGCAAAAGGTAAACAAGGAATCAGTGGCGTGATAACTTGTGTAGAGTGCGTCAAATGTTACCGATACGAAGTGCTATCTTAGAAACAGCAAGGGTGTAAGTGGAGGAACGTGTCCTTTCCTAACGCGCGTTTGAAGAAACGCACAATGAAAGAAATGTTTGGTGATCCGTTAAGGTGGAGTTGGTATGTTGCGTTTTTTAACTCTTTCTCTCTGAAAACGCATCAAATGTTTTCCGTCCGCACTACGCCGCAGCGACCGGTCATTTTGGAAAAGCAACAGCGACCGGCCATTTTGGAATTGTGTTTGACGAAAATTCGGGCAGGGAAATCACACGATTATTGTGACTTGATCGTTTTCGAAAAAAAAAAAACTGTTTTGAAATTGTTCTGCATCCACGCAAAAACGCGAAGCCGGCGTTTTCAAATTCCTCCGGTTCGAAGAACGTTTTCGAAAAGCTCCGTTTTAGTGACGGATTAGTGTGCACGGTAGGCCAAACCGTATAAATAAAGCTGCGTT